>NC_092313.1:12500-335250 GCF_036785885.1 Coffea arabica | reverse complement strand
ACCTCTTGTAAACAGCCTCCTACAACAGAAGAATGGGGCTACCGAGATTCGTATGTCGTATCCAAAGACTGCCTGCTTTATTCCCTTCCCCCACACACACAAAACCAACACCCCCCCCCCCCCAAAAAAAAGAACACTTGTTAAGCTGACTTAATCCCTAATCGACTACAGTACTATTTACATTCTGACCTCAACTACATCACCGTCCTTTAGCTCTGTACTGGGAACGACAAGCTGACCATTTACTGAGACCAGCTTTCCCTCAAGTCCAACTCTTCTAGCTGCGTCAGCAGCCGTGCTACCACTGCTCAACCTCATTATCTCACCATGAGGCCAACAGATAATCACTACCTCAGCAAAAGGAGCAGAGTCGGTATGTCCAGACGATCTTGAATCACGGTCTATTTTTTGAAGGCCTGCTTCACATCGCAACTGCTCCTCCCACTGAAGCATTGTCCTCAGTAAAAGCACCTGTCAAGTTAAAATGACAATTAAGTGAACTACACAACCAACAAAACTGCAGTAACTAATTCAAATAAGCGCCAATAAGAGCACTAAGTCTGTCTTTCCAATGATTTAATTCTATCTTTCAACTTGCAAAAGCATAGAGAAGGTAGTGAAGAGATTAGAAAAAGGGCACTGCTGATGCTGGAAAGGAGATGCAGACAAACTCCAATTCGTACGAGCATAAATCGAGTGTCACGCATCCATAGCAAGGGTTATTATCTTCTGAGACAAATTTTTTTCTCATCTCTCACTGTTGTTTTCCGTGGTTCACCGGGAACAGACAATTTTTGTTGTCCAAAGAACTAATTTTTTTCTGAACCTGAAAACGGCAGTTTACTGACTAACTTGATAAAATACAGTTTTGAGTTCATAAATGAACTTTTAGTCCTAAACATAGCAACAGTAAAGAGCAACTAGCGTCTAGAAGCAGATGCTATAACCCAATTCATTTCTCTCCTTCTCTCGTTTACCAGAGATTGGGCTTGGGAGGCTAATCACAATGGAAATTTCATAAAGTCGATAGGCCAACAAATGTACATCACCATTGGCTATATCATGCAGGTACATGCAGAATAGAATCATAAACATTCACGGGGCCTGTTATTTAAGCTAAGTCACTTGGAAGCCAACAAAGAGTCAACTGCAGACATGAGTACAGAAAATGCTCCACATAGAACGACAATAGTTTGCTACAATACCAAATGAAAAAATGAAGCAAATAAGCAGCAAGATGAACATTGGCAATAGCTCACCTTGTTGTTGATTCCAGTATCCATCAGCGATGAATTCACAGAATTAAACCCCCGTCTATCTGGGCTGCTTGAATGAGGCACAATAGACGTAATAGATTTGCCCTCAAAAACAGCAGATACAACAGCCCAGTATTCACTTTCCTCTTGTTCTGTCAACTCAATTATTTGGATGAAGGTCGGCAACAGGCGATGAAACTGGTCTTGCTGCATAGCAGTGAGAAACACCTAATTAAAACAAGTTAACCAATAGTTGTATCCGTGAGTAAACAAGGAAACCAAGGCCATGCTCACGCAATTATCATACTAATGAAATTTGCCAGTCAGGACTGCTGAGGAAAGTAGGAAGCAAACACTGAGCTAACAACTGAATCATTTTCTTCTATGCTCAAATGATATGCATATGATCTGCTAGGCATCCGGTCAAAACTCAATAACCTGTACCACTCCAAGCAGATCACTGATGCATAGATTTGACATCAAGATCTTTTCTCTCATTCAGATAGCCTAAAGGTTTTAGTCTCCTGAGGAGAAACTACATTCCGGAAGTTTTTCTGAACAAAATCAAAGGTTAGAATAGAAACATTTTTCATATTGCTAGAAATTTTCGGGATAGAACTACTGTAGAACAGTATTCATCCTTCTACATCCTGACACTTGAACAAGGAAACAAGAGGAAGAACACAGATATGGTTTCTTGAATGTCTAACCACTTGGATTGGTTTTTGAATATCTCAGACTTTAAACCACAGAAGCTCCATCATTGGCAAGATGGCAGATCTATAAACATTTACAGTCAATTTCTCAAGGCATTATGGAAATACATACCCGATAATGGTTTCCTATGTGGAAAGAAAACCACCTTTGCACTGGAAAAGATAAAGCTAGTTTTCATACCTTATGGTACATACCATCTCGACAAAGAGTGTACTTTTCGAGACAAGTGCACCAATCCCCAT
The DNA here is from genome assembly GCF_036785885.1 of Coffea arabica. Lineage (NCBI taxonomy): Eukaryota > Viridiplantae > Streptophyta > Magnoliopsida > Gentianales > Rubiaceae > Coffea > Coffea arabica. The sequence continues at coordinate 333,035 of NC_092313.1, read as the reverse complement.
GTCCTGGTTCACACCACCACTCATCAGACACCTGAAAATCAGTTTAGCAGTCAATATTCATCAAGGATATAAAGGCATTCATCACCAAAATAAAACCAACAAAATTACACACTTTGTAGTTCATAGAACCATTAACGCTGCAGCATCTTTCCAGTAATGGATTCAAGGAATAGCAATTCAACAACAAAGTGAAGAAACCTGGTTGTTCGTCATTTTTAAGCAAGGATCTGCCTTAGAAAGGGATTCATCCACAGGTAAAGCGAAGTAAATGTTTACTTTAGCAGCACTTTTGTTGAATTGAAGTTCGTTAACAGGACAGTTAATATGACTCATAAATTGGACAGAACATCTATTCCAACTCAAACGAAAGGAGGGTCAAAATTTCAAAGGGACTGAATAAAAATGGACAAACCACACACTCTTCAGTCAAATAAACATTTTTCTTTTAACTGCATAAGCTTTTAAGACCAAAATTGACATGCCTCCAAACCATTCTCCAATGTAAGACACCAGCTGGGCCTTGATAGTTCAGAAGTGAATGAAAAATAAAATTCACTTGCCAAACTGAAGAAAGCAACTATATTTAGTAGGCTTTAAGAAAATTGCGTGGTATGTTATTCCCAGACTTTTTCTGGGAAGGTATAATTCAACTCACATTCAAAGGTTAGATTCACTTTTTCTGGGAAGGTATAATTCCCAGACTTTTTCTGGGAAGGTATAATACCACTATGATAGGAATCTGAACTCAAGGTTGCACTGTTGCAGCTGAGATCAGAGATACAATATTCTTGGTAGCAATGGTCAACCAAACAGTACCAATTAGGAGAATCAATTTAAAAGCCTGGGGAGTGATATAAGATAAAACCATAGGGCATCTGCTTAAACCAATCAACAAGGTTGATGATTATCTGATGGATCAGAAAATTTAAGATTGACCAAGGCATTGGGAAGTAAATTTAACGCACTCATTTTTAGTAGCTTGACTTTCATGTTACCAATATTTACATTTCATACCTAATGACTTAAAATCAATTGCTAGAAATTGACAACTTGTCCAACCAGGATCTCACGTTGGGGTTCAGTCCGGGATTATAAAAACTAACTCATTCTGACATCAACTGTCTGAAATACTAGAAAATGAGAAAGAAGTGAAAGAGGTGACATGAGCACAATGAAAAGAGAGGGGGCAGAAGTTAAAGCAAGGATAGTGCAGAGAAGGAATGCGGAGTTTAAATTGTCTTCATCATGTAAAAGGATAGGTATCAGCACATTGTTAAGTCAGACTTCTAGACATGATGTCTAAAAGAAACTGAAGTTGCTGCACAGCATATGATTGATTTTAATGTATTAATTCTATACCGAATCTAAAGTGAACTCCTATGCACTTTTGAAAGCTCTAACCTTTTTGTATAATCTTGCATAAGCCTCCCACCGTTTTATTTGGTAAGAAGATCTTCGGGCAGCTACTGCTTCAGAAGCTGCTAGGCCAAAGCTCACAGCAACAAGCAATTCTTTTCCATCTTCGTCTACTCTGGAATGCAAATTTTATGCACTGCTAGAAATGTTAAAAATTCAAAGCAGAAATACAATTAAAGGGATGTACTACCTGACAATAACTGCAGCTAGTAAGTGACCTGCTTCCACTCTTAGAACTGGGTGTCCAGCTTTTAGAATACTGTACTTCCTGAATACATCATAGTCAACAGAACTTTGATCTTCCATTTCTTTAGAGCAGTATGGGGATTCTGTTATTTCAGGATCATGTATAATGCTCTCAGAAGGCAACTTAGTTTCAGTTTCTTTGTAAAGCCAATGCGCAGCAAGTCCATGCTCAGCATACTCATGCATGCTCTAAATTAAAGATGAATGTCATATTTAGCGAACCAAAACCCTGGGGTGATAATTACAAAAAAGCATTTGAGGCAGTAGCTTCTTTTTCACCAAGAACCAGATGAGAACCATACTTGTGTTCTAATTTGAACTTCCAGAGGTGAATTGTCCGGACCCTGAACTGCAGTGTGCAGAGACTGAAATGAGGAGATAAATTTGGATTAGGACCGGTCAGGAAAAGGACAGCGATAGTGCATTTAATCATGTAACAATTGCCGCATGATGATATAAAATACTCAAAAGGTGGTAAACCTGGTAGCCACTTGGTTTTGGATTCACAATGTAGTCATCAAACTCACCATCAATGGGGGTCCAAAGTCTGCATATAGAAAAAAGTTCAGATTTAGCCTCCAGACATAGCAAGCAAGGTAGAACAAGAACACTGATTTGAGGAAAATTATGATATAGTCTTTAGCAACCACTAATACTTCCTCTCTCTCTCTCTCCCCCCCCGATCATAAACCTACCTATCGCATGCAAGGCATGTGTAACAATATCAAAGTGTACGACATTCATTCACCTGTGCACAATGTTGAGAAGATTGTAACAACACTGAACTGCCTGCCCATGCAAAGTCCCATTCTTATCTCCAATAATTACTCTGAGTGCACGAGCATCATACACTTCACTTATACCTACATCTTTTCTTTTCATCTGTCCAAGAAAAGAAAAAAATGAGAGTTTTTAAAAAAAAGTACTAAATGTTGTTTCACAACATGTTTACAAAAGAGAAATCATCACCTAAAAGCACTAATACACAATGCTGCACAGAGCAAAAGGTCAGAAGCTTCATCATATAGTAAATCCTTGACATGTGAGGATGTTAATAACAAACCAGTGACATCTTTGCCCAGGCAGTATGAATATTACATGCTCAGATATTTGAACAAGTCCTTGGATTTTCTTTTAAACATTCATTGTTTCACATCTTAGTCAACCCAAGAAGTACATATATACCTTGCTATAAATGCTATACAGGCTCTTTAGGCGACTAGACAAAGTTACTTCCATTCCAGGAACATAACTGCAAGAAACAGAGTAAATAAAGTCACAGCATCAATCATAACATACTTCTTGAAAAAGTATCATGATATTTCCAGATAAAATTAAACCAAATGAAAACTCCTTTAATTTAATCAATTGATGAGAACAACGTACGAGGTTGATATAAATAATTCCCGCTCAAGCGCTTCCTCACACACAACCAGAGATGCTAAAGCAATTCCCGCATCCCTGATAACCTTTGGATTAATTTGTGACTCTGATGGTTTTGCAAGATTTTCAATAAAGTCAATACGCTTTTTTCGGTCCAGTAAAAGGTCAAATGGAAGCACTGCCTGCAGAAGAACCTGCATAATCAATGTTGCACAAATTAAGTAATCCATGAAATGACCATAGCAACTTCAAAGTTGAATAATGGGATTGCCAGGAATGTGAGCGCTGGGTTTTAAATTGGGCCGGAGGAGGGGAAGAAAGAAGACAAAATCAGGAAGGGTGGTAGCCTGTAGACTAAGGAAAGTTGCCATTCAAGTTCTGACAAATGGCAGCCTAAAATTGATAACTCTGTTTCAAATTAAGTATGAAAAAACTTCAGTTACTAGCTTGCAGTTTAAACATTACAAGTTTGAAACTATGAAACCTTGAACTTTAAACAGTACAAGTTTAAGGAATGACAATAATTTCATAGGGTAACAATTCAGGATAAAATGAGAAACTAGCTACGAATAGCTTACGATGTCTTCCAAAGTAATCTGAGTAAAACTTTATGTACAAAGAAATATAGTTACCTTCATGTTTACTTCATCCTGATCAATTTCTGTAGATTGTTCATATTCAGAAATCGAGTTCTTCCCAAATTGTTTTCCAAAAGAGCTGGATTTTGTAGATAGTCTTCTCAGATTCCTCTTACCGGGGCTCCACATGGAGGCAAGGTCAGCTCGCATTCGACGGAATATATGAGGCTGAAAAGGGGAAGCGATTGGTAGCAACTTCTTATTAGTAACTGTATCAATTGTATGCTCTTCTGCACCAAGAATTAAACTGGCTCAAAAAGGGGTGAAAAATTATGAACTAACCTGAAGGACAGCAAAGCACAGATCTTCAAGCTCAGCTTTCGGTGCCCAGAGTCCTAGACGTGAAGCAAGTGAGCACCAAATTGCTAATGTTTCCTGGGCAACAGCTTGTGCTTTGGCGGAAGGAAGAGCATATCTGCATTCATTTCCCATTCACTAATATTTTGAGCCGTAGGGGAATATAGAACATCAGTGGTTGTTTTGTCAAATTTGCAACACCACAAACTGTTGTTAACTACTGAGAACTACAAAGAATGAAAAAATGGTAATAGTTTTGCAATCTAAAAAGAAAAAAAGAAATTAAGTAAAAAGAAGTTATTGAAGTTCACAAATTTGTGGAAAAAAAGATAGTATGCGTATGTCATATTAGTTTTAAACAAGAAAATATGAATAAATGTACATAGCATACATGGTTCTCATGTTATGAAGGCGATCAGCAAGCTTTATAAGCACCACGCGTGGATCATTGACCATACCCAGCAGCATCACTCGTATGTTATTTGCCTAAAACAAAGAACAAGAATGAAACACATACATAAATGGCATTGACATAGGTGCAGTCACTCAGAATATCTTCAGAGCTACTGAAGCTTCTGGCACTACGTCTACATTTTAAGGAACATCATTAAATACTTGATCTGTTCCTTCAAAAATTAATTGTCAAGAGCTAATCAAGTCAAAATATCACAAAGAGTTGGCCGAATATGAAAAATGACAATTAGAAATAGATAATGATAAGTAAAGATTATAGATTCCGAACGATATCCAAGAGAAATCATTATATTTAGTCCATAATTGGTTGTATTTAGCCCATATATAGGTCATATGAAATTATGCTTCAACAGTTGTTCATTCTCTTCAATAGCCACTCATATCTTTTGATACCACATATTGCAAGTTTTTGGACAAGGGAAGTAACTTAGTGGCTACGAGCATCCTACAGCTCTAACAATGCTCATATTATAGAATACTAGTCATGCCATCATATTACAACATTACAAGCAGCAACTAAGTTTATGATCATCTAATTTCTTTAAACCATCTCGATTGCTTCAATAGATTAGGAGAAACATGAACTTGAATACTGCATCGGATTTCTACCCCCAGGAATATGAAGTGCTAACTTTTAACTTGATGTCGAATAGCACATACCTCATTGTGGCTTAGAGTAGGCTGATTTAAATTTAGCCTTCGATGCCTCCGCAACAGCTGCAGAAAATATGCACCTTTAAGCCTTTGCAATAGCAGGTGTATGCAAAAATCCATGAAAACTGAAAAGCTATAAATGGTGCATGCGTTTTAGTACAAAAAAGATGCTAAAACGTCCAAACTTTTGTCTTATTATGAATAAGCATCATAAGAGACAACACTGATGTGAGATCACTATAAAGCCAAATTGTTCCTAGACCTCTAGTGTTTACTAGTATTATTTTGCTACTCAACCAGTTGAGTTCAGTTTTTGAGTTTGTTACTCCTGAACGTGTCAGTGATCGGAATCGCTATTACTCTCACATATAAGTAGTACCTGATTTATGTAACTTAGTCTGGATACTCCAGCTACCAATCTTACTACGTCGGCATCAAACTCTTTCTCTATGCTTTCCAAAGTCTCACCAGTATCGTCAACGACATCATGAAGGATGCCTGCAACAACTGTATCAACAGCCTGCCAAACAAAGAAGAAGAAGGGAAAAAAATAAGGCATGGTTGTTAGACAATGACTAACATAGAGTAGAAAGATACATCAAGAAATAAATGAATAAGCTAAATTTCACACACATAGATGCTATATAAACGGAAGGCCAAATTCCATTCCGGAATAAAAGGAAAAACAGGGATGAATATGTGGCCATGAATGGGATTTTATGTTTTCTAGAGAATTAAGAGTGTGTCACAGTAGCAAAGTGACAAGGTTGTGCAAGATGCCAGAATAGTGAACAAGAAGAGGAGAGAGGAGTACCCTCTTTCCAGCTGATGGAATCAAGGCAGCCAAAATTTTTCCAGTGTGAATACAATGCGTGAGGTAAGGCTCTCCAGTCTTTCGTAGCTGGCCATGGTGTGATTTCCTTGCAAATGCAATTGCCTTTTGCACCTGCCTTCACACGTTTAAAATCTTAGTGGCATTGTCAAAGAAGATTACAACCACATTTACAGGTGCAGGCTGAGATGGTAAACCTTTGCGTCAGTGAATATGGGATACCCAGTGACATCTACACCATCCAGTATGAGAGATCCTGCAGCATCAAGGTGTAAGTGGCAGCATATACCAAGTTGATCGTTGGGGTGTGTAGTAAAGTTACTAGATTTTGCAGCTACACCAGGTTAAGAAGAGTTCGAGTCAAGCAATCTTTTGTTTGTGAGGATGAGTACGTTAATAATCAATTGAAAACCACCGAGAGTCAAAGCTAAAGTCTAAGAGTCTTCTTTTGCACCTGCCTTTTCACACGTTTAAAAGCTAAAGTCTATATACATTTTTATCTCTCATACATCACATCATAAAAACTACTACAATAATTATTTCAAATAATACTCTGTCCAAACAAATCGTAAGATTTATTTGGATTGAAAATTATTTGCCAAAATTTATTTACTTACATCATCATTACAATTTCCAACGTACATTTTTATCTTTTCAATTACCTTTTTATCTTTTCAATTACCTTTTTATCTCACATGCATCACATCACAAAAAATGACACAATAAAAATATCTCAAATAATATACGATCCAAACAGAGCCTAGTTTGAAGACAGTCTGGTGTGCGAAGGGTGTGTAGAGTCAATTTCGCTGTGGTTCCAGGTGAAATGCCTTTGGCAAAAAAAAAAAAAATACTACAAGGTTTTGGCATTGAGGCACACAATATCACAACGAAGCGAAAAAATTATGAGTGTTTTTTGGGATCAGCAGCCCTGGTTGCTCACTTTAACTATTTAAGTTGCATAGGGAACGCAGTGTGACGACGAAGACGTTGCAAAATGAAAACCGTAAAGTTTTCAGAGAGGTTGTGCTTTGCATAATAACCGTTACTACTAATAAAGTAGAATCCCCGGTTCAAAGTTGATTTGACAGACAAGAAAGCATGATAAGAAGTTAGGTAGCATATGGATGGGGAGTGACCTGTGACAGAGTGAGTAACAGTAAGAAAAATGGCAAAAGAGTATGGTTAGAAGAAGAAGAAGAAGAAGACGGGAGAAGAAGAAGGAAGAGAGGGGAAAGGGTGACGGACCGGGGTGGTCATCGAGTTTGGGCCACAAAAAATCGACCTTGGTGGAGAGACAAGCGCCGGAAGCAATGGCAAGGGCGGTGACGGCGACGTGAGTGATGGCGGAGGAGACAGCGGCATGAGCAGAGGAAGATCCAGCAGCAGCGGCGGCGACAATGGCGTTGGCGGAGGTGAGGACAGAGGCGAGGGGAAAATTGGGAAGAAGGTGATGAAAAAGACAGGTGAATTTGGGAAGACGGCGGAGCTTTGTGGGGGTGGTGGAACAGAAGAGAAGAGAGGTTGGATTTTTGGGGACAAGGAAGGTGGTTTTGTGGAGGAACATGGTGGCGGTGGATGTTGTTGTTCGGCAAGAAGAAGAAGAAGAAGAAGGAAGCATAAAAATCATCCTTCTCTCTCTCTCTCTCTCTCCTGCCCTGCGAGCCAATCTAGTGCCGGATTCCACTAAACTAAACGAACGGACGAACGACCATTTGATGGCCGAAAAAAAAAAAAAAAAAGAGAGATTGTTATTGTTGGCGGGGGAGGGAAATAAATGAAGAAATAATGATGATGATATTTTGATGATTCCAGCATAGCACAGCATAGCATGCACGTAGTACCGGGTACAAAAGAAATGTGTGGTTGGAACGAACTTGCAAGTTGGAAGCGGAAGGAGAGAGAGAGAGAATCGATTCCTTTGCGCGTTCTTTTGAGCTTTTACTGCTGCTGGTTGAGCAAAAACCATCATAAAAAGTGTACTGCTTACTTAATTGAATCCATCACCGACATTTCAATTCATTCGTTTAGAAACAAAAAACAAAAAAAAAAAAAAAAAACAGAGGTCGTATGGATGTTTGATTTGGAAAGAAAGAGCAAAATCCATGGAAACGTCACCGCAGTCGCTCCCTCGGTTCATTCATCTTCTATTCTATGTCATGTCAATCACAACAGAAAGAAGCAAGCAGCAAGGCAAAGGAGTTTCCCTTATTCTTCTATGAAAAGAAACGTTGCAATCTACTCTCATAAAACAAACTTGGTACACCTGTGTCCGTTGGAGATCAGATCAGATAATGCGATCCAGATACATTTACCACCAGAGTGCGCCGTAGCAGATCAATAATAAAGCAAAAACCCCCCTCATCAGATCATCCTCGTACCACCACGGACACCAACACAACTAGCTTCTACTCACACACACACTTTCCCCCCAAACTAACCACAATTACTTGTAATAATACTACTACTTTTACTTATGCATCCAAACCCACCCCCCACCTCTCTCTCTCTCTCTCTCCCACCCTTTCTCTCTTCCCAACCCAAAAAAAAAAAGAGCATTTTTTTATAGTATAGGGGACATCTGCAACATTTATTTCCCCCGAAGTGAGTGCACTCTACCAATCGCGTTCCAACCAATCAGCTTCAGAATCACAACTCAGACAAAAATAAGAACATAATAGTTGCCTTCGCTAGTATAGACACCATCATCCCTTCAGCTTTATCCATCAATAATCTTCTCTGTTTGTCAAAAAACAGCACGACAATATTATAATATCAGAACAAACTGGAAAATGAGCTGATTTCGTGACAAAACCAAGGCTCTAAGGTGATGATTTTGGACCTGAAGAATCAGAAGGATGATGTGCCAACTGAAGAAAATCCAGCAGCTTTATGTTCCTTCAGGGTGCTTGCTAACCAATCCAACCCCTCATACAGCCCATCCCCTCTAAGAGCACAAGTCCCCTGTATATGCCACTTTCTGTTCTCAAGATCATACAGCCCCAGCCCTTCACAAACCTCCATCGGCGACATTGCTCCTTTCTGGTTAAAGTAACAAACCACAAGAATTCCAACAAAAAATCATTACCATTGTTGTTTATCCAATGAATTTACAGTCTCCAACAACTTTCGTAACTCCTAGCTTGTTGGTTTCTCCTAATAGGGATTAGAGGCATTAACGAGTAGGCTAGCCACGCAGGGGAACAATACATTGAGAAACAAGAAAATGCTCCTGGTAATAACCTCCAAATGAAATGGTGCATCACATAACTAAAAAGCTCCAAGTCCAATTATTAAGCCTTCTTTTTTTTTTTGGCCGCCCATGTAGGATAAAAGAATTTGTATGCATAGTGTGTACTAAATTTAACAATCTCTTATCTAAACAGTGCATTGGACAGATAAGAACTTAGACTTCTTTATCATATTAATATTTCCCCGGGGGGGGGGGGGGGGGGGGGGGGTTGATAACCAATTAAATGCGGCTATTGCCACACCATACCATGTCCTGCTTGTTGGCAAAGACCAAGATGACAGCATTAAGCATAAATGGATCCCTAATAATGGCCTGAAAAATGAAGAGCTTAATCAGAAAATATTCCCCAGAAGCCTCCGCAAAATGAAGACATAAATTATCCAGAAATATAACCTGAAATTCTGCCTTTGCCTTTCCAATCCTCTCTCTATCCAAAGAGTCAACGACGTAGATCTACATAAAGAAATAGCTTAATCAAGATACCTGGATACATTTAAAAAGGAAACTCAAAACAGGAAAGGAGATAAGCAGCATGTAACATTAGCACTGGCTCTCTCTAGCTAAGACAACTGTCAGAGTTATCAAAGGCTCCACAGGTAATGCAGGGTAATGGTAATAAAGAGGGATAGAATGTTGGGACAAAGGAAATCGTTACCAGTCCATCCGTATTATTGAAATAATGCCTCCACAGTGGCCTTAATTTTTCTTGTCCACCTACATCCCACACCGTGAAAATTACATTCTTATACTGAACCTTTTCCACATTAAAACCTGCATCACATAAGAAATTCTCATGTTTTAGTTCCATTTTTATCTACAAATAGTGCTATAGAGACATGGACATAGCTGGGATCATTCTAAAGTGCCCAAACAGTGAATGCCATGTTTAATATCTACATATTTAGCTGTCAAATCTGACAAATCAAGAAAACAACCAACTGCTTTTGGAACACAGAAATGAAACACAGGACTCATGAACTCAAATTATAAGAATCCCCCCCCCCCTCTCTCTTTAAGGAAAGTCATAGTATATAAGAGAAAAACAACAAAGATACACAAAAGAAGAACAGGGAGATAATGTGAAAGAACCCGTAAGGTGAGTACAAGAAAAATTACCAGCTCAATGAATTCACACGAGAAAACAAATTTTATTGCCCATGAACCCTTCAAAATTCACCTCTAGAAAGTGACAAACAAGAAAGCAATTTAGAATTTTATTACTTGTAAGATGCATTGCTGATAGTTCCATTTGTTGACTGACAAAGCTCAGAGTACTGCAGATGAGACAATCCAATTACATGCAGAGTACTACAGATGGCTTGCAAGTGTTTAAAATCAAGTAAAAACAAAATCCACTTTTTTAAAAAGACGATGTGCAGCAGTAAAACCATTAGTTAACATAAAAGCTTGCTCACCCTTTTGGGATCAATAATGTGGGCCCCGTGTAACAGCCCATATTCACTGGTAAGTAACCCCAAAAAAAAAAAAATCTTTCCAGACTTTAAGACTATGTTCAAACTTAACAAATTAAGAACCAAGAAAACACACATTCACAGAACAGTAACAGCATGTAGGGACACCTAATGTGAGACAGCCCAATCCATCAGATGCTACCATTAATTAATTCTGGTTTACTCTAAACTTCACCACGCCTCCAATATAAATTGCGGATGACCCAATAAAATCTAGGGTGCTTTAAGAAAAATAACATAACCTACCGATAGTAGGAACTGTAGACAAAACTTCTCCTATATGAAGTTTGTAGAGTATAGTTGTTTTGCCAGCTGCATCCAGCCCAAGCATCACAACCTGTGGCACATGAAATACAAATAAGAAGCATGAAGGAATAACAATAAAAAGTATCAAGGCATAAAGGCAGAACCATCTGAAATATCCAGAAGAAAGGGCAGCAAAGCAAGGGATACTAATAAGTAAAGAAGATCCACTACAAGAAGACAAAGAAGGTGCATTTCATATACATATACATACACATATCCCGCCACCATGGTAATAGGTACATGAGAAAGTATGATGTCCAAAGGGACATCAAGCAGCACTGAGAAGCACATAGATGGGTCAAACCAGAGAAGAAACTTTCAAGAGATATTAGTCTAACCTAGATGAAAAGGTCAACCACTTCCCTATAAACACAGGATATTTGATTTAATAAGTGTTAACAAATGACGCCCAAAGATTATGGGTAATTCTAAGATGCTTTGCCCAGATCCCATCTATGGACATGCTTTAACATTTTAGAAAGTAGTAGCAGCATAGATAATTAGTTTCAATTGAAAGAATAAAGGCCTGATTCTGTGCTGCCCACGTTCCTTTTTTTTTTTTTTTGGTGTGTAAGCCTATTTCACCTTTTTACCTGTGATGAGTTAGTTAGAAAGCAAATGTTCCTTGTCAGGGTTAGTGGACATGAATCTAACAGCAACTGCAGATGGTGAGGACAGCCTCTACCCCAGGAACCAGCGGGTACATGAAGCAGAGACACACACACACACACACACGTGAATCAAGCCTGCACTATTCTCAAGCAGTCAAACTCATGTAGGGGGACAAAATTATGATTAATTTATTTGCATGGTCTAAATTATGCTATGGCAGTTGAAAAGCATTTATGTATAACCCAACAATAACCTATTCCGCTAGACAGGACTGAGCAATGAGAAAATTCACCCTCCCCACCTTTACACAGTTCTGAACAAAAATTACACGAAGCAAAAAGAAAAAAAATATGAGGAAGAGGAGGATAACTTTTTATCATAAGGGACGGCACATGCAATCCGGAATAAGCGTACTGTTCTGATACTTACAAGGGACCGAGTTATGTTGTTGACGACGATACGTGGTGATCAGAAGAAGACATTATCAGGTAAGTTTAACTTATGACTTGAACTGCTAAGACATAAGTAGTAAACTGGAAACCTACATTCTACAACAGCATCAGCACATAGACTTGGGATGTACAGTTGAAGCCGTATAAAGAAGAAAAAAGAAATGCCACAATTTGGGACGAATTCAACACGTAAGGTCGAAGCTAATGTCTCAGATTCGCCTTCGTTTTTTTTGTTGGGGGCCAGGGGCAGGGAGGGGCGTTCGTGTCAAGTCAATTGGGTGGGACGTAAAATAACAACAAAAAGAGAAAAGAAAATGGAAAACAACACGTTGAGCTACAGTATTTCTTGAAGCAATGGAAAACCCCTAAAAAAAAATGAGTTAGGGAGGAGGAGAGGAGGAAGAAGACAGTAAGAAAAAGAAAATAAATAAAAACCCAAAAAGAAGAAATTACTGAAGCTACTGCAACTCAGCAACAAGCATCATTAAAATAGAAGAGGTTACACATGAAATTAGCACGAAAATATGCACAGAGAGGGAGAGGGAGAGAGCTTTTTTTTTTTTTTCTTTGTTTTGGTGGTGGTGGTGGTGGAGGGGGAAGAAGAAGAGAGAGAGAGTGGGAGGGGAGGGGTGCTGGGGACTGGGGAAGGGGGTGGTGGTGTGGTTGGGTCTAGGTCTTACCCTCATCTCAGAGTTGCCGAAGAAGGCATCGAAGAGCTTCCTGAAAGCTTGTCCCATTACTATTTCAGCTGCCGCTGCTTCCGCCTCCACCAGCCGCCGGTCCTCTCTTTCTGTTTTTGTTTTTGTTTTTTCGAAAAAAAATCTTGAATTGAAGTAGAGACCAAAATTGATACAGTAGTGGTTATTCTAAGAAATCAGCTGATCACTATCTGAAGGAAGAAAAAAAAAGGATGAATCATTATTAGAAAAGAAAAACCGGAAAGGAGGATCCAACCCCCCAAACTCAATCACCACCAGAATTAGAATTAGAAAGAATACCCTGTCGGTCTGTGATCGGGGAATTAACGCTTACTTTGAAGGAGTATAATAATAATAATAATAATAATACGCTCAATTACTTGTAGTGGTCCGATCAGAGAGAGAGAGAGAGAGAGAGAGAGAGATTTCTTGACGAAAAGGTAGCGTTGGCTCTCACAAGACGAGTTTCTGATGAATCTGCTTCTTCACTAACAACTCTTCTTTTACTTTTTCTTTTTCTATTAATCTTCCTCTTTTAATTTTCCTTTTCCCGTGTCTCCTTGCTCCTGATTCAAATTCAAGACGACTCCTTTTAGTTTCTACCCAAAAAAGAATTAAAAAATTTGCTTTTTAGCTTATAGTAATTATCTTTGCCCCATGATTCTATTTTCCACTAGAAGCTTTTTTCTTTTACCATATCGGGTTAAAATTTTTAGCAACATCAATCCCATAATTCCAAATATAGAAACTCAGGACTTTTGTATGATAGAAATTTAAACTTAGATGATTTTAATTGTCAAGACTTTTCAACCGCATCCTTTAATCCAAAGCAAAACGCAATCTCAATTACGTATTTAACAATGACAATTGTCAGTTCCTAATCTCTTTTTTTTTTTTTTTAACAAAGAAAATAAAAGAGAAATAATTCTTAAATTATACGTTTAGTGAAGTTCCCACTTTACAACGCTTCAAAGTCGCTTTGAGCCACTGGCATTTATAATAAATTAGAATTTTTTCCCTATTTATTTTGAAATTTAGTAGATTCTCAGTACGATAATTTACTGTATTAGTAGCATCGAAACTGAAGCAAAAAAAAACAGTTAACTGCTTTGCTCATAAAGCAAGAAAAATTTTTTTTGTACAATATAACTTTTTTAATTAATCTTTTCTCCACTGACATTATATAATGAATGACCACTACATAAAATTTAAATTTAAAATTCAACTTTTACACACGTCATAAATCCAACGACGATAATTTATACACTGTACATATAAAATTTAACTTTTTTCATTGATTAAAAAACAAGATTAAGGAAGGATCATTATAACAAGACCCAAATATATATATATATATATATTGCATTTTATATTGTACCTAAATAGAAAAAAAAAATTTTGAAAAAAACTTACAGCTCAAATTCCATGTAGGAACACCCATAAATAGAACATAGGAACCAAAAAAAAAAAAAATAAGATACAAAAGAAAAATAAAAAAGAAAAAGAAACTCTGTCCAGAACAGCAGCACCGCCGGTATCTAAACCACCATAAGCGAACCAAAAAGGGATTTCTGCACAACTAGTCAGTCAAAGTGTTTTATACATTACACCTAACTGTAAATTGCCAATGACTAAAACGGCCTTATAATCAGCTATCAGTTCAAGCCCCCGTTCCTTCCCTCAATTACAATGCCTGGAGGAATTCAGAATCGTACAATGACATGCTCTAATCTAAATTAGAATCTAAATTACTCTACACTCGGCCAATGAAATCTTCAGCAGAAGCCTTTGTACTACCTGGAGAGGCTTGACAAACAAGGGAAAAAAATTTTCGCAACATGGTCACAAAATGGAGAAATACGGATCACTCAGCCTTTGATAAAAATGATTGTACGAAATGGCTCCAGGTGCCCAGACCCATGCAAAGCCTATATAAACCCACAAAGATTAACTTCCAAATCCGTCCGTGGTCAACTATGAGTCCACCATCTCATCTTGGATCTCATTTGGGGCAATCAGCCCAGGAATGGAAAGCATCCTTTGTCTCTCTCTCTCTCTCTGTAGAGCAGCTTCCTCAGCATAAAGATCCTTGTTATCCTGCAAAGAGATTACGCATTGGAAAATCAACTCTATCCACAACACCAAAAAACTTTCTAAAAATAAGTCAGTTTTATGAGGTATAAGATCCTTCCCCCTCTTTGCAATCAGATTCTCCCCCTACAACCAAATTATTTTTACCTCCTATTCTTCTTTTGTTCTGTTCTACCTAGTAGCCATCTTGAGTACATCAAAAAACAAATTAACGATAGAAATTATTGAGAACGACCATTATTTGCAACGTTTTCTTAACAGCACCACCAAACTCTTTCCCTTTAACAATCAAGCTATCACCACATGAATTAAATCTTTCCCATTCTGGTTTTCTCCCAGGCCAGAACAGTTGCAGAAGGGTGGAGAAATAAAGTGCCAATGGATAAAAACAAAAACAGAAGCCAAAGCAGGCAACAACCATAACCAATCTGTGATACCTGAGCTGAAAATTCTTTTGATTGCGCAAGAAAGTCTCTTATGTGGTTTTTGAATGTGGGAAGGTCAGTCCTCGATTCAAAAAGCCCATTCACAAATTGAGCAACCTAAAACACACACACACACACGTCAAAACAGAAATAAGAAATGTACATTACACAGTGTTGAACAAATAACATTTTCATACCTCTGTCGCTGTCATGTTGGGAAACGATGTACTTAAGAGTTTAATTGTATACTCACGAACAAAGACTGCATTATTTGGATATGCATATGCAACTGAGGATGCATCCCACAGGGGTTCGGTCAATCCACTACTCTCTACCTGAAAATGTAACTAAAATCAGATAAGACATGCTCAGTTGTGAAGCTGGCGAGATTTGTAAAATGAGAAATTACCAGACAGAACAAATGCTGCAGTACTAGAACATGCAATTTGAATCCAGGTTTATGAAATGTGTCTGTCAGAACAGCAAAAATCTCTTGCTCAATCATCAAAAAGTAGGTCCGGAAGAACTGATTACAGAACTCAGAAGCCTGCCAAGAAACAGACCAAAACCATGAGTACCACCATGGAACCAGCCATGGAAGATCAGATAGGTGAAAATTGCAGACCTGGAAGTTCTTGAGCATCTCTAACAAGAGATTTAATCCTGTTTCAGCGATGTTTCTTTCAGTATGCCGGAAAGCCCAAATGATGGAATCCATAACAAGTTTAAGTTGCTGCAGGAAATCATAGAAAATGCATTTAACACGAATCTATCGGTAAGGAATATAAATTACAAAACAAGGACTTGTTACTTCAAATGTCATTTGTAAGGATCGCCTATCAGGATAAATGCACAAACCTCGCTTGACAACCGAATCAAAGCAGGGAAGCAGTGCGTAGCAATGGCACGAAGCAACGAAAAAAATTTTAGGCGATGTTCAGGATAATCTTCAAAATTCTTTGTGATCATCTGCAGTAAAACCACAAATTAAATAAACACAGAAAGAAGCAAATGGCTATCATAGATCTCGATAAGCACATGTTAACCACCATCAAGTGCTTGACATTAAAAATCAAATTCAACTACAGATACACCAAATACATACTAGAATTCCAAACATTAAACAGTCCATAATTATAAACTAAAACAAAAAGGTTCTGAAATCCTTCGTAATACTTTAACTAATACATAGTGAAATAGCAATTTTTAGTACATACACAATGTTGTCGTTTTGGACCTACTTTCTCGCTACATCAACACAATAAGAGGTCAATAGATGATCAATAGATAACCCAGCTGTACATAAGAAGCTGATAGGCAAAACTAACATTAATCACATACGAATGAAGTCTGTTAAGACCACATTTGCTTTGTAACATGCAAGGGACTACAAAATATGGCATGCATATCCTCATTTCCATTGTAGATATAACTTGATTATTTGGTTGCTACCATATGAATAAGCCCTAAATATATCATAGGTCAGCAAGGATTTAATAGTTTAACAAGGGTTAGCTTACTAACCTCCAACGTACACTGAAAAACAGCTTCAAATATTCGAGGAACATCTTCTATCATCGCACCCTTGTACCTAAACATCAGAAGATGCCAGTGCACATAAATATATAGAAAAACTTTTATTATAACATCTAAGACGAAGATCAATGACAGGAAGGGAAACACTAGTTGTATTTCACAGATTAACTGACTTTTGGGGGGGGGGGGGGGGGGGGGACACAAAACACATGCAAGGGGATTGTGTAGACTAATATGGGCCACTAGACTGGTATGGGCCAACTAAAAGCTATTTGTGTAGAGAGCAAGATGACCCTAAACAAACACAGCACGTTAAACAATAACTAAAGATCCCACAACCAACAACAGACAATACACTACTACTTGCAATATAAAATCAAGTACCATAGAACAAACCAACAAAGTCAGTATATGCCATCACATCATAGTACTCAGAATCAAAGAAAAAACAACTTAAATGAAGAGAGGAATAAAATATAAAGTTCAACTATCTGCAAAGAACAAGATCTGTGAAACATACTAGTTTATTATAGTAGCAAAACGAGAGAGAAATTCTGATTCTCTAGCATCAAGAAATTTAAAATTCAACTACCTGCAAAGAACAAGATCTAGGAAACATACTTGTTTATTATAGTGGCAAAAAGAGAGAGAACTTCTGATTCTCTAGCATCAGGCAAATTCCGGGCATAATCACCAAGAATTGGGTCCATCATCGGGGGCACAAATTGTTTTCCTATCTGTGGTTGATCTTCGGACTTATCTAAGAATGTCTCTATGAGTTTAAGCGTTTCCCGCTTTACCGAGCTGCACAGCAGGCCAAACAAAAATAAGAAAATAAAATGGAGTAGGAATATTAAATGAAAAGGCCAAAAAAAAAACTTACCGCAAGAGTTTCACTATGGATGTTCTATAAGCATATGGTCCTCCTTGCGCAAGGCTTGTGGATATAAGCTCACTATACATTCTGTTGTAAACACAAGTATCAACACAAACATCTCATAGCTTATTGAGCCATTAAGTAAAATTCAACGACAGAATGGTATGCAGGTAAGAATTGTACTATTACGATACCTGTACACATTAAGCATGTCCAGAAAGATAAGAGAAATCTGCGACAAGAAGTAGGTTCCAAGGGAACTGGCAACACTAGTATTTGTCTGCAAGTAACAAAAATTTCCACTAAAATAACAAATGTTTTTTCATCCAGACAAAGTGCAGTTCCCATCCACTGGTCCACATGACCCTACTATAAAAGCATGAGATACAATGAATATCAAAATATAGGGCTTCGGTGACAGTAAGGTAGAATTCAATGGTGATGGCACAGTGAAGGCTCATATCTGCTCAAATTTTGAAAAGACCAACTTCTCACAAGCAGATTCATCATCAGAAAACTAAACCACACTTGTATGTTTAACTTTTAAGTTGACAGCTATGAAATTGTTATACTGATGATGAGGTCCCTTCAGCACACTTTATAGGCGTCTATCACTCATATTCTAGCAGCCTTACTTTGGGGTCAAATGGAAGGCCTTTAAATATACACGTCATTTTTCAGAACTTTCCATAGCAAATCTCTTCTACTGCATCAAGAGGAAAACCTGATCTAATTTGCATAGCGCTAGAGATTCAAATAAGGAAGACCACTCACATAGAAACCACATATATATGTTAAAATCCGTAGAGTCAACCGCTTGGTAATCCATTTCCTAAAGAACTAATGCTTTATAAATAACAACAAAAACAGCATATTCGAGCTTCACAAAGTCTACTGCACAACACCTGCAATATGTTGAGAACTGCCTTTATAATATCTTGATCTTTCAAGTAGTCCACACTTTGACGAGCTTGTCCAATAATTTCATTCCATCTCTGCATAAAACAACAGGGTCAAAAGCTTGAAACCCTTGGTACCGAGCATTCGCCATCAGTAAAACCCATTCCCATTCTAGAAACCAATAATATGGATCTTGCCTGATTAGGAAGCTCCATCAGCCGCTGCAAGTATTCATCCCTCTTCTGAGGGTCAGGTTCAGCTTGAATCATATGACCAACCTAAAGCAGTAACAAGGCAGCAAGTAATCAAATCTTTAACAAAACTAAAACTTCAAACAAATTGAAGTAGGATAACGCACTCTAAATGGACTTACAGATTCATAAAAGGTGTGAATCTGATGGGGCTGAAGATCAGCAATTGTTGTTGGAAGAGTAGTCAAAAGTTCAGAGACAAATGGTTCACTTTCTCCAAGCTAAAAATAAAGGAAAACCAAGAAGTATCAATTGTCATGGAACGAGGAAAAGAAGGGGAAGAAGAGAAGAGAGGGAGGGGGGGGAGAGTACCAAAACCAGTCTTACCTGGAGGATAACAAATTTCCGCTTGCATTTCTGAACAATTTTAAGGAACGTGTCACAGGCCATGTCCTGTCAAAAGCCAGATAACTCCATTCAACAATAGTTACCAATGCACAGTATTACCATTGGAAAGCAACATTAAAAAAAATTTTCAGGTTGAATCCAGACAACAAAAATTTCAAAAATGGAGCATGGTAACAGCTGCCTTCACACGAAGATAAGAATGTGTATGTAAGTAGAAACAAGCCAGCCTTTAAGACGCAGAATATAAGAAAGTCAGAACATTGCTGTCAAATTATCCCCAGCCTTCGAAGTTATCCAATAAATTGAATTTTCTCTTGAGATTATTTGGAGTAACCTTCAACACATTTCAAAATACGTACCCATGTGGTTCAAAAACAAAAGTTTAGGAACCAAAAACAAAGAAAGAGAACTAATCTCTCTTCAAACTAGGCAAGAAAGCACTTGTTCAAGTCCTAACTAAGGGCTTCTTGTCCATAGTTTAAGATCAGCTGACTTGAGCTTTATTTCAAGCTAAATGCTGGTTTTCTAAACTTCTTCTGTCTTCAACTTTTAGCTTATTTTAAGCCAAAGAAAAATTAAAACGAAATAATTTCTTCTGAACTGCTTTTCAGCTTTTACTTTCCAAAACAAATAAAACAAAAAAAAGGGTTTAAACATTTTCAACAGATATTTAATAGTTAACTTTTGTACAATCAGGTTGAACAAAGCAGCTGTAGAACACACGCCTGAGATTCCCCCACCAACTAAAGGCGCATGTAAAAGAATCTCACAGTACAATATCTAGATTGTTTAGCTAACAGCAATACCAACCACATCTGAAATACACAGATCATGCAAACAAACCTGAACTCCAGGATGTGTCTCGTGCATGAACTCAAACAACTTATTCACAACAGTTTTCAGAAACTTCCAATGAGCCCTCAGAAATCTTGGATACTGACCAACCACATACCTGGAATCAACAGGAATAACGATGAGGAAATTTATTAGGCTGACAACAGAAACATGACATTGAATGCACACAAGGAACATGTCAACGACACATACATAAAATGTAAAATGAAGAAGCGAGGCAAGAATTTACTCATCCAAGACAAGTAAAGGAGCCTAGTTCTAAAGTCAGAACAAAGGCAACTAACAAACTGCCATAGCATGCTAGGTAATGTTCACAAGAACCAAAATAAAAAAAAAATAAAAAGAAAATGCAGTTTAACATCTCACATTATATTACTTGCAATAACTGCTTTGTTGTCTTTGCCTTTTGTAATCTCACAAAGGTTTAACAAATCACGTATCACCATCACAAGAAATCTGTTTTCCTGTCACAGTTGATGCAAAAAAAAAAAGGTAAGAAAATGGTGAAAAAGAAAAAGAACTACAAAACTGAAAGTAATCCAAACACAAGGTCACATTCCGAATAGAAAGAAGCCAGAAAAAAGTCACTCAGCGCAGAAAGACTAACAAACAGGAAAAAAATATATAGCATAAAGCAATACACCTGTTCCTCCATCATTGATCCTGATATAGATCCTATTGCCCAGCACAAGGTATTTAGGTTGTTCCACGTCCAATCCTCACCATTCAGCTGTTTATTTAACTTCCTCAGCATCTGTTAACAAGATTCATCATACATGTCAACACCCCTTTTTTTAAAATTTTACATGTCAACTCCTTAAACAAATATAGAAGAAAATCATAATAACTATAACAGTTTCGACAAGGAAAGATTTGAGCACCATCATTCATTTATAACCCAGGCCAACAAAATTGATGAGAACCATAGGCGGCCACCACAAATTGCAAAGAATGTTACACATAATGGATACGAGCTAACAGAATGCCATTTAGGAGCATAATTGGCAGCCAATTGTACCAGATTCAAAGTAATAAAACAACTTAGAAGCGCTGTCGCATATGCAGAACGCTAATACCCATCATGTCCGTTAATTTCAAGTCCCAATCAATCCTCTAAAGAGTCGAAGCACACAACTTATACTTTCATGCAAACTATCTTTTCCATGCATAGGGTGGTCACTATGAGGATTTGCTATAGATATAACATAAGAATCTCTACGTTGCCATAGACCTAACCACTTAACAACAATACAAGAAGAGTAAAACCAAACTATCTTAATAACAACACAAGAAGAGTAAAACCAAACTATCTTAACAATCGAGGCATGGAAATTAAGATGCCAGAAGACTGCATGCAATGAATACCTGCTTTTCAGTGTCTTCATGATCCAGATGCGATAAGTATATCAAGGTTTCTCGCATGATCTGCAATATCAAACTTCATCAAATATTGCAGCATCGACATCGCAAGGGAACTTATAGACATCCAAAAAGCAAGGCAGGGGAACTTAGTGATCAAATATTGCAGCATCGACGTCGTAAGGGAACTTATAGACATCAACAAAGCAAGGCAGGGGAACTTAGCGCTTAGTGTAAATTTCCAGTTTCAACAAGTTAGTTGTTAGGCAAGAGCAAGCGAAAGCAACAAAATCATTTTCTTACTTATTCTATGAATAGAATGCTGAGAAAACACAGCATATAATGAGTTCAACTCCAAAGCCTGCAATTCAAAACTATTTTCTCCCATGGAAACACACAGGCACATCATATTCTGGTAAGATAAACAAGTAGAAGAATGCACATGCGCTTCAACATAAACTTGCAGGTCAATAATCAATACCAAACAAGGACATCGAATTCACCACTTGCTTAAGAACAAAGACACCCCAGATAACCATTAGCAGCAATATCTGGATACTCTCTGAGTTATATTATTGTTGATTCCATCATTTCTTTCACCTTTTGTGCAAATAAGAGCATTTAAGTCAATTAACTAGTAGTTGGTCTTCTACCTTCACATAGAAAGATTACCATACGACTAAGCATATTGAGCCAGCAAAAAAAAGAGCGGAAGGATAAAAAGGAAAGGACTCCTAAACAAGAACAAGACCTTATATTGAACAAGGACATCATTATCCTTCATAGTTTCACGAACAATGTTCCCATTTTCATCTTCAACAATCAGAACTTCTTCAGGCTTAGCCATCCGTGAGATCATGAGCAATCTCAACTTTGACATCGGCTCAGCATAAAGCTGCCGTCTCTGCAGAAGCTGCGAGCCAAGGCCATCAACAAGACCCATTGGCATGTGCTAATGTGACCAAAAAAAAGGTCCATTGTCAGGAAAATATCAATCAAGAGTATGTAAAGATCATTCAAGGTTTTCACCAATGTGTTAGTAGAAACAGCCAACAGGCAATGATGACTAAGAATCAAGGGTCCATTTTGATGGAATCTTTTGGTGTTGTTATTAGAAAAAAATTTAATATAGCTACTTTATTGAAAAAAGTGTGTGAGATCAAAAGGTGGTCCCAGAACTTGTTATTATAAAATAGACTTTTGAGAAACAATCCAAAAAAATGGAGTCAATAGTGGAAAGAAATAATCTATAAAACCTGCAGGCCAATCATTGCTGTGGCTGCAGCATTCTCCGAATTATGGTGTGCCTCAAACAGCTCCAAGACCAAGGAGTTCCAATAGTCGAGACAAACCTGTGTAGTCATGCCAAAACAATGATATACAATCAGAAATGACAGTGCTGAATGCTTACTAAAATTGTAACACAGCTATACACATACCTTAAAAACCTCAGTGTCATCAACATATGAGATGTTAATGAGATACTCTAGTCCCATCAACAGGGTATTAACATTCTCTGGGGCAGATTCCAGCACCCGTATGTGAGACTGCCAAAAATTAATCCCATTAGCACAGCTGCCAAACAAAACTTTGCCACAACACGTCTCCATCAGTCCCGTGACCAACATATATTTGTTACACAAAATGGTATTAATAGGATTCTATCAGAGTATGTAGTATGCATTCCTGAAGATCAATTTCTTAAAGTTACTATTGTACTCTCACTCTAATGTAGAACCAATTTATCCATGACAGCTTTTTTCTACCAGACTCAGAAAAGAATTTACATGTATATATGGATGTACATATGGGAAGCACGAAATAGA
Organism: Coffea arabica; assembly: GCF_036785885.1. NCBI lineage: Eukaryota > Viridiplantae > Streptophyta > Magnoliopsida > Gentianales > Rubiaceae > Coffea > Coffea arabica. The sequence goes on along the minus strand of NC_092313.1, from coordinate 309,834 downwards.
CAGCTTTTAGCTATGGACACCCCAAAGCTGCTTGATGCTGGCAATTTGTTCACCAAAAGGGAGGAGAAAGTAAAGTCACTCCATATCTAAATAAACAAACTTGCTGATAACCTATCAAACTGCTATATCAAAAGTCAAAAGAAGTAATCAGTATCATGTAATCCACAGATGCAGCTTAACCACAAATGTAAAGTTGATCAAATCAATACTGCTTCAGCTGCAAAAGGTAAATCTAAAGGTTTATACTCCTAATTAATCCCAGAAAAATTGTTAATTCCTAATTCTTTGATTTTGCAAAGCTTTAATTTCAATCCATTAAACAGTTCTTTCACCTCAGATAATTAAAGCAACTTCCTGGCCGCGTAGCACATACAATCAGACATATCACCAGCATACAAGTGGCTTGACCACAAAGAAAAGAAACTTGCCTTGAAAAAAGATGTGAAAAACAACGCTAAATTCTGGATAAATGCCTGAAGAGGAAAAGAAGAGAGTCAGCTTGATAGATGTTGAACAAGTTTTAAGACAAAGATAGACAAAGAAGATAAATCCACCTGCTCCTCACTGCTACCATTGGCATAAGCTTCAGGTATATTTGTGGTGAGTGGGAGTATGGCCTGAATACAACAAAGATATTTGGAATCAGCATATAAATAGAAGAACACATGTTCATGCCCAAGCTCTACTACAATTGAGGACAAAATTATGCAGAACAAGCACAAATTGAATATGACATCCCACCAAAGTTGCTCCAATAACCTCAAATTCAACTTAAGCACTAGACCTGCAATTGCATGATGAATACGTTGTACATCTTAACATATTGAACGTTGTAGAAATCCCCAAAATTTAGAGCGGCAACCTGCAAAACATCAAAATTGCATCAAGCATCGACTCATTCAGGATGCTATCAGGAATTCCTACCATGGAGACCTGAAAAAGATTACCTCAGTCAAACATTGGAGGGTGAGATTACGGTACGCGGGAACAGGAAAAAATTTAAGAAGTGTTTCGAGCTGCAAGTTAAAAAATACAAGGAACTTCAGAGCCATCCAACTATAATGGAGTAAATGACAGCCAAGTTTCTACAGAAAGGAACTAGCACGGTAAATGACAGCCAACTTTCTATGGAAAGGAACTAGCATGGTAAATGACAGACAAGTTTCTACGGAAAGGAATAAGCAAGAAGGACATCCATGCTGAAATCAATATCATGCTGCAAACATCCAATAGTCCCTCCACTGACAACTCCAGGAAAGCAATGTACAAACCAGTGGAGATTCAAAAATGTAGCCCAGAGGAATCCATGAAAGGAAAGCATGCAGTGTGGCCAGTGTAGCCCTGATGAGCTCAGTTCTCTGAGATGCTGATAGTACATATAAGCATAACTCATGAATGAGTTGAAACTCGCTGAAACAAACGCAGAAAACATGTTATAAATGTTAATCATCAAGATACAATACATTCCAATCCATGTACGGAGTACATCAAAATACAATATATTCAAATCCATTAATGAAGTACAACAAGATAAGAGGAACACGACAATAAATCAAGATATAAGTCATGTATAATTAAGGATGATTTCGGCAATAATCATCAGATGCAGCCCAAATAAGAAAGATAAAACTACTAAAGGAAAAGCAAATTATGAATAATCCAAGAAAAATGCCCCAGTTTTAAGGATGATACTTGTGAATTTTTTTCCTAATACAAAATTCTTTTTCTTTATTAATTCGAGATGTGAACCATACTCATCCATGCATCTCAAATCAAATTATTAAAAAGATATATCTAGAAAGCAATACCAGGGAGATCATTCAAATGTTTTAAGGGATGCTCTCAATACATGAACTGGGATCTTACCCATAGCATCATCACAAAATTAGCTACATAACATAACCAATCAACAGAGATGAATGCCTAAAGCAATGGATCTACAAGATCAAAGAAAAAAATTGCCATTGCACGTTATAAGACCCAAAACGTAACCTAATCCAACATAAAATACCTGTTTAACGATTGTTTGAGCTCTTTAATCTTGAGTTGAGTCATTTCACCCCTTGAGAAATCAAACACCTCTTCACTTAAAAGCTGAAAATAAACCCCACATTAACCAAGTGAGCCTACTACCATATTTCAAGAAGAAATAGGGATTATGTGACTAACTTTCAATATAGCCATGCAATTTTCACAAATAGTTTCACTTGTTTTCGCTGCAGCCACTAAATCAGGAATGAAACTTCGCCACCTAGCTGGCCATTCATGCTTTAAAATCTGTCAATTCAGATGAAGCATGCTATCAAGATTACATAGTAAAAAATAATCTGAGGCTACAGATCGAAGGAGGAACAACTATTCAGCCTACAAATGATTGGAGGAAGCAAAGCAAAGTTACCTGAACCAATATAATGTTTAATTTGTTGACGTAAAGTCTTTCACGACGAAAAGAAGCTTCATCACTTGACAGCTGGCAAAAAATGCAAGCAGAATAAGTAATATATTAAGAGTAAGTGCATGGGAAACAGAAAAGACAACTGAAGTATCACCTTTACAATAACTTCAGAGATATAGTTTTTCATCCCATCTCGTTGTTCAACAGGCAATGCATTCCATCTATATTTGATGACACCTTCTAGAACCTGCACATGGAAACACCATAAATGCTCCTCCACATACAGTGCACATGGGAAAGATAGAGTCAAAGCACAACTACTTCATACAAAACAACATTCCAACATAAATACACGATAACAGATTAATTATCAACAGAGGATGAACAATTGTAGAAAAGAAGATTGCTAGAGAAGAATCCTACTGTGCTCTTCACTGTCAGCACCAGCTGTCACAAATCCAGTGCAACATCGAAGCAAGAAACACGAGACCAATGTTAAAAAAGGAAGAGTGTCCTTATTGCCATTAGAACTAGAGAAAGAAAGAGGGAGAACCATCCTTGGGATGCTTTCAATGCCTAACCACCATTCATAATAAGCTCATTTCAGACACGAACCAACAAATGTTCCCAAGCAAAAGCACACAACTATCAGTTGCAGTTTAAAGATAAATTTTCCTCATAAGTACCAATTTAGTAGCAAAAATATCTCTAGCTCCTAATAGCTAAGTTTAATAACCAAGTTCAAAATAAAAAAAGTTGACAGAAGCACCGAAAAAATCAAGCTTTTTTAATTAATGCAACATTTCAAATGCCGAGAATAAGCCATTGACAGGAGACTCTAAACAAGAACCTCCATACACTTTAAAACAGTATGCAACTGACCTGTAAAGCAAAAAATTTGGTATTCAAGTTCTGGGTATTTGATAGAATGTGAACCACTTGAAGCCACATATCTGGATTATTTTGCAAGTCCCGCAAAATATGATCCGCAGCAGTTCTCTGCAGCACACAATTGAAAAAGATACATCGATAAACTAAGTGTAAATCCACTGTGGTTGTTAATGAAACACCCAATATTCAGAAAGTATATACCGAAATAAAATAAATTTGCAGCCCATCTATATTGCTGGAATATAAAACAAAATAAATAAAAAAAATCATTAGAGGGCAAGTACAGAAAAGCTGAAAATATAGATGAGCTATTTTCAAGTGCAAAGTTCAGCTCCAAAGTCAAGTGCAAAGCCTCTTTCAAGTCTGAAAAGCAGGCAAACTCTTTCCATCGTAGTCAAGAACAGCAGAAATTGTACTTCACGAACTCACTCTCCCATGGCAAGATATTGAACCTTAATGGCATCAAAGGAATGAGTTGTTCTCAAACCTAACAAGTCAATATTCCACCAAAAGGAATGACCCTGCATCTAGGAACCTATATCCTCCACCAATCTCTTGTTACCTTCAATTTCTTTATCCTCTTCATACTGCCAGTTTGTTCTTACCTTTGCGTCACCATATTTTCCTTCAGTTTCCATTGGTTAGGTTACTCCCACCACACTCAGTTTACATTTGACCCAGCTTCATACTCAGTTTACATTTGACCCAGCTTCTTTTCAAACCAGTCACTAATCTGTGCACGTTTTTCAACAGAATGACATGTCTATGACAACCATGAGCCTTTTTAACCTCATCCACACAGAATCATCAGGAATGGCTAACAATAGGTGCAAGATATGGTGCAACATAGAAATGATGTCCAATATGTGTGCATAAATTGACCATTTTACATAAATTCTACAAATATGATGAAGATTCCATCATTTTCAGCAATGCAAAAGTGCTAAGGTAAATTAAATCCTATAGTTGCTGAACAAACTTAATTCCCCCCCCCCCCTCTTAAAGTTTCTATTGTGGAAAGAAAAAGGGGTGCCATGTGTGTAGGGAGGGCAACTGTAACTCTGGATAACAGAGCCTCCTGGAGACCCAAAACTTCTAGAGCAAGGTTACAAGAGAGAAAAAAAATCCCTTTGAGGCATCCTGTTGGGCATCTTTTGTTTAAACTCTAAAGGGCACCCTCCTGTAACCTCAGCTAAGTGCCTTGCTCACAAGAGGTCAAACTAAACTCAGGCACTATACATATTATTACAAGAATTATCTGCATGGATAAATTTCACCACACTTAGTTGCAAATATCCTGCAAAGTTTACTTCTTTTAGGAAAATGCGCCACAAACCTGTTAGGTGTAAGTCAGATTCACATATCAAAAAGCAAATAAACAATTAAGAAAGTGGTACAAGTGAAACCCTGCTTTAAGCTTCCTCTGGTACTCAGAAACTCATCAAACCTAAAGCAGCATTTTCACACCTAAGGATACATGGTCAGTCAAGATGATTCAAAGTTCATTAGAAACTTTGCATTTTCAATACTTAGGACGAGAACAAACAGAATTGAAGATTAAAAGTGTGGGAAAAAAGGGAATTTTCAAAAGTCCAAGGTCGACTTGACAAGATTTAAAACAAAATGATATCCCAAACTCCGAACTAGAGCGCACTTTCATGTGAATTTGTGGAGAACGTTAACTTAAATGGGAAGGGCGTGCATGCACGAAGACATTTAATGGATCCACCAAATATCCCGTGCAACGCCCAGGGGGAAAAAATGGAAGATGAGAGAAAAGTGAAGCTTTGGATTGTAGAAATTGAAATTATGAGCAGACCAGTTCCCCCGGTCTTAATCTTTCAGGAAACAGAAACCAGAGAAAGAGGTGCAGTAAAGGAGAGCAGGAGGAGGTTAGTCCTATCTTCCGAGAAATTTACAATTGAGGTCATGACTTTGCTTGCATTGGTAGCAAGTGGACATGCTTTAACCATAGCAATAAGAAACAGGCAAGTAGAGAATCGCAGGAAAAGACAAGAAAAAGCAGGGAACAGGAGAGTGTGATGAACATGAACATGAACATGAACATGAATATGAATATAATGGGATGCATACTAATACAAGAGTAGTAGACAAGTGTATAGGAAGGAGGAGAGAAAATAGAACTGGGAAAAGAGGAAAAAGAAAAAAGGCCAGACCTCTTCTTTAGATCCGGTGCCATAGAAGGCGGCAACAGTGGCGTCGAGTAAGGAAACATCAATCGGCTGAGACAAATCCCTAAGCTTGTCGGCGGCGGCCATTGAGCGGAGATCAGAAGGGGGTGATAAACCCTAGAAATTAGAAATTAGAATAGGCGGGGGAATAGTAGGCAGCAAAACCCTAGGGTGGAGAGTGTGGAGGTGGAGCAAAACCCTAGTTTAAGAATCGAGAGGGGGGCGCCTGTGAAAAAGAAAGGAAGAGAAAGATAAACAGAGACACGAAATAGGTACAGGACGGCGACGGTTCTAGAAAAAACACACACACACACACACACACACTGGCACTTAAAAAGACAGCTTCAAATTGAAGCAGACACAAATAGAGAGAGAAACTTTGAAATTTGTTTAGGCCCTTCCCTCCTCTTTCTCTTTACGGCTTGTTTTTTTATTATTCACATAATAATATAAATGTATACATGTATGTACGCTTTATCGTCAAAGGGCCGGTACCACTTCAACTAATCCATACCCAGTCACTCACTGGTATCGTCCATTTCATTTCATTTTATGTACTTTATTTTATTTTAAATTTTTTTGTGCATTTATGTATTCATTTATTTTACCTCCTTTTTTTGGGTCAGGAAAAAAGAGATTTTATTTTACTTTTTTGGAGCATTTGTATTAATATTTTTCTTTTCTTTTTAAATTAATTACTTATTAATCCGTTTTACTTGAGTAGCCTTCCTCTGGGTAGGAGTAAATATTATTATTATTTTTTCCCCCCGCCAGCAGTTACTTGTAAAATATAGTAAACGTTAAAAAAAAAAAAAAAAAAAAAAGAAGTTTGGGCGGAGAGTTGTGCTGGTTGCTCTTCTTGCCAGTGGTGGCGGTTGGGTTGTAAAATTGTAATGCGGTGGTTTGGCAGAGAAAAGAAAATGGTACGAGTCTCCTCCTCCTTTGGTGGTTGACCGGTCGTTCCTTTTTTTCCCCTTTTGTCAAGTCGAGACCATGATGGTCTTTATCTCCCACCAAAGATTTGAAAATTAATAAGTGCAAAAAGTATTATGTTGTTTAATTAGTTAAGAGTTATATCTGTTTAATAACTAATTCAATTATAGTATTGGTTTGAAATATCATGTATCTTTAAAAATGCCTTTATTTGTGTATTTAGAGAGAAAAAAGTGCATATGTGTGTATTTGAGAGAGACAGAAAATAATGAACCAATTTAGAAAGGGATAATTTCGCAAACCACCCCTATGATTTTTAATAATTGCAGAGAGCTCTCTTCAAGTTTTAAAAATTATATATATCTCCCCTATTTTACTATTTATATGACAATTTTGGTCCAACAAACTGGTAGATTTTCTCTCAAATATCCTAAATTGCCCTTTTCTACAAAAGTAAGAGAGAAACTTTTTGTGATTTATTTTCTACAAAAGAGTTCATTTGGATGATTTATTTGAGATAATTACTGTAGTATTTTTTGTGATATGATGTATGTGAGATAAAAAGGTTAATGGGATTTGTGAGGCAAATTATTTTTTTTCAAATTATCTCTATCCAAACACGCTCAAATTTTTCAATCAATTTTTTCTACATTTTGTACAAATTGACAAACATAATCCCTAATAACCATCCAACCATAAGCTCTAAATCTAAGTAGCTGTCCAAAAAATTTCAAATTGCATCTACAACATCGATGGTTGCCATGCAATAAATAAATAAATATACAAAAAATACACACACACACACACCATTGATAACTAATTTTATACCCTAAAATTAAATCTTAATACTCAAATACCTTTTCAATACAAGTTCATTTAGTCTAAATGCACTATTACAACTCTCTTATGACCTTAAAAATATTAATACCTCAAAAGTAGAGAATAAATTTTATCTCCACAATAAAATCATAACAAAAAATTTCTCATCCAATGAAAAAGAATCCTCGTGCAATTATTGGCATTTTACAAAAAAAAATTCTTGACAACAAGCAAAATATGTCTAATTCCACATCTTTGGTTATTCTTCCTATTTCAATAATCAATTTCATTATTTATTTTTCTATTGATACGAATCTCTTCATTTCTTTCCAGTTTGGTACATAATCTACTCTCTCTGTCAATTTCACAATCTCAATTTGCTAATATCCATAAAATAGAAGATAATAAAAAAGGGTATAGTATTAACTAGAAAATAAATGAGCAAAAATAGACAATAGATAGAAAAATATAAATTTTTCTTTAGGTTTTGTAAATCTATTGCTTTAAATTGAGAATTGTCTACCAAGTGAAGGGTATTTTAGGCACTTTATTATATCAGGGGAGGTAAATGTAATTTCTTAAACGTAAGGGGAGCCGAGTGAAGTTGTTTGAAACCTCAATGGAGGTTTTTGAAATTATCCCATTTAGAAATGGTGTTTAAATGCGCATATTTGCACGAGAATGTGTATAGTTGCATGCATATGTGTGAACAAAAAGAGATTTATTTTATTTTATTTTTTATGTAAGTAGGTGTTCTCGAATTTAGGATCTCTTATCTACATTCCCTCCTCCCATACCATTCAACCTATCTCTTTCCCCAAAAAAGTGTGTATTTTGTGGAGAAAATGTATGCGAATATAACATACTCTTATAGTTATACTCTTATACACTATTTTCTCCCATACTATCAAATCCATCACTCTTCCAAATAATGTGTATTTTGTACGATAACATGTATGAGAGTTATGATATGTGTAGTAAATTCATAAGCTTTAATGAAAATTTCTCACTTAAAAGTCTGTACACAAGTTAAGCAATGCTCAATACATTAAGTGGTAAAACATTTATACTATCAAACATACTAAATTCATATAGTTCTGAATTAATTAATTTAGTTATGAAACAAGCCCAACAAAACTGCGATCCCTTTAAAATTTGACTCTTAGGTTGCATTTGATAAAATATAAATCTGATATCTAAATTTATTATGTTATTGAATTATAAGTATCAAAATTATAATATATGCACTATATTCTACATTAAGTGATAATGTAAATAACTCACCACTTATATTTTATGATAAGTTTTGCCTACACAATTTAAACTCAATTAACTAATTAAGATATTCTATTTTTTATTATCAAGCACGTATAAACATGTTAAAAGTTGGATCCATTAAATTTAAACGCTAAAATAGGTTATCAAATAGGGCCTTACTCTATACTCATCTACCCCATATTTTCGTCGTTTTTTGAGATTCTAACATTTTAGGAATGATTGATTAATTATGATCTTAGTGCATTTACTTCTAAATTTGCCTTCGAAAATTTAAACTTCAAATTTGAATATAATACAACACACAACTAAAGACAGGTACAATATTGAAAAAGTGATAAGAAAAAAATAAGTTTAGTCTTAGTAAGGCTCTGTTTGATAATCCGATTTAACACTTAAATTTAATGTATTCAAATCTTAAATTGTTCAAACACGTTTAATAATAAAAAATAAAATATCTGAATTATTCAAGTAACACTGAATTTTCCAAACAAAATTTGTTGAAAAAAATAACTGATAAGCTATTCACTTATTACCTAATATGATATACACTTAAATGTATTAGATTTATCATTTAACAATTTAATAATTTAACGAATTCAGACTTCCAATTTCAAATTTTAAATTTCAATTTTCAGACTTCAATTTTATCAAATATTCTCTAAGATGATAAACATTTTGGGACATCCCAACACAAAATTTATTTATGATACCTTCAATGGGATAAAATGAACACTTGATGTCTGGTACCTACCAACCAAAAAACCATACATTATATGACATCTATTGACAATTGCCATGGTACCAAAGGTACGGTAAGTAGTAATCAATATTTAGGTTGCATTTGATAGAACTTAAATATGAATTCATTAAATTATTGAATTATCTAATATTAAAATATTAATATTAAAACATATTTTTTCATTAAGTGATAAATGAATGGGTTATCACTTTATTTTTTGGAATAAGTTTTGCTTAGAAAATAAAGTACCACTTAATTACTTAACAAGTTAAGATATTATATTTCTATTGACAAGGTCTTGAATCTTGTTCTTTAAATTACACTTGAACATTGCTCAACATTATAAAAAATCAACCTAAAAAATAATAAACAAACCCAAAAGCAATAGACTACTTCAAAACTAAAAATCAAATGCACTTCTCAAGGACTGCTAAACAATTATTCATCGTTATTAGAATTTTCATCTATTTCCTCTATTAAGTGAATTCAAGAGGCATAGTAAAGAAAGTCACTAATAAATATATAGTAAAGGCACTTGTCTTTTAAAATATTTTGTAAGTTTTTATGTCATTTCATTAAACAAACAAATTAAAAATAATAGTCTCTGATATTTTGTTGAGTGCTAATAATCACTTGCCTTGTTTCTAAAACATGAATAACCGAGGTTCAGTTGGCCATCGGAAGAGGGACTAAAACCCTCCCCGAGTGCAGGTCAAGGAGTCGAACTTCCCTGATCGCGTAAGATCTATCTATTTTTGAATAGAGTATTATTTGAAATAATTATTGGAGCATTTTTTTTTATAATAATGCAGATGATTAAAAAAATAATTGGTAATATAAAAAATGAATTGAAATATATATTTATAATATAAGAGAAATATATTATTTTAAAAAAATTGCTATCCAAACGCTCTCACGGGACCAATTGTACTGAAAAAAATGAATGACATAATACACGGCGGTGTGTGCACACTTGAATGTTAAACGCGCCAGAATTTTAGAACGTTCTCACAGGGACTACAACCATATAAATGTATTACTAACATTTAACGCCCAACGTCGTACTGGAAATGCTACCAAGCCTGGCCCATGCCTCGTTCCCTTCAGCTTTCACTCAGAACGTAAAAAGGGGCCTCGACTCTCACAGAAATATGAAAAAGGTGACGACTCAGGCGGACTCCCCACTCACGAGCTTGAACGTCTGCCCGAGGCGCTTTCGGCACGCAACCACTATCAACAGCAAAATTTCGGATCAACATCTGGACTTGATAAATATTTGACGGCCCAGCGTCATCTACGTACCTATGAAATAGTTATCGAATTTGAACAGCTACAATAACTGACAAACAAATACTACTACTACTACTACAACAACAATTTCAGGACAAGGAACACACACATCTCACTCAGCCCAAGTCAACATACGGAATTTTGCTGATACCAACTGAGTACTATCCTTGTATTACAAGATGAGTTTCAAGAGAAATAAAGACAGAAAATTATTCATCTCATGGTGATAATGCAAAATAAATCCCATTTATTTATCCCAGCTGATGTAACGGCAGACTGTACCTACTATTCCATAGCCACACGCACATCGACAAACTAGAAAGCCAAAATTAAAAAAGCAGCTGGTCAGCACAGAATGTTCTATATTCAGCATGTGTTCGGAATGCATTCCTCATATTCAAATGGCAATTTCTGGCGCATCAAATTCCAGATATACTTAGTTCTTTCCAGAGAAGTGACCATCTGAAATCCCCTTGAGAGAAGGGGTTTAAAAGGGGGAAAAAAAACTATATGAATTTGCAGCTCTCTAACGCAAGTTCCCCACAATCTCTGTCTCAACTTGCTTGACCCTACACATATGCCTGACCATACACCTATGCCTGTGTGAAGGCAAGACTATGAATCTGAATCTTCAGTCTTCACATGCTGATTGCAATCTGAAGAAGAGGAAGACAATGACGATACGGTCTTTCCCTTGCTGGCACAAGTTGCTTCTGTAGCATTGGTTTTCTCAGCATATAGCTTCTGTATAAGCTGGAGCTGGGCTTGCAAAACCTGTTAATGGAAAAGTGAGCCAAAGCAACACAAAAACTTTTTACCGAAGAAGCGATGTGGAAGAAAACCGGGAAAAAAATGATACTCCCATACCTCAATCTGGTGCTCCAGAAATTTCTTTTGAGCATCAATTTGAGACTCTGATACACTTAAGTTGCTGTGAATTCTCTCTCCATTCAAACTTGTTGCAGCAAACGTAAATGGTGGGAGTTGGGCAAAGGGAAAGTTATTGAAGTGGCGCAGTTGTGATTGTTCAGTGACATCTACTTCACCGCCTGAATCAGCAGGAATGGAGCCCATGGACCTGTATATTTGAGACCTGCAATTATAGATGCAATTATTCCCTGTAGCTTGTAGCTTTGGATTTGAACCAAATCAAAGAAAGTGGACATTTAGTAATAATCAAAGAGGAATCTCAATAGAAGCACTCAAGAATCTTTCTGTTTCATTATGGAGTGAGGTGTATCCAGCTATACTTAGCATCACTGCACTGAACTACTTAATATTCTAAAATTACACTAAGGTTTCCAAACTAGTTACACTCTGGCATTTGTCTGAATCATCTATTTTAGCTTCCCAAAATGAGAAGAAACACCAAAGTAAGTAATGATTTTATAATATTATTTCCCTCACACATGCTTAAAAAATTACAGCACATTCCTCATGATTGGGAAAGTATCTACTTTACTGAATATATAAATCTAGCCTTAAATTGCATTAGCAAAATGCACAGTTCCATAAGTTGAATGTGATCAGTATGATTTACTGGTAGAGAGGAATAGCTTTGATCGGTTCTCATACTCCCTCCATCACAAGTGGATGTACTACACTACATACACACACTCCTATTACAGGACTACAGTGGCCCAGAGTTGCATTTGTATGACATATCAGTATAGACCTCTGTCCACTTCCCTTTCTTTTCTCTTCTTTGAGGACAGGAAGGGAAGGAAGTAGCAGACTAAACCAACAGGAAGAATGAGTACCACATTGGTGTGCTTGCAGAAGGGTAAACAAAAGATTTTCCATATATTGAGGCAGCAGCTGCTGCAGCTTGGAGTCTAGCCTGGTGTTGGTTGATATTACCATTTGCCATGTCATTACTAGCAGATGTGTGAGAAGATGTACCAGCCATGCTTGTTCCTGTTTCAATCTGGAAATTAGCAAATTCCTTTGCAAGATATCAAAATCAAACAAACTTAGGCAGCATAACCATCCAAGAAATGAAACTATCAACTTCCCAACAATATATTAGCATTTGAGAAGTCTTAATTAACTTAAAGCATGTAAAAACTTTATCTTTTAAGTGGAAAGAAATAAAGGCATAATTGTATGAACACCCTGATATCCTCTCCAAACTCGAGCTTATCATCTTCACTATGTTTATGTGAATAACAAACCATCATCAGAGCTGAATAAATTCTCATGCTGAAGGACAAAGTAGTCCTTATTCAGCATAAGCGAAGGCAAGGGAATATCCTTCCCACTAGCTGGATTAGGGTTAAGTAAAGCTAGAACCAAAATATCCTCCTTTCACTACATTAAACCATTGCACAATTATGCAACAAAAAGCAGATACATGATTTTGAAAAAATGAACAAAAGTTTCAGGCAGGATATCTCCTTATTATCCAAATTGCAAATATGTATGTAACACGTTGGATAGCCATACGTACTCCAAATATAGAAGCATTACCCTGTTGATGACTATCAGGCCGTGATCCAGCTGTAATTGTCCCATTTTCAGGTGGTACAACAAGTGCTCTGCAAGTAGGACATGTGTGCTGCCTTTCCAACCATGAACGAAGACAATGCACATGGAAAAGATGCCCGCAAAGGAGTTTCTTTGCTGTAGTCATCTCCTCACGGCAAATAATGCAGGTTGCATCACTTCTACATGTATAAAGACAACTATGCATAGTACCTAGACATTACTGAAGAAGGAAATTTTACAAAAGAATTATAAAAGAAGCAGCTTACGCATTAAGCTCTTCCGGTGTTGCGTCTGGAAAACGATCGTTCATATTTGAAGTGATCTTCCGATACCGAATATAATCGGCAACTCGAACTCTGAAGTTGCGAAAGGTCTCATAAAGCTCCCGAATCAAGTGTAGAGGAACACCATAGTTCCTAAGGTATCAAAGAAAATTTAAAATCAGTGTTATGGAACATATCACAAGCACAGCAGAGGAATGCTTAGACTGAAAAGCAAAAGAAAATACATAGTGCCACTAAATAGACCCAACATGAGTTAGTCAAAAAGGGGAAAGAGAGAGCATATTTTTCTTATGCAGCAAAAATTAGTAAGGAATATCCACGAAAAGGAGTGAGAAGCATAATAGACAACTGAAAGCACTTTGAAGACCCCTCAAAGTATATATGTGCTTTCTTTGACACGAAGCTCTTAGAGACTTGTAACATGACAAGGAAAGGAGAAGTATCATACTTGACAAAGATAAGATGGCAAGAAAGATAACAGCTTGGCAGAGCCATGAAAGAAGTAATAAATAGAACCCGAAGTTAATAGCATGATGACCATAAAAACTAAAACAGGAGGAATATATGCAATCTTGCCACGTGGTAGAAAAGAAATCAAGCGCTATAAGCTAGAAGTGCAAAAAAATTGCTTACATCAAGGGGCAGAAACTCATGTATTTCGCATGTATTTTGCGTAGGCATGAATGCCATTCACAACTTACCTATACGCTTAAGACAAAGAACCGAGGGAAAAGCTACTTACACGAAGATTACAAGAAAAAAGCACAGGTACATAGACAAGTGTAGCAGATCTCGGATGAGCTCCAAATAGAAGGTGTAGACAGCCTTGCCTTCCCATTGTCCTTCCATAAGCATGTCGCTGACATAAAATACATATTTGATAAAAGTTGAGACGGTGGTTGTAGCTAGTATCATGTACCTGAGACACAACACCAGAGGAACAATTATGGTTAAACAAATAAAAGATGAAGAAAAAAAAATTGATCACGTGACTTGAGCAAATAAATGACTCCTGAATTTCTGCTTTCACAAGCAGATATGGTAAAACCAAATGATGAGACTGATACTGCTTTAGAAACACGGTAGGGAAAAAAGAAGAAAAAGTACATTCCATACGTACTCGAAAGAAAAGAAGAGAGAAACTGAAGCCTGTCTTGTCAGTATCAAATACTTTACAGAGTTGTACAAGAAGAGGGTGTCGACAAGGAGTAGGAATGCCATAAAGGAGACGATGCGGAGATGGGACCAGGCAGGGACAGTTGGAGTGGTCTCAATGTACTCAACCCTTTTCTGAGCCAACCAATGCAAAGCCTTGATCAAGAGAAGTGTAGTAACCATGACAAGAAAACTGACGGAAAAGTCCTGGCGGAAAATAGTGATGGCAAAGAGTATTTCCATGACTTCACGCCAGGACTGCTCATTCAACCTCTCAACCTCAGCTTCGCGGAGGGAACCAAGAAAGATTTTCTTGGTCAACTGCCAGAGAATGCACATAATGACGAGGCCCATGTTGAGGAGAAGTACCAAGCTGATCTTGGAGGTGGATAAATGAACCATGGCTGGATAGAATTGACCTCTACTGCTAAAGGCATGATAAATTACAGCAAGGGTTGCAATTATACTGAGCCCAGCGTAAGTCTGCAGCCTCAGCATTTCGTTATTGTCTCTTTGTCTGTGCCTGTCACACAGTCATCATCACCAAGGAGTAAGTTTTAACTCCGGCGCTCCTTTTTTATTGTTTTTTTTTGGGGGGGGGGGGGGGGGGGTGGTGGTGGTGTGTGTTAAGTCTCGGGCGGAATCTATATTACTGGTAACTAGCACAAAACAGGTAGCCAGACATGCAAAAATGAAATCTTTCTCCTTTTCTTTCTTCTTTTAGGGATTTTTTTTTGGGGGGAGGGGGGATGATTTGGCTGCGGGTTGTATGATGCTGAATTTGATTTTTTTTTCAGCATAGCCTAATAAATCCACCTCGGATATGATATTACTAGTATCAATGGCGGCATGAAGAAACAGAAGACAGAAGACAGAAATCAATTAGATAATCAAAATTTCAACGTTGAAAGTAATCATCATAGCCTAAAAGTATCGAAAATCAATGAGCGGAACCTAATCATCATAACCTAAAAGAGTGTGTGTGTGTGTGTGTGGGTGAGAGAGAGAGAGAGGGACAGAGTTTACCTGGGGTTTCTTCGAGTTCTGAATCGCAGCGACTAACAGAAGATTGATTATGGTATGGCCGTATCCTCCAATTCGGATATCTATACTGCGGTTTCTTTCTAATTAGTGTATTTAATCGGAGTAGATCGTTTTCGCAAACAGCAAAGTAAACAAACAAAACATGATATAGATTTTTCGAAATCAGTGGATTAAATATACACCAACCGGAAAGTCCCTCTCCTCTCCTCTCAGCGTCCAGCGACGTCCAGATTAGGAGGGCAGCCAGCGGCGGCCACGCTGTAGTATTGAGTTGCACCCAATTACACCACTCCACGTAGACTTTTCATCTTTTCCCCCCTTTTTTTTCTTTTTTTCTTTTTCTTTTTTGACAAGGTAGACCCTCCTGTTGTTTCAAGACATATTTTCTTTTCTAGTTTGGGTCTTAAATAATAATAAATAAATTTGTAAAAATCAACTCCCTCTTATGTTTTGCCATAAATTACATGAACAACTCTAACTATTAATATAAAATTATTTTATAAAAAATATTTAAAAAATTAAAATTTACTTTAGAACTAAAAATTTTATTTAAAATATATGATCATAAATATTTTGCAATTTTTTTGACTGTATATACATTTGGGTGCATTCTCATTTATAGTGCGAACTCCACAAAAACCAATAGAATTAATTAAACCCCCAATACTGACGTTCGTACTCAAAGTTGATTGGTGTGAAGAATGTTCACACATTCGTAGAAGATTATCAAATCAAAGGCAAAATGTCTGTAAGTATTTCATTCACTTATCAAATTAAATATTCAATTATATTTAATTGGACCCTTATGTCGCTCAATTTATGATATATATTTTTATTTTTTTCAGGATCCAACCTTCATCAAAGTGATCGTTTATAAATAATGGAGATGTTTTTATCAATATTGAACTATTGTTATAAAGTTTCATTTTTTTAAATATACTTTCATGTGCCCATGATTATAATATTTTACTATTTTTAAATTCTTTCATAGATGGTAATTTTTTTTAATAATGTAAGCACCGTGCGTAGCACGAATATTCACATTAGTTACTATAAAGTGTGGCATGTAATAATTAATTACAGCATGAGTGCTAACGCCCACGACTGTTAAAAGTTAGGAGATGGGCCCCAACTTATAAGTTCAAGCGTCCGCCCGAGCTCTGATTACCAGCCAGCCAGGTAGAGAGAGAGAGGAGACGAGAGTCGGAGATGGGTTCGGTAGTGAGGAGTGCGGTGAAGGCGATCAAGGAAAAGGGTTTTGGAAACTTCCTGAGAGAGCTCAGGGATGAAGGATATTTGTAAGTTTTACCTTTTTGTTTTTCGATAATTTTAACACGATAATGCCATCTCAGATACTAGTCCTAGGGAACCTCATTTTCTATTTCTGTATTTAGGTTTATGAATGAATTTCAGGAGAAAAAGATAATTTTTTTTGCACTTGGTTTTTATAAATAGTTTTTAGTGGGCAGCAATTTTTTCATCCATCAGAGCGAATTAATTTGTAATTTTCCCGGAGAATTTCCCTCCGCCCCGCCCCCCTACTCTATTAGAGGAGTGCTTGCCAGGTAGGGTTCAACAATTTAAAAAGAAAAGCAGAAGAATAGGTGCTTTCTTGGTGGGCTTCACGGATCAATGCTAAAGCATACTTATTTTCATGTATTTGTTTCTTAAATGGTCAATTGGTAGGGGGGGAAAAAGAAAGAAAATGTCATTGCTCATGTTTCTGCGGTATGCCCATTTATCATTGTATCTATTCCGGTCGAAGATAAGATTGCTTGCTAATCAGGATTGTACTTCGCGTTCAGCATGCCTGTTCTTGACTATTAATGGGTGATTGTATCGCATTGCTGGAGATTTGAGATTCACCGCTGCTTGTATTGTCCAAGTGGCCCATCATACTGATACTGCGCTTTAGGCATTCGAGGTTTTTGGACTCTGCAACAAAAAGTTTATGCTATATCTTACAAAGAGAATGTCTCAACATAAATGCTGACTTTGATTTGATAAAACTGCACCCTAACCCTTCAAAGAAAAAAAGAAGAACAGGGATTGCTAGCTAAACCTCCATCTTAAGCTCCTTATTATCTCAATTCCTGAATAATGGATAAAATTGGAGTCTAGCACCAATTGTTAATCGGGTTTGCTCAGTCATTCTCATCTCCTGTAATACTTTCTTGACACTGTATTCTTATTATCTTATTGCTGATTGCATATGGTTCTTTTCATGCTTTACAGGACAGCACTCTTGGATGGGAATCTTATGTAAGTTAAACCTTTAAATTATGAAATGATTTCCTTACACTTCGTTCGTGAATGATGCAGGAAACATGCATGAAAACGCATGTACATTTTTGTCTGCATTTGTATATTCATGCTTTTAGGTGACTTTCAGTCTTTCATAGCCTTCTTAAACGTGAGATCTTCGTAACTGAATTCTGCAGCTCCAAAGCTTGAGAGAGCAACTGTTTTCTGTATGACAAGGCAAGCTTAGGCTACCTAGTTCCTCATAATTCTTGGAGCAAAAATTCTAGTTGAAAAAAGTTGGAACCTAGAAGACACCACCTTGTGTTGAATGGGAAGAGGAGATTTAGAGTTCACCACATACAAGCTTATAAGATAAAATTTCTATTGCTCGAGCAAGATATAAACATGAGGTGGAGCTGCATATTGCTTTCCTATGATAAGCCGAATAAATACTGTTATAGTTCACTTGAGGAAAAGCTATGGGCTGCATCTGGATTCTTGCTTTCAACTACCATACAGAGGAAATTTGTTCCTGCTGTCAAAAGCAAGGGTTAGATTAGTTTTGCTGTTGGTGGTGTTTGCCTTTGTACTCTACTTTAAAGTTATTTTCACAGATTCCACTTATGGGCCTTACATAGGGCTTGTTCGCAACTGATTTTTAACACCTGATTTTAGATTCTAATCTTGAAAAAATCTATTGTGTTGTGTTCTCAATTGCTTTTCATTATCTGATTTTGAATTTTTTGAGCCTAAAAAAAGGCTGAAAATCAGAAGCATCTATTTTTGTGCTTTTTGTTTCTCTGATTTTCTAAAATCAACTTTTACACAATCATAAGCAGTTGAGAAGAAGGCCAGAGATTTGTAAGACTATCTTCCTCTTCCTGTATGTTTCTCACCCCTTAGCTTTGAGTAAGAGAATCTTATAAAGCCAATCCGATTCAGGTGTTAGGAATGTATTACTTTTCTTGGCTCCTTCTCTTAGATGAATCGCACATTCATGGAATTCCTATTGGAATGACTTTTTGCCTTTCGAGACATCCTTGCCGATTTTAATGTCACTACAGCAACTATTTTGTTGCATCAGCTGCGATCTGACTGCCGGTTGTTTTGTCTGTTTACCAATGCAGGCAAACCAAGATTCACAATATAGGTGCAACACTTGTTGGTGTGGATAAATTTGGCAACAAATATTATGAAAAATTAGGAGACACTCAATACGGTGTGTACATACTTTCAGATGTGTTATACTACTACACCTTTGATTTGAACTCATTTTTCTTATAATTTGTTGTTTAAACTTCTGATTTTAATAAATTTGTGAGGGATAGACATGAAGAGCAAAATGCTTCAAGTTCCTTGTAGCTTAGTTGAGATGTTGTGTAGATCTTAGGGATACTCTGGACGACTATTCTTGGAGATGCTAATATTAGTCGAAAAAAAAAAATCCTTTTCTTTCTGTAAATTAAGTTGTGAGTTCATCAGGTAGACTAGATGCACATTTCCAACTTTACATCATGCGTTTCCTTTGTGTCAAATCTTATACTTTTGCTAAGCATGCCTGAGAATAAATTTTTTGTATCCACTTTCTAGTGCCCCTTTCTTTTCTCTTTGTCTAGTGCAGTTATTTTAAGGAAATTATAAGAATTTTGTTTCAGATATAGTTTATAAACCATGTTGTTAATTAAATGTCTCCTAAATATAAATCTTGTCATGTTGCTAAAGTTGCATCAGCTTTTATGGTGCACATTGTTAAATCTGAGCATATGTGCTTATCCATAAATCTAATTCTTCTTCCATAATAAGAATCAAACACCCAGTTGCAGAAAGCTCACCTTTCTTTGTGTTGCACTTTGCTTTCTTTCAATCACCATATATTCCAGTTTATATTATGAAACGGGATGAATTGTTTAAATCTCAAGAACTACTCCTGAATTTGACCAAATGATTTGCACTGCACCACACAAAGTTGATCTTAATGAAAGTTATGGAATCGTCCTTCCATCAATAGTATTTATAAGGTCGAAACACTGTGGTCCAGTGGTTGGATGTTTTTTGTGCTGTTTATATGCTAGACTTTTGTATCATATGTTTTGGTGAAATACATAATTCTTCGACTGGTTTATAGATGCTTGTAATAACAGCGGCTTTTTTTGCTAAATAAACCTTTAACTTCTTGGTGGTTGGTTTATTTCTGTGATCATATGCTGATATCAGTGTGTGCAGTTTAATGACCCTCTGGATAAACAATCAAGTAAAAGCTTTACCAACTTGCTGCTTTGTCATAAAAATTAATATATTATCCGCATCGGTCTTTCTGAATTTTGAGCTCTTGAATCCCCCAAACAACAACCAATCAACCTGCTCTGGAATGAGTTGTTGCACGTGTTTGTATAGGTAGACACCGTTGGGTCGAATATGCAGCAAAGGACCGCTATAATGCTTCTCAGGTCCCTCCAGAATGGCATGGTTGGCTGCATTTCATAACTGATCATACAGGAGATGAGGTGCGTCGCTAGTTTGTTGAGTTAGTTGGCGTGGCGTGCTTAGTGAGGCTACTGATTTGCTAATGCATATGTGCAGCTTCTGTTACTGAAACCAACGAGATACGGGCTTGAGCACAAAGAGAACTTGTCCGGGGAAGGTGATCAGTACATCTATCACTCCAAGGGGCACTCCCTCAACCCTGGGCAGAGGGACTGGACCAGGTATCAACCTTGGCAACCGACCAAGGCCTAAGTTTCCTTCTCGTAGATTTGAAATGAAATTCTAGAGAAGACGGAGAGTAGATGGATGTATAAGCTCCTGGCTCTGCAGACTCTGAATTGTGTGATGGCCATGGGGGGTTGTCAATTTACTTTCTTGTTCTGTTATTGACTTGATTTTGGTTTAGTTCCTCAACTGTCACCTTGAATTGAGTGGATTCTGGCTGAATGTCATGCTGTACTTGTTGAGTCAAGACCAATATGGCAATGATTGGATGTTGAAGCAAATAAATGGACTTTTACCTGTAGTTGTTGCAGAATTTGCTATCAGCCTATTTGTTTTACAATACTATAATTGTGAGTTCAACAAATTTTTTTTTTCTTGATAGACATGAAAATGGTTGGATGACTAAGCAAATAAATGCAAGTTATTGGTAGGGATGGCAATGCGGCCACCCGCCCCGCGGGGGGCTAATGGGGAGGGGGCTGGGGCGGGGGCGGGGGGAATTTTTTTTCCCCCGCTTAGAAACGGGGCGGGGGGCGGGGGAGTGTACCTCCGCCCCATCCCCCGCCCCGTCACTCACTTTAAAAAAATAAATATATAAAATATATATGTATATAATTATATATATAATATATAATTTAATTAGTTACAAACTTATGATAATGATATTATTAGTTATATGTATTATATAATGTCTATTAGTATATATAATATAATTGATATTATTAATTATACTAATAATTATATATGTGTACTAATACAAATTATTAATTGGTTATTCTAAATTTATTAATACATTTATACTAAATCCCTAATTACACTTAATACAATAACATTTTTTTCTTAAAAAAAGCACAAGCACAATAATGAATTAGTGATTGTATTTGTGCCAAAAGTGAAAACTTGACTACTTTAGTTATATTTATTTCATCATGTTGGATTGTATTCAAATAATTTTTGTTTGATTGTTTTTTATAAGATTCAATTGTAAAATTACAATGAATAATAATTTGATGATGTGTTGATATTTTAATACTTGATTATTTGCTAAAATTTAACCATAATAAAATTATATAACAAATTTTTATTAGCCCCGTGGAGGCATCAGCGGGGGAAACGGGGCGGGACGAGGGGAGCGGGGGACGAGGGATGGGGCGGGGGGAGTTTGTAGGCAGCGGGGCGAGGGATGGTCCTAACCTCGCCCCGTTGCCATCCCTAGTTATTGGTGATTGTCGAGACTGAATTATACATACTCTAACCGGAGAAGGTGAGATTTCTCGTCTCCTCTGCATGTTGAATTGGCGTGCTTGATGCTGTAATTGTGGTGGTGGGATTTGTTGACGGAAAGATTTTGACATTTTCAATACTGCAGCGACTTAATGAAAGGAGCACCTCTTGTAGTCTTAGAGTGCGTTTGATAAAACTAAAGTCTGAAATCTAAATCCATTAAGTTATTGAATTGTTAAGTATTAAATCTAGTACATTTGAATGTATATTATATTTAGTGATAAGTGAATAGTTTAGCACTTAATTTAGGAAGCAAATTTTACTTAGGAAATTTAGTATTACTTAATTAATTCAGATGTTCAATTTTTGGTTATTGAATGGTTTGAATTCATTAAATTTAAGTGTTGAATTAGATTATCAAACATGACCTTACTAAGAAAATTCCATCGCGATGCAAGATGTTTATTGGGAGACATTGACATGGTGATGTTTTCATGGAAGCAAAAGCGGGAGGTATTGCTATGTGAGAAAAGGGCAAAAAAAAAAAAAAAAAAGGAATAATAAAGATCTGTACCAAATGAAACGCTGGTGCCTTGGCCGCTTACGGTGAAATGGCAAATGGATGGATGAGGGAGGGTTGAGTGAGTGAGTTGGAGTGGAAGATAGGGCAGGATGCAATGCATTGGCGGAGGATTTGATTGACGTGTATGTTTCAACACAACCAATTAGGGTTTCAAGGAGTTTGGTGTTCAAACTTGATTCGAATTTGGTCAATAATGAGTTTGAATTGATCAAATCGAACTCAAGTTCAAATACATTCAATTCGTTAGTTAATCATTGAGTTGAGTCGATTATATTATAATATAATATATATATATATTTTTTAATATTAAAATTATATATGTATTTAATATTTTATTATTTGCTAAGTAAAATTATTAATTAATTATTTTTTTTAAAGCTCGATTTCATTCCTCCTGCGAGTGGTTGAAAGTCACGTTTGCTTGTTCAGTAGTAGCAGCGAATAATAAAATACGAAATGCAGTAGGAAGTATTCCAGCAGTGCAAAATACCGGAGCTACTAGTCCAGTCCAGTGGCAGTAACAAAATAAAAAGTGCAAGAATTGTAGAATATGAGCAGCAGTAGTGAGGCAACGTAGCCGGGATGGAGACCGCTACCCACCAACCAACCAGCCAGCCTAGCATTAAGTACCCACCACAAGAAGCAGCAGCGACTCCGACTCAAATTAATCAGGTGACGTGAAAAAAGAGTCCAAAGCAACGGGAGAGAGAAGGTCGTCTCCTCTATAATCCCTCCGTCTTCTCCAAAACCCCACATTTTTACTTTAATCTGCTTTGTAAAAGTCAGTCAGTCAATCAATCGAGAGTCCATGGCTCCTTATGATCATCCACACCAACCTCCTACTACTGCCTCCCTCTTCACAAAGGTCCATCATCATCCTCCTCCTCCTCTTTCATATTTGCTCCATTCTTCTTCTTCTTCTTCTTCTTTTCACTTTCTTTTTTCCCCCGCCTTAGAAAGAATAATTTAAAAATTAAAGAATACTGACCAAAAAGATGTGAATGATGTAAGGGCGGTGGTGGCGAGATTGACGACGGTGCACCAGAAGAAGAGCATCTTCTGCTGCATCAGAATGGGGAACAACAGCAACAACGCCTCCAATGCGACAATTATTCCGTACTTGCTGCAATCCTTCCGTCAGTACCACTACCTTACCTACTTCTTCTAGCGTTTATGTTACTATATATTAATGACTTCTTAAAGATTTTCCTACCTGCAACTGTATTACTTAGAATTTCTGAGTTAAAAGAAAGCCTTTGATAGTTTTAAGAAAGTCCGTCTCTACAAACCCACTTCTCTTCCTCTCCCCTTTTCTCAATGTACAATTTTGTCAACTCCTTATTGTACTTGAATCACCTCCACGTTCTAAGGTTTTGCCTCCTAGTTGATTCTCCATCTCCATGGTTATGGACTCTTGTTCTTTTTCCTTTACAACTCATGCTCAAACACACCTCATCATTTCAGGTTTCTGTTCCCAGCTTTTGGAGGATTGCTATATGGCTATGATATTGGTGCCACATCATCTGCTACAATATCTATACAGGTTATTCTTCCTTTTCCTTCTCTTTCTCAGATACACCATGCTCCAGATTACAATGGATTTCAATGTGCCCATGTCACGATTCCTTTTTTTTTTTGTTTTTTTTGGGGGGTGGGGGTGTGCTGTTGCCCTGTTGCATTATCCACTAGTGCTTCTTCTTTTATGAGATTGAGATGTTCCTTGTTTTATGGCTCCCACATCGCTTCTGATACTGAAAGCTGGACTGAGTTTCCAAATGATTTTATCTTGCTCCAACAAATCTAGCTGAACTTTTAATCGGCCAATTCCTTCCTCTTGTGCAGTCGCCCTCTTTAAGCGGAATTTCATGGTATGATTTGTCTTCTGTGGAAGTTGGCCTCATAGTAAGCTCACTTCTCTTCTTGTCACCATCGTGTCTTTTGTGCTTTATAGCTAATTTCCTCAGGATTTTCTGCCTACGAAGACATGACATCTTATCATTTAATGCTCTGAGCTGCCTGCTGTCTGTTTTAGACTAGTGGCTCCCTGTATGGTGCATTGGCTGGCTCTGTTTTGGCTTTTAATGTTGCTGACTTCCTAGGTCAGTTCTCTCTGTCCGTGTGTAGGATGAAATGTTTATTTGCTCATTCAATTTCTCTCTTTATTAACTCACTAGTCATTTTTTCCATCTTAGGAAGAAGAAGGGAGTTGATATTTTCTTCATTATTGTATCTTTTGGGAGCTTTAGTCACAGCATTGGCACCCAACTTTGTTGTCTTGGTCATTGGAAGGCTCGTGTATGGCATTGGAATCGGTTTGGTAAGATGCGTCCTTTCCTCATTCATAAGAGTTGCTTCCGAGTTGTACTTTCATTGATATTGCAATTGGATATCCCTACATTGTACTTGTAGTAAGAAAGCATTACTTACGAGCAAACAACACCAGACATGTCGTCTACAGTAAATTCTCAGGGAGTCAGGGTAGTTAATTTTTATGTTGTTGTATATGTCATTCAGAGCATTTCCTGCAATCCGCAGAATTTTTATTATTGGTCTACTGGATGACAAACAATCTTCAAAATTCAGCTCACTTTTGGATTCTTGTTTTCTTCCCTATCTTTTGGTAGGCCATGCATGCTGCCCCAATGTACATTGCTGAAACAGCTCCAAGCCAGATACGGGGACGACTCATTTCTCTGAAAGAGTTCTTCATAGTCATGGGAATGCTGGTAAGTATTGAACATCGCTGAGCAAGGCTTATTAGAAGCTATAGGTTATGCTCCATGTGCTTGTGATGTAATATAAGGTTTAGTTATATTCTTTCTCATATCAGTGGTACATTCCATGATGCTTTGGGATTTCTAATGCTGATTGATGCAATATGTTTCAGTTTGGTTATGTTGTTGGTAGCCTCTTGGTTGAAGCAATTTCTGGATGGCGTTACATGTATGGGGTTAGTATCCCTTTGGCTCTTATAATGGCTATTGGAATGTGGTGGTTGCCTGCATCACCAAGATGGATTCTGCTAAGAGCCATACAGGGCAAGGGGAAATTGCATGATTTAAGAGAAATTGCTATAAGTAGCTTGTGCTGGCTTAGAGGAAGGGCTATTGGGGATTCGGCTTCTCAGCAAGTGGATGAAATTCTGTCTGAGCTTTCTCAACTTAGTGAAGAGAAAGAAGCTACAATAGCGGAGATGTTCCAGGGGAAATGCTTGAAAGCTCTTTCAATCGGTGCTGGATTAGTCTTGTTCCAACAGGTATTCTTCTTAGTAATGGTTCTCTCTTACTTTACCGGAGCTTTTATTCTGGAATTATTCCTAATATCTTAACTCTTTTAATGGCAGATTACGGGACAACCTAGTGTTCTGTACTATGCTGCCACTATTTTTGAGGTACAACAATTGAATTCAATAAGACTAGCACATAATATGTGCCCGTTCTCTTTGACATGATATTAATGCTTAATTTCATGTATATGCGCGCACACACACACACGCACATATTTATTTATTTATGAATTTATTTCTAATGTCAATTTGCTTCTTCCCCACTGTGCTTACCTGGTATGGTTTGAAAGACTGCAGGGTTTTCTGCTGCATCTGATGCTACGACGGCCTCAATATATCTGGCATTGTTGAAGGTGGACTCTCTTGGCATGCATGTTCCTTCCCCTTTATGATTTATGCATGATTGCTACGTGTTCCCTCCTTTCAATGGTTGTATACTTGTTTTTAATGTTTGCATCTGTCCTATTGTTAAATTTCCTTTTAAACTGAGCAACTTCCATTGTGATTTCATTTTCCACATTTACAACCAGATGCCGCCTTGTTGAAAACAAGCTGCTTTAGTTTTTCAATGTTGAGTGCAAGAGTCAAGGTTTTCGCATTAAGCTTGTCAGTCAATGAGAACCTGGTGTCAGTTTTGTCTCTTTCTGGGTCAAACTAATGTGCTCATACTATCTGCAGCTAATTATGACTGCAGTAGCTGTACTGGTGATTGATAGAGTTGGTAGAAGACCTCTGCTACTTGGTGGTGTCTCTGGAATGGTAACAGTCTTTTCTACTTGAGGTGTCTTTCATATGATCTCTCGGTTCTGAGCATGGTTGCTTGTTTGATATAACTGTTAATGCAGTTTTCTGTTGGTTTTATAACATGTACTTCCTATCACCATTTACATTCCTTGAAGCTCCAAAAAAATATTTATGATCCATACTGTATGATAGGTAATATCCCTCTTTCTTTTGGGATCATATTACACATTCTTGGATGATGTACCTGCCGTGGCTGTTGTTGGGCTGCTGTTGTATGTCGGATGCTATCAGGTATATAAAAAAGCTGTTGACTGGCAAATCATTGGTATTCAGATTGTAATTAACATTTTGAAAATTTATTTCTTCTGAGGATGTGGACTGAGCTAAGCCTTGAGGCTCAACTTGGAATTCCCTATAATTTCACTGCAAATCGAATGAACATTATAGGATGAGCTTGCATCCCGCTTCTCTTTCGGTCCAGATAAACGGAGAATTGTGAAGTTAGATGTGAAAAGTTGGTGCAGCTATTTGATTTAGTTTTAGCATCACTTACTTCATGGAATAATTTTGTTACTTTCTTACATGTAGTCAATATCAATGGGTGTCACATTTTTCCTTTAATGGCTTTAACTTTTATTGTATCAGTGGTGACCACAATGTTTATTGTAGTTCTACCATGTAGTCTCTGCTTGGCAAATGTGTATTGATTTATATCCTCATTTTGCAGTTATCATTTGGTCCAATAGGTTGGTTAATGATTTCAGAGATTTTCCCTTTACGCTCAAGAGGGCGAGGATTGAGTATAGCAGTTCTGGTGAATTTCGGCGCAAATGCACTGGTGACATTTGCATTTTCTCCTCTCGAGGTGCAAAACGTTTTACCTTGTGTTGGACTGTAGATATTGAAAATTACTAGCTTTTGTTTCTGGCTTCTCTTATGATCATGTCATTACGGATTGTTTTGATACATGTCATGAACCTGCAATATGGTGTTCATAAGTTCCTTTCGGATGCTGCTGATGCTGGGTGAAACTGAAAAGTTCTCAAAACAAACCATTTTTCTGCAGAATTCACTTCTAATACAAATTCGTATATGTTTGTTCTTACGTTTTTCCACAAAAAATGCATGTCAATGATTGTGCAGCACTTTTTTTTTTGGTGGTGCGGGGGGGGGGGGGGGGGTGGTGGGGTGGGGTGCTTGTGTGTGCGGGAGGGGGTCAATATCTTTAACAGATCAAACTTTCCAGGTAAGGTTTGCAAATTGTTCATTCTATTGCCTAATTTTGTAGTGAACCTATCCATGTAGAAGATCAAGATAAGATGGTAGTGTTACAGATATTACCCTACCTTTTTGCCTTTTGATACATAATATCATGAAATTTGGACCATATACGTGTGCAGTGTTGCATGTACTAGTCGTTGGCTAGATGCTTCCAGAAAATTTTTTTTTTTTTTTTCCTGCTTTGTTGCTGGGGAAATGACTGGTGAATTCTCAAAATTGCTATTATCTTGAGGATTAATTTACTAAAATTCTTGTGAATCTAGTGAAAACTATAGAAATGTGGAACTAAAGAAACTTTAATCGTGAAACGAAAACGAGGAGCTTGAGATGGAATTTGTGTTTCAATCTCTGCTAAGGCTATTTCTCCTTGAAGCTTGTATTCTTCAGCAAGAAGTTGCGTAGACAACCTTTATATGGGAAGGAGAGTTTGCAATGACATTTTCATCTTATCTTAATGTGTAATGCCATTGCAGGATTTGGTAGGAGCTGGCGTTGTGTTTTTCATATTTGGAGGCATTGCTGTTTTATCGGTCATATTCATCTTCTTTGTGGTACCGGAGACAAAAGGACTCACTCTGGAGGAAATTGAGGCCAAACTCTTATAGGAGGGATTCATTCTGCAGCCTAACCTGAGGCTCGGTTGCTTGACAAAGCAGTGATGTGATACATAATATAATAGCTTCGTGCCTGTGTCTGTATCTGTGTACACGCGTGGTGGTGACGTATATATATTTATCTTTAACTCTCAGTAGAAGTAGGATTCAGATAAGTGATGCCAAAGATGGAAGAAGCAGCTGCTGCTATGCTATGTGTGGGTGTATTTGAATGAATGAGAGTTGAGCTAGGTACTTGGATGTATTACATGTTACGCGTAAGATATTGAAATTATTATTATTTTTACCGACAAAAAAAAAAATGGATGTACTATCAATTATTGGCTTGATGTGGTACTTACATTGTCCCAATCCTAAGATCACTCCACTCTGAAATTTTGAATCCATGCAACCTTTCCTCCATACTGCTAAGGTATGGAGATCGGTGGCACTATATAGCATGTCTTCAAACCGTATAAAAGCAAGCCTGAGATATTGGAATTTCACGTGGTCGGATCCATAAAATCCAGACCACCACAACCCAGAAAAAGGGAGAAGCGAAGAAGCGTTTGTCAAAAATGGAAGCGTCGAGTGCAGTAAATCAAGTGATTGATTCCAGGTGAGGCTCCGAAAACAACCCAGTCCCTCTTGCGGTAAAAACGCTTGAGCAATATACTGTACATACCATTGAGCCTAATGTTATTCCTAACAAGAGTGCTTAATGTGCAATCTAAGTAGTAGTGGCGCGCCACCTGAGTGTTTTGCTCTTCCCCAACCCCAAAAAAACAAAAAGAAAGAGGAAAAATTGTTGGGGTAAGACAGAAGAAATGAAATCCTAGTATGGTATGGGACTTGGAAGTGTCATGTAGGAGGTGTATTAAAACTTGTTAGGCGTTGCATCACTAGGAGGAGGAGGAGGAGTAGTAATAGGAACTAGGAAATGGAAAGGAGGGAATATTGGTGGCGATGGCATTGAGAATATCGGAAGCTGAAGGCCTAAGGGCGGGAGAATCGCAAAGGCACATTGCTGAAATGGAAGCCATGACCTTGACTTGTTCCAACAATTCAGGATCGTCGCCTCGGAGAAGACGTGGATCCAGCAACTGGGGTAGCTTCGATGGATCCCTCAACGCGGGTGCAGCGATGGAAGTCAACTTGTGGCCGGTGCGGGAGCAGAGGGCCTCCCTCCCCGTTATGAGTTGCAGAAGGATAACTCCGAAGCTATACACGTCGTTCTTTTTGGAGGCGATCCCTGTCCTGAGGTAGTGAGGATCGGCGTAACCGGGAGACCCAAGCATCATTCTGCTGCTGCTGCTGCTGCTCATTGCAGAAGAAGATGAAGAAAAGGGCGGGAGCACCGAGGAAGCGAATCCCATCTTGGCGGATCCGAAATCGCAGAGTTTACAGTTGAGGTGGCGGTCTAAGAGAATGTTAGAAGCTTTGATGTCCCCATGAACTATCTGTAAGGGACACTTGTGGTGGAGATATTCCAAGGCCTGGGCAAGTTGAAATGCTATTTTGATGCGGCTGTTCCACGAAAGCCCACTCTCCTCCTCCTCCTCCTCATCTCCATCTGCTCCTGCTCCTGTTTTTCCTCCTCTTCTTGTTTTAGCTGTATGGAGTTTGTCTTGCAAATTCCCGTTGGGAACATACTCAAACACCAAAATGCTTTCTTCTGCGCCAAAAAAAAAAAAAAAAACCTTGATATTTCTGCACAAGTAATAATGGTAAGTCCGTCGAAACATATTCTTTTGAATTAATATTTTCTACAATGACGCTGCTATCAGCATTAGTATCTGGAGGAGAGGGGGAGGTTTACGACGTACCTGGATGATCAGAGTAGCCAAGAAGCTTGACGATGTTATCGTGTCGGAGGCGGAGGAGAATGTCCAGCTCCTGCTTAAAAACCCGATGAAGACGCTGGCTGCTGGTGGCGCCGTGGATCATCTTAATTGCCCCAAGGCTTGAATCCGGGAATTGGGAGAGATAAACGGTGCTGAAGCCTCCGGATCCAACCACCCGCGAGAAATTGGAGCTGAACCTTTCCAATTCATCCCAACTGAATTGACGAGGATGATTTTGATGAAGACCTTGCTTTCGTTGTGCCTCTTCTCCTTGGGAACGGGAAGCAGTAATGCTGGTAGCACTAGTACTGGTGACATCAGCTACTCTTTCTAAGCAGCGTTTGCGCCTGAGTTTGATGAATCGGAAACAACAAGCGAAGCAGGAAGAAGAAGAGGAGGAGGAGGAGGCGGCGGCCATAATGACAGAGGAGGAGGAGGAGGAGGCTTCCATGGCAAGTTTGAGGGGATTGGCTTCTTAATAGAGCTGCTTTCACTAATAATAATAATAATTAATACTAAGTCTCTATTTTGTTTTGTGATGAATAAGACTAGTAAGAAATGAAAGTGGGGACGGACGGACGAAGAGGGTAAAGGAAGCATCCATCAACTGACCAAGCAAGCAAGCAAGCAAAGGGACTGTCTCTCTGTATTGGCCCCTCCCCTCTCCACCCGTGCGGGTTTGACTTGATAATAAAACAGAACTGTGTGTCTCTAGAGAATCTTCGTCCGTCCTTCCTTGGAAGATGGAATTGAAAGAAGGGGCTGTCAGCTGTCAGCTGTCGGCTGTCGGTGGTATGGTAGCGGGGAGACTGGGTGCCGCCGGACGACGGCCGTCATGCTCATGCCGCCTGCAGGTCTGATAATTAGGAAGGATATTAATTTCTGGTGCCTGCCGGGTGGTGAGTCGGAGTCCTCCTCCTATTCTTGTCGGTTCCTCCGCTGGAGCAGTTGGAGTACTTGAAAACCTTTTTTTTTTTTTTTCTTTCAACCATCCAACAAAATTTAAATTAAACTATGTGACTTGTGTCTGTTCAATGAATATGAGATTCCAATTCAATTTAAGAAGCAAACTGGAATTGAATTTTTTTTTTAAAAAAAAAAAAAAACCCATGACTTGCCGAAGCAGTCAGACTTCAGAGATCGTTGCATCCTAACACTCATCAATTATTTGTTGTTGCGACGTTCTTGACCCCACGTACTATGCCCTTAATGTGGCCGTCGAGTCGAATTTTCCATTGATTGTAGGGCTGGCTGAATGCCTGAATCTGATCATTCCCACTTCTGAATTCATAAATGGGTTATTATCACTTTACCTTGAAACTATATCACTGCTATCATCAATTTACAGCCTAACGTTATCTTTTAGTCACTTTGCCCTCATAAGTAATTCAACTCAATATGTTAAAAAATTTTGGACAAAAATACCCTTTATTTTATAGCATTACTACATTATTATTATCACTTTATTCATTTAGATTATAGTGATACAATCAGTTTAGTTTCTAATATTATTTTTTAGGCATTTTACCTCATCGTTAATCTAACTAGTATGTTCAAAAAATTTTAAATATATTTACCTTTTTTTATATATAATTTAAAATAAAAATTTTGGAATGATTATTCTTTTTTTTTTTACTTTAATAGATCGAAAAACATAAAAATAAAGGGTTTTCTCAAATTTCTTTTTTTTTTTTTTACATTTATTATACTAGGAAAAGAAAAAGAGATAGGAAAGAAGGAGACAAAAAGTTAGATTTTGCAGAAAAAAAAATAAAGAAAAGTCTAACATTATCGTATTACTTTAAGGTTATCAAGATTAAAATTGGAATTTGGTGGTAAATAAAAAAGTGAAATAATTTTAAAAAATAAAAGTATTTAATTCTTTTTTATTTGTAATTTTTTAAAAAAGAATTGAACTCTCCCTCTTCCTCTCCCCCTCTCCATCTTTCTATATTTTTTTCAATATTAATAAAATTGCCAAGAAGAAATAAATTAATACTTTAACTTTTTTTTTTCTTAAAACTAAAAAGGAGAAGAGTCACTCTAAATTTTTTTATTATTTTTATTATGCAAAGAGGAGGGTATTTTCTTCTAAAGTTTTTTAACTTATTAAATTGGTTTAATGGTAGGATAAATTGTCTAAAAAATAACTTTGGGGGGTAAACTGATAATGAGACTATATTTTATTGGGGGTAAAGCGATAATAATTTTAAGGGTTAAACATGTCTTTTCACTTTAATTAACAAATTCCGTTATGTTTGACCGTTAGTTTTAGGGATAAAGTGATTAAAATATAACGTTAAGGGGGAAATTGATAGTAGTACCAAATATTAAGGGGGTAAAGTGATAATAACCCTTCATAAATGTACATCTCACTACTTCTTTTCCCCATTCAAACGGAAAAAAAAAAAAATCTGTTGTTGGGGGATTAATCAAAAATTTGTATTTTATAAGGAAGAAGGAAACGATTTTTTAAAATTTTTTTATTGGGAAACAACAAAAAAGTTAACAACGTATCTTTTTAAAAAGATTGAGATCTTAAATCTCATCCGTTCTTTGCTATTAAAAAAAAAATCCAAAGCAACGCTTATATAAAAAAAAAATGAAAGAGTTAAAGCAAACAATCAAAATGCTTTACAAATTAGTATAGTAAAACATTTATAAATTAATACTTGATAAATTGATAAATATTTATTAAATAATAATTTTTTTGATTCTGACTTGGACTAATGAGTTAAATTAATAATTTTGATAAAATAATAAGACAATAACTTTTTAATCCCATTCATAATATTAATTAATAATTCACTAAAATAACATACCATATTTTTCTAAAATGTGAGACTATTATTTTTGGTTTCTCTTAAAATTTGAATCTCATCTCTAATTTTTAATTTGATTTTTCATATTCATTTAGTAAAAGGGGAGTGGACATTTATCATACGGCAGTATTTCTAAATCTTCTTGACCTCTTTGGTAATAGGAAAATGATATCAGTTATTGATTGATTTATATTCAAGAACCTAGTAGATATAATATGAATTCATTAATATAATAATTTATAGTTTTATGAAACAAAACAAAATAAAACTTTAGTTGATTAAATGAATGTTTCTTTGAATTGTAAATAAATACACTCCATAAATTAATAAATTATTAATTTATCGACTAACTAATACCTTTTTAAATTAATAGAGTTTGTAAGATTGTAAAATTAAGGGTAGGGATAGAGCGTGCGTGACATACTAAAGAAGGAAGGTTAAATTGACCGGTTATTATATTGAAGGACCGGGTTTGGGTGCCAGTGCGTTTGAGTAGTTACGACACCTGACTTTTAAAGGGTCCGGGGCAGGGAGCTAGGGTTGAAGTTGAGCCAGGCAGGCGCAGCGTGGGAGGGGGTTTTGTTGGGTTCGTTGTTATCAGAGATGGCAAAATTCAACGTGGTTCAGAAGCAAAGGAGAGCTGCAATTGCAGAGCGGAAGAGGGCAGTACAGGGGGACCCGCTAACAAAAAAGCTGAAGCACAAACATCCACCGCTTTCCATCTCAGGCAAGCGGAAGCGCAAACTTTTCAAGAAATGGCGCAGGGACCAAAAGGCGGCAGCAGCAGCTCTGACCACCGCTATGCAGGATGTCGAGATGTTGGCTGTTGCTCATAATGATGATAATGGTTCTGGTGGTATGTATTATACTACTGTGTTTTTGGGATTTATTTTTTTTTTCTCGTCTTCAATTTCACGCCCTTAGGTTAGGTTAGGTTATGATTCCTCTCTTTTTTCTTTTTCTTTTGATTATTCCTCCTTTAGAATCTTTGAGATATGATATAGCTCTGCTTCCACACAAATCTCATCACTTTTCCAATTAACACAACGTAGATCATTACAGAGCGTAGTAGGGAAGGAAGGGGAAGGCGTGGGGTGGGTTGATCTTCTCATCACTTTCTAATTAATACTACTTTGGATTCCACCGTTCGCAACAGGAACTTCCCAAGATGATGCCAACAAGCAGGCGGCTCCTAAGAAGTTTCACTTTCACATGAAGAAGAGTCCAAAGTATAAAGCAGGGCGCTTCAAGAAAAGAGGTCGGCTCGGTTCGGCTCCTCCTCGCTTCTTAGTTGCTCTTGCTCCTCATCGTCTTTTGCAGACTCATAATTTACTTTTTCCTTTTACTAGACACAAATCTCATCTAGTTAGAAGAAGACTTTTCGACTGGCTTTTCTGTTCCCATGATTCTTTTCCATAGGCCGCTGGTTGATCCGTTTCGAAATGTTGCCAAATTGAACGTATATGCAAAGTACACTCAAGTTTCTGTTTCTCTGTCTGTGCTCTAACTGACTCAAAATGTATGGGGTGCCTTTTGCAGATAGGAACAGAAAATCTGATAAACGAGCAGCTCAAGCCTCAAAGGATGCCATGGAGGAGTAACCATTTCTTAGATCTTTGCAGAACACCGGTAGATCAGAGACTAGAAAATAGATTCCTTTCCCGCTTTAGTTTTATTCAACATTTTATGTCTTCACCTGCAGATCATCTGTTGATATCGAGTGTGTTGGGATAGAGTATTATTTAGAATAATTATTGTAATACTTTTTTTGTGATGTGATGTATGTGAGATAAAAAGTAATTGAAAATATAAAAAAGTGAATTTAGAAATGTGTTTACGATCCAAGCGAAATATTATTTGAGATAAATTTGCAATCGAAATATGCTCGATGTTTCTTTAGATCTCAGATGTCATTTCTGCACATTCTCATTTGATGATGGTTGTATCACTTGTATGACACAGAGGAAGACGTGCAATTGTTGGCCAAAAAATTTTATTGACACGCACATGATGACGTATTCACCCCATTCTTCCCGCAATGTATAATCAAACACCATAAAATAAGCCATGGGGCTGTTGTGAACAGGTGTTTAATCATATCAATTAACAGAAGAAACATCAGATTTTACAGCAAAAAACTTAAAAAGTGGTCCGCGGCGCGAAGCCAGCTATGAACTACAAATGGGTCTCTGAACCTTCAGCGAAGACGGCAAGAATCAAATAGCTACCTTCTAAACATGCCCGAACTTTGAAGCGTTTTACAGTAGTCTGCAATGACGGCAGAATTCTTGATCATGTCCCATATTTTAGCAGAATTCTTCAACCAATCACGCTCAGACACTGTCCTCGAGAACGAGGAGCCACTCATGGATAGAACCTAAAGAATAGACCAATATTAGCTTTGCATCCTTAGAAATGATACACGAGAGAGAGACAGAGACAGAGACAGAGACAGAGACCTCATCCCTTAACTTCCAAATCACAGAAATGTAGCTTTCATACTGTGCCCAGGGGGAGTCATCTCTATTCTTGCTTGGAACTAGAAACAATTTTAGTGCTGCAGAATCTGTGCCATCATTTTGACTCTTGATTGCGGAAATGCTGTTCTCCTTTGATGCATTTTGGCATTTAAGCCTCACAAAAGATGATGGGTTAAAACACTGTTGAAGTGCCTTCCTTAGTTGTGCAGCATTATGCGGATTAACATCTTTGTCACGCAGTCTACATGAAGTGATAACAAACAATAGCTCATGCTATCATTCAATTTCAACACCCAATAAGCATGGAAAAGGAGAAAAGGTTAAAAACAATCTGCAAAAGAGGTGGTGGCACAGACACCTCCTTTTCTGTTGGTAAAGCTGTATGATAGGCTATCCTGCAATTAGATTAAGGACAACTACACTGATATCTCCATAACCTCGTTTCACGCATAAATTTAGCAATGAAATTAAGTACTAACTAGCCCCAAACAGGATAATTCTTTCCATAAAGCTTCCCTTTGGAAAACAACTTTGATGTAAAACAAACTCACTTTGTTTGCACAAAAACTGGCGCTGCCATATACTCTTTTCCCACTTCCAGAATTTTATCTTTGTTTTCTTTTTCAGAGATCAGACTAGAGCCATGCGGATGCGAAAAGGACACTGAAGACGGATCAGGTATACCATGCTTCAACAAGTCCACCTGCAATTAAAAATGAACCATTTCTTTAAAATGATACCAATGCAAAAATTTAGATTCCCAAATCTGATGAAGCAAATAAATTTGTTAAATGCAGCTCACACAAAAGAAAAAGTAAGCGAGGAAAAGGAAAAGCTCAGTTCCTAATAGCAGGATTGACGATCATAGCTGGTCATCTAGAGCTAAGATATGATGATGTTC
Organism: Coffea arabica; assembly: GCF_036785885.1. NCBI lineage: Eukaryota > Viridiplantae > Streptophyta > Magnoliopsida > Gentianales > Rubiaceae > Coffea > Coffea arabica. The sequence continues at coordinate 273,616 of NC_092313.1, read as the reverse complement.
AACCAGGTGGGAAGATGATCAGACTTCACAGTTTCCAAGGCAAATGCATAAAAGGTAGGAAACCCAACGTTTTTTTTAAATATAAATTTGCCTCCAGTTCGCTTTCTCTCTGCAAACAACTATTGCAATTTGGTATAAGAGAAAATACAGAATACCAACTTCACTTCCGTACACATGCCCCTCCAACATTATATTAACATATATGGTCAAATAGCGAAGTTCAGATGCATTTCAGATATTTTAATCGCAATAATGAACAAGTTCCTACCACTGAAAAACTTCCAGAAATGTTCAGACTATATTCTAAAATGGGGGCAACCTTTCAAGAGTGTACTCTAAAAGGTAGGAACTAGAATAGTAGACAATGTTCAAGGTTTTGTATATTCAAAAGTCATTTTCTCAATAAAGAATCTAGCAAACTACCAAAAGTGCTCAGCAAACATAAGCTTCAGATATTTAGAAAGCAATGCTCCAATCGGAACAAGATTAAGCGCAAGCAACATTCCAAAATAGAAAGAGAAAGAAGGATACCGTTGACATTAAGCGCCACATGCTAAGATCATGAACTCCCTCAGATACCACCAGGATAATGTGACAAACTGATGCAAGAAAAACACCAAGCTAGAAAGATTCCTTGCAGCACCGACAGGAAAAAGAAAAATTGCTTAGACTTTTTTTTTTTTGTTTAAACTTCAAAACTGGTAGTGTAATTATCGATTCAATCTTACACTATATCTTGGCATCAAAATTAAGATAGGAACATTATGTCTCAATTACGTTTATTTAAACTAAGACTACTACTTGATGTCTCAGAGTTACCTGAACGGTCATCAGTTCTTGAGCTAATTCAGCAGATAGTGATTCACCACTTATCACAGAGATCGTAGATGAGCCATCAGGTCTAATCATCTCGGCCAAAACAGAAGGACTAAACACAGGCTGTACAGCACAAGGACTAATTAGAGAATGGAGAAACAACAGTCAGACTGTGCTACCAACCAGCTATGCACCACTTAAAAAACTTTAGTTGTAAAATATGTAAACGTAACATTTAATGATTCTATGGCACCAAACTGGAGAACACAAGAAGATTCTTGACTGATGGATCATTAAGTATCTGAGTATGGAAAGATATTAGCAAAGCGAGTAGAAAAAAGTCAAAAGAGAAATATTATAATGATTTGGAAAACTTGTCTAACTATAACCTCCCCTCCTATCTTACTTGGCAAGTTATAGTGGATATCCTATCTAAAATTTTCTTCTAATCTAATTGTTAAAAAGAGAAAAACTAGTGAAGGCAGAAAAGAGGGAAATGGTGGGTGTTAAAAGTAGCGGACCTGAGTATCAAGAAGTATGATACGTTCGGAGGAGATTCGGGGTTCAATCCCAAGAGTGCAGTGCTTTGCCATTGCCTTAGTTTCTTCAGTTTCAATTGCAAATGGAGGCAGCATTCCTGAGATGGCCACCATCACTTGTTCATCAGCATAAAGTTGACGACGAGTAACAGAATACAGAGCAAGTAAAAGGGTGGATGATGAGTACCGGGTGAGGTAGGATCATATCCATATATTTCGTTCAAGATGGTGGACTTGCCAGCACCAGGAGGACCGATTACTCCAACCACCGTAAAATCAGTATTGTCAGTCAGAAACTGCGAAAAAAGATTAAATTTTTTTTTTGGTTTTCCCCTTTTGGGTGTGAGAAAGCCCCGAACGAACAGAAAAAAGGAAAAAAAAAAAAAGCAAAAGAATTTTTGCCTATATATATCTTGTATAGATGAAAAACTTAGCCGCTTTTTTTTTATTATTATTTATTTTTGAAGGACGATAACAGTAGAAAGGGTGAGTAGAGTTGGTATCTTACTGGAAGGAATCTGTCGGGGTTGAAATCCCAAGAATCGGAGAGGAGATTAAGAGATCCGATGGACGGAAGGCGAGATCGAAGCGCCGCTGGTGAATCATCTTCGGCGGTACCGCCGGGGCCGACAACCGCTCGGCTAAATTTGCCGGCGGCAACAAGACCAGGCTTGGCTAATAGGATTTTGGGAGCAGCTTGGTGAGAGGAAGGGTGTGTTGATGGATTTGAAGCGACACCCGATCCCCCTGCCATTTGTTTCAATCGCTTGTTTTCCCCCACTTTTATTGGGGCCGGGGCACTTCAATCGCTGATGAATTTTATTTATTATTTCAGATTCTTGGATGGATGATCTTTAATATTAGTACAAGACTGCAGCAGAAGCACTCGGGCCCGTGAGAAAAAGATAACATACGAGTCCGTTAAACGTATATAGATCATGAAAATGAACAGATTATAAGAAGACTAGCGGAATTCCCTTTTTAATTTCACACTCAAATAGCCCCATGCTGTTGTTACCTATGCAAACATTTTATCAAAGGTTTCTGGAAATCCTTCGAGTGCGCTGGCAAGGAGCTGTTCTTCCAAGTTCCAACTACAACTACTAACAAGTTTCTGTTTGAAGGTAATTCAAAGTACAACGATTTACCTTCCCGCCACTCTATGGCATTTCCCATTGAGATTTGGCAAATTTTTGATTATAAATAAAGTGGGCTCTCTAGTCTCGTCTCTACAAACGCCTTCTCCATCAATTCATTCAAGCTATAAAACTTTTTTTGAGTCCTCCTCCACTCCACTGTGAGTAGTGTGGATTTTGAAACTTCCATGGGTTGTTGGAACGACGAACTTATAAAGAAACTCCTCATTTAAGATATTTTTATTGGCTGAGAACTAGTACTACTAGGTATCAAGCCAAACATGTCATTTCGATACGTAACTCATTTTTTTTCCCCGAAATTAGGATTGTATGGAAAGTTGGAGGTGGGCCTCTAGACCATACAAATATGTTACTACGTCTTCAATAGTTAATTCCGGATGTAGACATTATTATTTCATTGCTAGTATTTATGATTAATGCATATATTACTCTTAGGGGGTAGACGAGTTAACTCAAGTCGAACACCATACTCAAACTGAATATTCTAGTGCTCAAAATTCTTTGATTATTTTATGAAGATTGAAACTGTGTGCAACTTTGGTTTAATCGAGCTAAACTCAAATAAACTTTTATAGAGCTGAACTTTTTTATTCAATCGAATTAAAGTCAAATTTGAGTAGCTTGAGTATTTTAATTTATACCAATCAAGCTAACCTTGAACCGAGTTTAAAAAATTATTAAATGCAAAATGGTGTTTAAATTTGATTTGATTAATTAACGAACCAAAGTTCGAGCTAAAATCCATTGGAGTATCTGAATAATTTGTTGGTTAGTCTACGGCGAAAAGGACTCGGGGGTTGGAGCTTTGTGCGTCTCCTCCGCTGTGGTAATACTTTCCGGGAGGAGTGCTTCGAATGCGGATGTACTTAGGGCAAAATTGAATAATAATAATAATAATAGTTCCAGAAGACAAATGGCAGCAGCGATTCTCGGAAGAAAGCAGGGATTAGCAGCCATGGCTTCCAATCTCGTGAGAAGCGTCCTAACTCGACCGTCCTCGTCCTCTTCCAATTTGGTGGGTTCTGGCCGGAGAAGTCTGACCGCCGGCGGCGCAGTGACCAGCGAGATCATCACCACCCACACTCAGAAATGGATGCAGGTGACGACTCCGCTTTTAATTCGAATTCTATTCGTACTTATTTATGTACTTGAAATAGCATATATACGTTTTAAAGATCCCTAATTCAATCCTTCCTTCCTATCTCCTGCTACTGCTTGGTATGAATTGCAATTTTTTTTTCCCTCTCCATGACATACTAGCAGTATGTTAATTCAGAAGCGAAGGCCCAATGTCTAATTGTTCCTTTTTATTTTTTTTGCCCGTAATTTTATGGAGGGATTAGTTGCTCAAATGGTCCAAAATCGATGTGACGGTGGTATTAAAAATTGTCTCATCTATTATGGGTGTGAAAGGAATGAAATTGGATGGTAAACATCACCACTACGAGTTTCATGAACTAAGGTCGGGCAGAAGAATAACAGAAACTATATTCGTTTCCGTTTTCTTACATTCTTCTCCAGTTCAAAGCTATGTTGTCCAAAAACTTTCCTTTCTCCTTCATTGCACATGATGCTTAACACAGGAACTGGCAAGCTTATGTATCTTCTGAGCATTTCATTATTGAAAGACAAGGCTACAAACAAGTTGTTTGCTTTCTTGACCGTCTTCTAACTTCCAGTTGCTTGTTGGATCAGATAACTTGAATTTCTGTAATGCTGTCCTACCGATAATACAACTCTTCTCAGGACTTAATTTGCAAGAGGTTGTTTCATTCAAGTCTTGTATTTGTTTTCTTCCCTTGGGGCTTATAGTCATCTGCATTTACTAGTCTTGGTAAACAATCTTTTCATTCGGCATGTGTTATGAGGTCAAAACACTTGTTTACAAGCTGCAGAAAAAATTGAGCCTTTGTATCCATGGGAATAAGCCTCACTGCCAACCCATGCCTCAATAGGGACTTCTCCATCTTTCTGAGAAAGGTTAACTTATCAACCTTTTGTGCTTCTTTTCAGGCTGAAAAAGTCCTCAATCCTAGCTCTTTGACAAAGCTTTCCTCAGAGAAGCTGAACCAAATAATGTCTCCGTCTGTGCATTCCAATTTAGTTCAGTTATTGGGGCATATGAATAATCCTTTACCCTGTTCTTTTCTTTTTCAAACCTTTTTTTCCTGGATCTGTTACAACACTAATGACAAGGCAATCTATAATACTCTGGCAATTTCGGGTGTAGTTTTGATACTTTGTGGAACTTATGGTAGTCAACGTGGATTCTAGACATGACATCAAAACATTATAATATTGTCAAATGGGGTTGTAAAAGAAGTATTTTAGCAGGGTGGTGGAAATGGAAATTGCAAAGTTCTCCTAAGATGGAAAATGCCAAGTTGTTTCAAGAAAACGTAGCCATTGTATTTTTTAACCTGGATTGCAATCTAGTGATATATGTAGAGTCCTCTTGTAATCTCGGATCATGGGAAGGATAGGAAGAAATGATCATGCTACTTCTTGTTATCGTTACTATTTGCGTGAATGCATGCCTCTTATTGGACTGCAAACCTGCAAATATTACACTGGACATTTACTTGGAGTTTCTGATATTTTTCTGGTTATGACAATTCACGATAAGGCCAGAATATTTATTTTTCAAGCTTCCTTTCTATATGGGCTGTATTTGAGGGCGTATTTTTTTGGCCCTTTTTGTTACTAAACATTCTTAGCTCGTAAGTGGCTCTTGTGATGGCAATTGGCATATGCTCATGTAGGGTATTGTTACTTAACTGGTATTTGTACTTTCGAATTACTGGTGCATATGCTTACTTTTCTCGCTGGTCCTTGTCCAGGATACAACTCAGAAATCTCCCATGCAGTTGATCAATGAAGTCCCCCCTATTAAGGTTGAAGGCAGGATTGTTGCTTGTGAAGGAGGTCAGTCTGTTTTTATTATCCAAATCTTTCCTTTTGAGACTGTTCGTCAAAGCATTGATTTCCATTCAGCAAAGTATTGGGTTGGGATGGAAAAGTTAAACAGCTATTGATCTTTGGTATCTTTTCAACTATTGATTATTCTAATTCATCGTTTATCTGGATGCAGACAGCAACCCTGCGCTTGGGCATCCGATTGAATTTATATGTCTTGACAAGGAGGAGCCAGCCGTGTGCAAGTATTGTGGGCTGCGATATGTTCAAGATCATGGCAGTCACCATCACTAGTATCAAAATGATCCTTGCGATCACTCGAGAAAAAAAGGGATTTGATTTGTTTGAATGTTCTTGTGACCTTTCTCATTCACAGTTTTATCCCCCTCTTGGTGTAATAAATAAACCGACCCTAGCTACATAACTGATCTAGACGTCATTTTATGCTCATTTCATTCAATGCCGTTTCTTTTTCATTAAAGTAAACAAGAATCAACATGATAAATAATCTTTCGAGATGCAAACACCAAGAAAGGGACCCAGATGTCAAATGTAAACACAAAATAACAGGTAAAAAAAAAATCCAAATTCCAGGTTTCCAGTAATGGGCAATGATAAAATTATATTGGAAGTGATGAAAGGGCGAGAAGGGTAGCAACAATATTGTAAACCTATTCAGTAGCCCTAAACAGGAGACGTCATGATTGGTATTAATTGGCCCGGAAGTTACACTGCTCCAAAACTGCCTCATCTACTGAGGACAAAACAAATGAGAACAAATTACCCAGTAAAAAAAAATGGTGACCAAGTAATTTTTCTGTCGAATAAATTACTAGTCCATCAAGCATTCCCTAATTCGTCAAATAAATTACCAGTCCATCAAGCATTCCCTCCCTCGTCAGTAGCTAATTTCCTTCTCTGTTGATGTTCAGCAACTTTATAATCCACTACTTCTCGAAATAAATTTGGATCCAACACACAGTTTTCACTACCATAGACTGCAGCTTGAACACTTGCCATCAACTTTGCAATTTCCCTTCCTGAAAAGCCCTCCGTCTTTGCAGCAGCTTCCCTCAAAATGTCATCTGTTAAGCCCTTGATCTCTATCTTTTGCTGTTGCTTGCGGAAGAAATTGGAGAACAAGCCTGATTTTCTTTCTCCAGCCTGAGCTATATACTTGTCAAGGTAGAGCTTGAGCATCTTGAAGCGTTCATCTTCACCAGGCAAAGGAAATTCCAGAACTTCATCAATGCGGTCAGCCACAGCAGTGTCAAGATCTCCTGGACGGTTAGTTGCCAAAGCAAGAACTATGTCTTTGGACTGGTCACCTGTGCGGAACAGAAGGGCATTGAGAGCACTCCTTTGAGCTTCACTCATATATATTTTGTTCCGCCTGAAAATTTGGACCAAAAATGGGAAAGAACAAGGTTCAATTGAACGGGAGTTTAGATGTTCAAATCATAATTCGACAAACTCCATAGCTAAGAGGGACTAAATTGTAGAAGACAAATTTAGCAACAAGATATTAGAAGGAAGATGAATTATTGCTCTATGGAATACAAAACTTCAGTGTTTTACATGCACCTATATCAATTTAAAGCATCTGAGTTCTGAGAATATTTGTCAAATTACCAGCTTGTCTTCAAATTATGTACAATGAAGAAGGATCCCTCCAAACCCTAATCAATGTACCAGCTATCGGTAAAAAAACTTCCACCCACCATGTTAAACATCAACTTCAATATAAAACCAGATGGTATCCTTCTGTAACCCACCAATTAGCTTAGAGAGTTTATTTCCCCACTAGGTGCACAAGAAAAATCATCACCATTGAGAGCCCAAAGTAAAAGGCAAACTGTACTTACTCGCACAAAAATGCATCTGCTTCATCAATGAATAGCAATAAACCCTTCTTCGACTTTTTCGACCAATCAAACAACTGATGTATTTTAGTAACAGCCTGCGACCCCAGTGGCGCAACATCTCCTCCAGTCATCAATGCATAGTCAAGACCCTAAATGTATATCAAACAATTATTAGAAAACACAGATTGAGCCTCTAGGTTTTTCACTATGTCTCTTATTTTAATTGCAACAAGTGGAGCATGCAACCAGAAGTAATTGTAACTTATTGATTTAATCCCCAAGAAAATAAACCAATGTCCACATAAAGCAATATAACCTTGTTTACAATTTTCTAAGCAGTGGTCCATGAATGTAACTTTCAATGTAAACTATCAATAAACTATCAAAAGTACACGTGATATATGAAAATCATAGCGTTTACACCAAAGACAAAGTTGAGAAAACATTTAATAGATAAAGAAATTGAGAAAGCAGATTATAGTCAAAATGATTTTCTAATCATAAGAAGAAACTACGAAATAAAACCCAAAGTTCACATACAGATCTCTGAGCAAGCTCTCTTGCAGCCATCGTCTTTCCTGTTCCTGGAGGGCCATAGAAAAGCATGTTTCGGAATGGTGCTTGATGTGATTTCGTGTTTGCAGTTGCACTAGCCAACTGCTGGATTCGTTTTCGAAGAGAAGGGTTTAAAACAACATCACCAAACCCATTTCCTCTTTGAGAAGTAGATTGTTTACCAGCACCATGAGAGATAGTACTCATCGAGCGGGAAAACAAGCCTGACCACGGGTATTTACCCCTGGAAGATTCTCTGATCAGTGAGGGTTGTCCTAATATTCTGTCAACATAACTCCAGATAACTTTCGCACCTTCTCTGCAATTGAAAACACAAAAGTCCAATAGACATGTCAGAGGAGGCTAGTGCCAATTTAAGAATTCTCTAGGGAGAGCAGTCTAAAAATTGTTCAAGAAATGCATGAATTTAAATGTATCAACTATCACCAGTTATGCTACTATATCATCAACAAATTTCTTTTTGGGCACGACCAACATCTAATCCATGTAATAACTGTCACTAAATAATTCCAGCTTACAAAAGCAGTGCCCAAAAAAAAGGAAGAAAGAAAGAGGAGTAGACAGGTATAACAAATATCACTAAACTATATCAGTTTATCTAACCACAGCCATTTGAGCATTGGGAACAAAGAAAGAAATGAGGGACGGGTGTAACAGGATGCAGAGATACACAAGTAGACAACAATTCTGTTGCAAGTGTAAATGCTGGATTGCTTGTTCATATAGTCTCCTGCATAATAAATCCTACCAGACAGCCTTCACAAACCTGGTTCGTGTTTCATTTAAAACTGCATAGAGAGCTTTTGGCATACAAGTAAGGAATTGTGCATCAGTGGCCTTTTTGTCCAAAAAAAATGAGTATGCAGCCAGCATGAAGGATGATTCAGCAGGCACAAATGCAGTTGTTAATATGCTCAATCAAGTTACTGCAATATAATCTGTTTAGTCTTCCACTTAGGCCCAGCTAACGCAAAAGTTCTCCAAAAGCAAGTAATAGTTTCATTAAGGATAAGCCTTTACAGCCTATGTATGTCAAGGGACGTACTTATGATAAAATTAGTCATAAAATAATTTTGCCCAATAAAGACCAATGTATTCCAAAAGCTAAGCTCATATTTCTACTAAATTATTCAAAAACCAATATTTAAAGCAACGCGCTCAGAAGAAGATGAGAAGATCACCACCAACACCTATATGTAAAACAATAATATTGTATAGGACAAAATTTGCAAACTAATATATATCAAGTTTAACATTTCAAAGGTGGCAAAATACATGTGCAACAATTGAGGAATTGTGTTTGCATATAATAACAGATCAATACCTTGTAGTGTAGACCCCAGCTGCAAGGGCCGTCACACCCCCAACTACTACAACCAGCTTATTTTGGTCTGTTAGTATTGCCCTCAAGCCACCTACAACAAATTTACAGTTGGTACCAGTCAAGACAAATGCTCAAACCCAACTAATATTTCTACCTTCACTCAAAACCATTACCCACAAATTGATAAGAAATAAGTCCCCAAAAGGACACTTTATGCACCACGCAAATAATTAATTGCTTCATAATGGTATAAACAATCATCTAAATATTGCTCCTCTAAACTATAATGGTTCCTTAAACATCAACAGTGAATCTGCATTCTCTCACCCCAAAAATGGCATATCAAAGTAAGAGACAAAAAGGGAGTAAAGATATTTCTACTATTCTAGAAAATATAGCAGATGTCAAGAAAGTATCCTAGAAAAAGGTGCAAATCTAAATATACTACATTTGGCAAGCACATAAAGAAATGACCATGTGTAAGGATGAGATTAAAACTGCATAACTTGTACTGATCACGCATGAATCCAGACTCTGCAAATTGACATTTCTAACTGCGTCTACTACATTGTAAGTTTGTAATCACTCAAACATGGCTCTCAACAAAAGCCAGAAACTGCACGTGCTGCTCATTCTTATGTCCAGCTCTCTAATTGCAGCCAACCAAAACCTCAATCAATTGAAAAACTAGACCCATATTAGAAAAAAGAAATATTTGTTTAAAGGAATATTGTCAACCTCAACCAGCAGAAATTCCAACACTTGATATACAGTATAGGAAGCACCTAAAGCAAGCAGTGGCACACCAAAACATTGTAGCCAATTTTAGAGATCAATGTGATGTTAAAGTCAGTCTGACAGAACCTCCAATGTGATCAAATGTTGTGTTGATGGCAGCAACCCATTTTTCTCGTTCTGCATTAGCACGTTCAACTAGCATCCTTCTATTGACATCTTCAGCAAGTTTTGCTTCATGGGCTCTTCCCTCTGCTTCTGCCATAGATCTCACCCTGATAGTCTCTCGTTCTATCTCAGCCTTCTCCCTCTCTGTTTGCCTACGCTGTGCTTGAATTTGTTCTTCAGTTGCTCGTCTGGCTGCTTCTTGTCTCATAGATGATTCCTCTTGCATTTTGACTAACTCCTGGTTTCGGGCCCGTTGATGTTCATTTTCTGCCTGTAACAACCTGGGAAATGTTATACATCTCAAGATTACAAGAAAGACATGACGATAAAAAAATGTCAGAAGATTCACATGCCTGCATCCTTTTCCTAGCCAACTCATCCTCATAACGGGCCATCTGAGACTTAATCTGTGCTTGTTGCTGTGCTAACTTCTTCTGTTCATCATAGACTACCCTTTGCCTCTCCTGCAAGGCTAGAAGGTCAATTTTAATATCCTTTATATTCCTCTCAACGTAATAAAGATGGCATATACCAAAAGAAACAGAGATCACAGGATTGAACAGCCATAGACACAGAAACAATAAATTGGTAATGATATGCAATGCTACACAGAAACATCAATAGACAACAGACAATGGGGCAACTAACAATTAGAGCAATCTTCAATGTCATTAAATCACCTTCTGATGAAGATGACCATCTTCTGCAAAATCATGACCACTTTGTAATTGTTTATAACAAACGTAAAAGGGCCTGGACAAGTACAAACTATTCATGCCCCAGGAAAGGGGAATGCTGAAGAAAAAATGGCTGATTCTGTTAATTGTCTGTTTCTGGACACCCGTATCCTTCTACTGAAGGCAGTTAATTAGATACAACCCGGATAAAAATGATTAAAATGTCAAGATTGAGTGGAGAGGTGAAAATACAACAGATCAAAAGGGGAAAGGCAATCGATCTTACAGTTTCAGATTGTGCTTGTAATGCCTTAAACTCAGCTGCTTTGGCAGCCAACTCAGAATGCCTTGTCTCTTCTTGCTTCTTTATCACCTCGAAGACCTGCATAAAAGGCAACCCTGTATCAATTTAATATGCTGCTCCACACAGTAACATCAACAACAGTTACTAAAGAGGATGTCTTTTGCAAACAATAACTCCATTATATTCCCCCGGACAAACCCAGAGGGAAAAGGAAAAACTATCCCAATGCGAAAAACCAAGTACTGAAATTAATGACTGATTGAGTCAGGACACATCAATTAAACTGAAATTGACTTTGGCAACAACCGCAAGGCGCACAAAAGCACGCCAAATGGTTTAGTTCAATATCCAAGGTTTTTCAGCCTTACCAACAACAACCCCCCCCCCCCCCCCCAAACCAACAAAAAAAGAAAAAACTGAAATTGCAACAAAAGAAAGAAAGGGTAGAAAGTGGGAAAGTAGTAACGACCTTTTTGGCTTGGGAGGAGGTAGTAATTTCCCTTAAAGCCTTTGCACCTCTTTCCAAAGCCTCGGGATCGAAGCCAGCGGAAGTAGTTCTGGGATAATCATTGCGAACCCTGGTCGGTTCTGGAGGAGGGGGCTGAGGGGTCTTGGCACCAGGGGATTGAGTCTGAGGAGGAGGAACAGCAGTTGAAGTAGTAGAGGAAGTAGAAAAAGGAGAGAAATTGAATGGGCCATCGCAATAGGCGCGGTCTACACCAAAAGCTGCAGAAGCAATGGCCGATAATAGTCCAGACACAGTAGCACTGCTTCTTGTCATCCCTCTTTCTTGTTAAGTAATACTTGATGACTACTTTGATTCTGTTGTTTTTACAGAATCGCAGCTTTGAGAAAGGGGGGCGCGGGTGTTGGGCAAGATGAGATATTTAATGAGATTTCAAAGGTTTTTGGTAAAATGGCTTGATCAACAAGAAATACAGGTTTCCTCCTCTGCAGCAGTCGCCGCTCTCCACAACCCTCCAATTGCATTTCCCATTTGCTACTCTTCTTCTTCGTCTTCTTCTTATTCTTATTCTTCTTCTTTTCAAAAAAAAAAAAATAATAATAAAGAGGAGAAACAGGTAAAGTAGGAAGGTTGGGGAAGAAGTTTCAGGGTTTATGTAGGGTTTCTGATTTTCCACATTTTTCTTTTCTTTCTCCGCACAACAGCAAACTGATACTGGCCGCCCTTCTCCTTTTCCACTTCCCATGGGTGATTTTGTGTTTATCCGATTATACCCTTCCCCCATCGTAGTAAAAAATTTTCCCCATCGAGTTTCCCCATCGAGTTCGTAAATTTTTTATTTACCCACACACTATATATATATATAACAAATTATCTGGTTGGCCACTAAACTTTTGCAATCGCCGAGTTTTGGTTACTCAACTATTAAAAGTCTGACTTTGACCATTAAAATATATAAGGGAAAAATGCACTTTTCATCCTCAAAGTTTGCGGGGTTGACCAATTTCATCCTCAAAGTTTAACCCCAAACACATTTCATCCTCAAAGTTCCGTAATTTTGACCAATTAAGGACAATTGACGGGAAATATCCAATTGACTGTTACAACCAACGGTTTTACCCAACAAAAAATGGGTAAAACCGAATGGAGCTAACTTTAAAGGAACAAATGCAACGGACGGACGAAAAGCTCCATTGTTGTCCTTTTTCCCTCTGCCTTTGAACCCCAAAAATTTTTTTGCCAATCTTTGCAGCTTTAAACATTTCATCCTTAGAGCATCTGGTAGTGGAGCTCCCTGTGCTCTCATTTTTGCCTAAATGAGGAGCAGAAGTTCTGAAGTCTCCAGTGGTTCATCGACTCCATTCTGCAACTGTGGGTTAAGAACAAAAATGAGCACCTGTTGGCGCGGCGAGAATCCGGGAAGAAGATTCCTTGGTTGCTCTCTGTGGCCGGTAAGAAATATTTGTCTAAAAATGTTGGTCCTTCAATGTGTTAATTTAGCTAACTAATTTCTTTGAAATGTCATTATTGTTATACCAGAGACCCGAGAGATGCAGGTACTTTGAATGGGTTGATGAGCCAATTTGTCCAAGAGGGAGAGTTCTTATTCCCGGTTTGCTGAAAAAGATTAACAAAATGGAAGAACAAGTTGAAAGAATGCGTAAGAGGGAGAAATTTTTTATTACGATAATTGTGCTTTTGGTGGTTTTGCTAGTACTGAGTTGGAGCAGTAAAGGCGAGGGAAAAGTAAAGGGAGGCAAGTTGCTGCTAACATTGGAGTGATTTTGCTAAAATTGCAGAAGAACATTTTGAAGCTGGCTGTGTTTGTTGTTGGAACGAGAGTTGCATTTTTCCCTATGAAGTAATATCCAATTGCAGGGTATAGAAAGGGACTTATTTTGTTTGTACAAAGGCTCCAAATGAACTCTGCAATTTATGTAAAAGGTGGGATTTAGGAAGGGAAATGTATTTGGCAACAATGCAATTTATGAACTCTGCAATTTATTTTGTTTGTAAAGCTATGCGTTGAGTGTAAGAAAATGGTCCTTGTCAAAGTGTTGTTCATATCATATATATAAAATGGCCATGAACTGATAAATCACATGTACTGATAATACAAACAGATGCAAATAAACCACGCTGGAAAACAAATGCAAATAAACCAAGCTGATAAACCAAGATTGTCCCACATGTACTGATAAACCAAGTTGAAAAATAAATGCAAATAATACAAACAGATGAACATGAAAACAGCTGCCATATATGTATATCATAACTTCAATACAATTAAAGTGCATTCCAAATGAAATAAAGCAAACTACATGACTGTTGTTGAACATGGGTCCATAAATGAAATAAAGTCAGCTATCACATTACAGCCTGCACTTCCATCATTACTAGGCAAGGCAAAAGTTGAAACAACAAAAGTCATTCACTAATTACAAAAGCAGCAACTTGGCTTGAACAAAAGCAGCTTGGCTTAAAGAAAATTCAGCATGTTGTTTCTCCTATCACAGTAGTTTCTCCTTTCCCTTCGATCTAGATGAACTAGGAACACTTAAATCTGCCTTGGCAGCAGCAGCAACATGCATATGAACATCTCTAATTCTGAAGGGCATCTGTACTTGTTCTTTAGTTTGTGTTCTGGCTTCCTTGGTGCTATATTTCACTTGAGACCTTGACAGCCCAAACACTTCGTACATATCCTGGTCTACTTGATCTGGGGCAGAGGATGTTATCTCAATCTCAACCAGTGGCTCAGCATCCTGTTGATGTTCAGTGTTTGAATCATCATTACAAACTGCAACTGCAACTCTTCTTGTACGTCTATGTCTCTTCTGCACAAAACAATGAGGTAGCAAAAGTCAAATTGCATAAAGACAAAAAAATCAAAAGATGTAGCAGGTTTTTCTACCCTTTTATTTGAAGTGGCAGCAGCAGGCTTCTTGGTTTTCTTTGTTCCCTACAGTTTAAAAGGAAAACATGTCATTTATATACCAAATAGCAAAGATAGCTGTAACAAGTCATCAAAACAACTTACAACTTTTTTTCTATCTTGGCTAGCTGGATTGTTGGTAGAAGCAGCAACTTGGCTTGAACTAATATCAGTTTCTGCAACTGCAGGATCTTGAGCATCTTTGAGAAGTTTGCAGGATCTCATATTATGTCCCCTTTGATGACAGTATCTACACTTGTTAATTTGTCCCACTCTTGTCACCTTCTTCTTAGTTTTTTCCTTGGCTTGTTGAACCTCCTCTGCACTTCTCCTTCTCAGCTTCTTAGGCCTTCCAGGTGCTCTCCCATATAAGGGTGGCAAAGGACCTTCACCAACATCAGTAAGCCCCCATTCACTTTCTCCATTCATGGGACACACTGATCCTTCATAGCACTTCATATATGTCTCCACTGTATACCATTTTGAAATATATAGCAGAGGATCCTTTTTAGCCATCCACAATGCAGCAATGGCATGGGGACAGGGAATACCTGTTAGTTCCTATTTTCTGCAAGAGCATGTTTGTTCCTTGATGTTCACTGCATATTGGTCACCATATGGGCAACTGACTTCATAAAGATCATCATTTGACTTGAATGGAAAACAGTCAGGTGCTCTATCTATATTTTTCTACATAATGTGAAGAATTCTGGGGCAGTAAGGATAAGTCTGCCACTTCTCTTTGGCCAGATCCCTATTTTTTTGCATTCTCTGCATCATGTACAACCGTATTGCTTCAAACATCTCAATTATTGGCTTCTCCCTAGCATCAAGAATTTTGCTGTTGAAGCACTCACAGATGTTATTCAATAACATAGCACATTTAGGATGAGTGCTAAAATAAGCTATGCTTCATTGACTTGGTGGTTTGTCATCAAATCACATGGCTGCCTCTATATCAATTTCAGCCATTGCTTCCATTCTGCTAATGAATTGGGCTGGAGTTGTTGCTTTGGCAACAGTCCATAATGCTCTCCTCAAACTTTCTCCTTTGAACCCAGCAAATGAAAAGTTATTGTGCAAGTATTTCACACAAAATCTGTGGGCTGCATTTGGGAAAATCATATCACATGCTTCAATTAGACCTTTTTGTTTGTCACTCATTATTGTCCACTCATAATCCTTTTCAATTTTCAAATCTTCTTTCAATAGTTTGAAGAACCAGCACCATGAGTCCTTACTTTCACCCTCTGCTGCAGCATATGCTATTGGAAAAATGTCATTATTGGCATCAACTCCAACAGCTGCTAGCAAAACTCCTCCTACTGATCCTTTCAAAAAAGTACCATCTACTCCAATAAACTGCCTACATCCAGTTAGGAAACCATGCTTCACTCCAGCAAAACAGATGTACAGCCTCTCAAATCTGCCTTTCCCTGTTTTTGAGTCTCTAAAACCATCAACAGTTTTCATTATAACAGTGCTACCAGGGTTGGATATTAGAATTTCATGCATATAAACTCCTAATTTGCTGTACTGGTGTTTTTCACTGCCCTGAACAATTTTCATTGCTTTTCTCCTTGTCCTATATATTTGATTTTTTGTGAAGGAGCACCTATTTTCTTTCATTACTGTCTTTCTAAAATGCTCCAAATCTAATTTAGAATTACACCTAAACTCTTCACAGTACTTCTTAGCTACCCATCCAGAATGCACAAGAGGGTTATCATATGTAAAACCACATGTGTGATTATCTTCAAATGTTCTTATTTGAATAGTTCCATCCCCACTTAATTTTCTAGCATATATAACCCAATTACATTCACTATTTTTGCATCTATCCCTCACCCTCACTCTATCTTGTTTCACAAACTTACAAGGCCTACCTTGTTTCACACTATAATTATGTACAACAGTCTTGAAAAGTTTCAGACTTGTAAAGGACATGTACAGCTCTAATTTTGGATTGTCAATATGCTTAGGATCAAAAGTACGAGACCTCAATTTAGACTCTTCATCATCAGACTCATGAATGCTTTCAAAATCAGATTCAGAATCAGGAACCTGTTCTGTTTCATCAGAATCAGGAACCTTTTCTGTTTCATTCAAAGGATCAGGAACCACATTTTCTTTCCTGTGATTGTCTACTCCTAACCATTCAGCATTTTTGTCAACATTATCATGAAATATACCATCATCAGCATCATCGCCTATTTCATAATCTGAATCAATAGCTGAAAAAAAAGTCTCATCACTTGTGTTGGAATCATTATCACAATTATTAGCAGCACACCTTCCTTGCCCTTCATCCCTAATATTATTATTACCATCACTATTTTGGAGTTCATTTTCTGTCTCATCTACCTCATACGGATCATAACCAAGTTGTTGCACTAGAATTTCATGAAAAGATACTTCAAGATATAAGTTAACTTCCTTAGTTGGCCCAACCTCCCCTTTAACATAACCATTCAACTCCCTACTGCTTTCTATCCTCCTAAAGGTGTTATTTTCCCAACCATAGTACACCTTATGACCATATACACCAGCACTCTCAGTTAATCTATCAACTTCGAAAACGCTTAGACCTATACTCTCAACATAGTCAAAAACGCACAAATCTCCACCTTCGTAATGGGGATCAGGAGTATATGAAATGAGGCCTCCATGGTGACATCTTAATGTAATAAATGTGCTGCCCGTTTCTGGTTAAAGAAATAATATAGATCAGACTCTTTAGGAAAAAAAAAAGCTTCATCATTTCAGCATAACAAACTGTTGACCCACACAAAAACTACCAAACAAGGACCACTTGCACTTTTTCCATACACATGGTCAGATACACATGGCCGGCAAAATATACCAAGTGTTATTGTTTATTAATCACTCTCATCACAAATTTATAGTCAAGCGGCAACTATCATCAGACATAAGGGACCACATTCACACTATAATAATCAAACCAAGACAAATTTTTGGATTTATTTATACCTCATGCAAATGGCCAGATCTGGAAAAAAAATAGCCGTAAATTGTAGTGGGGAAAAAGTACAAACACAAGGGACCACATATCAGGTTTCCTTCTCCAAAAAAACAGATATCTTTATGCAATGTACTTGTTGATTTTGGGTATAAATACCGTAATTTGGAGGTGGACAAATGTGGAGCTCTTTCTTCCGCAATGCCATTTTTTTCTTCACCTAAAATGTTTCACGGATGCCGTTTATGCCTTCCTTCTTGCCAGCAGATGCTCGAAAAATGGATGAAACGATTGGCAAAAAAAATTTTTAGAGCTGAGAACGGAGAAGAAAGAAGGAGAAGACAGGAGCTTTTTTCCTTTTGCTATTTTGTGTTTTTTGTCCGTTAGAAAAAGTGGATCCATTCGGTTTGACCCGGTTATATTGGGTATAAAGTTGGATCTGACGAATTGTGCTTCTCACGTGCAAAGTTCCGTCCCAATATTTGATTTGTCCTCCAATTTCCGTCAATTGTCCTTAATTGGTCAAAATTACAGAACTTTGAGGATAAAATGTGTTTGGGGTTAAACTTTGAGGATGAAATTGGTCAACCCCGCAAACTATGAGGATGAAAAGTGCATTTTTCCCAATATATAAAGTTAAGACGCTAGACCATTCTGCTAGATTTAACCGTTAAGTTCGCCGATTTGTCTGTCCGCGAGATTTTCAAGACAAAAAGTATGGTCAATTTAAGAAGTTTAACATAGCACTTTCACCTCTTGTTTCGGCTAATTGCTTAGAATATATGTAAAAAAAAAAAAAATCGCACAAATGTATCTCTGACACACACCATTTCTCATTCTATACCTGCCGTGCCGAGTCACTACGACAGGAGAACGATTTGTTAGAAACTCTGCAAAAATGTCAGTGGGTCAGCAGCCCACAATTTTTTTTTTTAATTAGCCTGTTCCCAGCCGTGCTGATTGGACACGACTGGGGACAGGCGGTCAAAAAAAAAAAGGGCCAGGAGCCTTTGTCAACCTTTCCCCTTCTCCGGCTTTCATCTTTTTGGTGGATTGTTGTATGTTGTAACTAGTAAACTGTCAATCTCAGAAACCATCCTCTCTTAAATATTGAAAGATACACATATCAGAAGCAACACTTTAGGCTAAAGAAGTTCAGTTGCAGTCGTTGCGATGGAAGATGATTGTGCTTCAGAATCCAGAAGGGCTGTTCCTTTTTTTTTAATTCTTGTAATTTGTGAGAATGAAATCATCAGCTCAGCAGAGATGGGCAACCGCCCTTGAGAAATTCCCATCTCTCTGTAAAGTCTCATTCTCTTCTTCACTCTGAGCTCAAGCTGGAATTGACTCTGTTTCTTGCTTTCCCAGTCCTTTATATAGGCCACCATTTCCTGTAACTTCTTTTTTTTTCCCTACTATTTTTTTCTATGGGTGAAAAGGTCATTTCACAGTACTTTTCTTGTTGCTCCTGAGTTGTCAGCTAATTGCTTAGAATATATGTAAAAAAAAAAATATCGCATAAATGTATCTCTGACACACACCGTTTCTTATTCTATACCTGCCGTGCTGACTATACCTACAGTATTGAGTCAGCACGGCAGCAGAACGAATTGTCAGAAACTCTGCAAAAATGTCAATGGGTCAGCGGCCCACAATTTTTTTTTAATTAGCCTGTCCCCAGCCGTGCTGATTGGGCACGACTGGGGACAGGCGGTCAAAAAAAAAGGGGCCTTCAACATGAGAGTACAGGAGAAATGTTGTGGGAATTGGAGCAAAGAGCTAGGGAAGTATCTGTCTTTATCAACGTGCAAAGTTAATTTTTACAACACAACCATTTAATGAACACTGGCAAAATTTAGAAGTGTTCAAATGACTTGGCATGCACTTTCTTTGCTTTGAAGATAATAAAGAACTGAAATTCATTATTTTTTCTCCAGTGCCATTCTTTTCATCTATCACCCCATAATTTTTTTTAAAAAAAATTTCTAAAAGCTTTCTACTTGAATTTTACAGGGCAGCTGACAACCAGGTATTTGATGTGCCTCTCTTGCAATAATCTATTCCTCATCGCCAGAAACAAAACCAGACCTTTATTATCTTATTGGGTTATGAATTATTATAGGAGTTATATAAGTAAATTTTTGAAGGAACACAATAATTATATCATTGACAAATGCATGACTGGTTATTCTTATTCTCTTCGTTCCCCTTTGATAAGCATTCAGGTGAAATTATTGCAACCTCTGGCTTTGGGCATGAGGGGACCATTCTGATTGCTGAAATTATTGCAACCTCATGGGATGTATTTGACCCTTGGCCCTTTTTTTTTTTTTTTTGACTGCCTGTCAGCACGGCTGAGAACAGGCTAATTAAAAAAAAAATTTTGGGCCGCTTACCCACTGACATTTTTGCAGAGTTTCTGACAATTCGTTCTGCTGCCGTGCTGTTTCAGCACAGCAGGTATAGAATGAGAAATGGTGTGCATTAAAGATACATTTGTGCAATATTTTTTTTTTTACATATATTCTAAGCAATTAGCCTGAGTTGTCCAAGGTTCCACATTAATGTCAAAAATTACATGTACACTTTGAATTTTTTTAATTTTGAATTTTTTTTAAAAAAATTAAAACCAAATAAATTTATCAATGTAGTTGGAATTTTTTTTTTCTAAAATCTTAGAATGAGTATAAAGAAAAGAACAAAGAAATGCATACAGACATATTTAAACAGCTCATACAAGAGCAGAGGAACCATATTAGCATCAAGAAGCATATGCAACATGGCATTTTTGCAAACTAATCACAGAAAAATGTGCTCTGACGTTTGCAATGACAACTAGTTGCTAGGCATTTTTAAAACTTAAAAAAAAAACTAAATACCCTACCGTGTTTAAAAAAAAAATTATTGGATATAAAAGACATATACGAAGAAATCCCGCTTGTTAGAATCACACTTTCCCGATTTCTTTTTTTTTTTTAACTATATATATGAAGAAATTAGCCGTGAAATGGTTGGGTTTATGCCATACGTTCATGGATTTTATGCCGTGAAATGGTTGGGTTTATGCATCCAAGACGTGTAGTTTTCTTTTGTACATTCACTTTTATTATTGATAAAAAATCATGGGATGTATTTGACCCCTGGCCCTTTTTTTTTTACCGCTTGTCCACAGGGCACGGCTGGAGACAGATTAATTTAAAAAAATTGTGGGCCGCTGACCCATTGACATTTTTGCAGAGTTTCTGAAAATTCGTTCTGCTGCCATGCTGAGTCAGCACGGCAGGTATAGAATGAGAAATGGGGTGTGTCAGAGATACATTTGTGCGATGTTTTTTTTTTTTTACATATATTCTAAGCAATTAGCCTCTTGTTCCTCTCCTATGCATCTGTGCTTCGTCTTCCTTATATATATATATAGAGACATAGATTCCTTTTATAAACTATCAAGTTCGGCTCGAGTTCAGTTCGATTAACATGTTAGTAAAACTTACATGTAAAATGTTCAAACTATTTGAGATTGACTCGATAAAAACTCGTTCAACTTTGACTCGAGATATAAATGAGTTAAACTCAAACAAAATTTTAAGGTCGCCAAAATATTATCAAAGTGTCCAGCTTGTTTAGGTTCGTCTACATCCCTACCGGTGTCCAGTGACCATAAACCTAATGTATCGTGTATCTCAAAGACTTTTTTGTGTTAGTGTGCGAGTAGAGATACAGAGTATATGAGCAGGTTTCCTATTTTAACAAAGGTGAATTGATTTTCTTTCTTTTTGTTTTCCTTTTGATTTATTGGTGAAACTGATTAATTAAGGACGTACGCGATGCGCCATTATGTTTTTCCTTAATTACGTGAGTGAATCTTTTCCCAAAAGAGTGCCTTTCGAATTTGTACATTAATTTTATGTTGTTTCTTAATTAATTAGGTAAGTAAAGATTTTCCCAAACAGCGCCTCCGAATTCGTACATTACATTAGAATTAATTGGGAAGTTGTTTGGTTGGCATGAATGAATAAATAAAATGATTCCGTGAATTTTTGGTTAATGTATACTACTGTACAGCTATATATATATATGTATGTATGTATGTATGTATATCGGCCATCCGCCGAGAGGAAGGATTCAGGAGGAAATTAAAGAGACGAGGGAATAGCAGTAGATAAAAATACTAGTAGATAGAAGAGCTTAGTAGAAGAAGACTGGTCTCGATGTGGTTGACTAAGACACTGGTAGTCACCATTCTTGCTGTCAACATTGCTCTGACCGCCGCCTCGGCATCATATTATAGCACCAAAAATATCGGTATCCAAATCTTATATGTACATTTCTACTATTTAACAAGTTTCGTAGGTAACTCTATTGATCTCGGTCTCCGTAGATCAATTCGTTTTTTGTTTGTTTATACATACAGATGAAGCGGTAGACCCATTCTGCTACGCGAGCTGTTCGGGGACGTACGGGAACGACGAGTGCTTGGCAGACTGCATTAAGAGAAGATTCAACGGCGGGGGTGCCTGTACTGATGTCGCCGGACGCGGCATTGTGCAGAAACTTTGTTGCTGCAGCCCCGGGATTGTTTGATATGATGCCATCAGTCTTTTATTTTTGCATTTGCATAATTGCATGTATGCACGCAGAAGCGAATGAGAATTTGACTTGATGATACATTCTATGGTACATTCTATAGTACTATCTATCACTACATCCATCCATATATTTGATATATGTAAACCCACCGACGAGAAGCTGCCGCTTTAACGCTACGTTATTCGACGTTCTTGCATGCAGTAGTTTTTTAGCACGTATATATATATATGAATGTTTGTCCTTCAATTCAAGTAATCATCATCGAAGCAGCGAAGACAACACCGGCCTGCACCTCATTTTCACCAGCGTTTCGTGTGATAATATAATTGCATTGCATGGGTATATGATTTTTTTTTTTTTTTTTTTTTTTTTGGGGGTGGAATCAGTAGGATTAATTAAACCGTCCTGTGTATCTAATCTCATCATCCTTTAATTAATTAAAACAATAATATATTGTAGCGCCACGTACGTCCGGGGCAGCCTAATTACTGACTGTAAGCAGCAGTAAATTTAACTGACTGTTTTGTACTAGTATGTTATCCATCATAGGACGTACGGCAGCAAAAGCGAAACTGCTACCTACCTTAGACTACAATTAAGTTGAGCACTAACAGCGCCACACACTTGGTAGCAAATTCGAACATCTTCTCAAGCCCAGGAAGGGACGGTGGTGCGCTGTTTCTAGAGTCCGCTTCTCCTGACGATGTAGCAGCACTACTAGTACCATCGCCTTCCCGTGGAGCGGGCTGCAGGGCGGGAGGAGGACTTGTTGCATTATTATTATTCTTAGGATTTGGAATTGGGCGGCAATCATGATCTGCAGCAGCAGCGGGTGGAGGAGGCACTGAATTAGGTTGGATGACTGCATCGATGCCGTGGCATCTAATGGAGGATCCTCGAGTGCAGATGTCGGGGCTGCTGACTCTGACGTTGTTGAGAAAGAAGCTCCTCCTTCCGTGGTTGGTGATCCTAAGCACCAGGTCGGGCTCGGAGGTCGGGACCGTGGAGCCCGCGGGGAAATGTTGGAGGTATTCGAAGAGCAACGGGGATGGAATGGAATGGCGGAGCAAGAAATGGGCGAGAGAAGAAGGGGTGGTGGTGTGATTGGGCGGTGCCGCGAGATTTACGATGTTGGTGTCCTGGGACAGCGTCTTGTCGTTGGGCATGAAGAAGGTGAGGTTGCCACCCTCCAGAATCATCATCAGGTCTGGAGGGGCCATTCTGAGGAGCATCACGAATGTGAAGTAGTTTGCCCTCTGCATCTCTTCCATGGCAACCTCAATGCTATTCGCGTAGGAATTTGACACTGGAGTCGTCATCAGGAGAACAACCCCCAACAACAGAGTCGTCGTCGTGTTGTTGTTCATGGCCGCCCCCCCCTGTGTGTAAGATTATCTTATCGACGTGAATGATGATCTTTTTGTGCAGCTAAGCTGGCTGTGAACTCTGCCTATTATCAACGGGACACGCGCCTCTTGCTCCTTCAACAACTATATATAACTAGACCCATCCCTCATTCCTCCTGCATGACTCCTCACCAACTTTCTCTTTCTCACAAACATATTACTGCGACTATACTTCTGAGGGTGCTCTTTGCATTTTCTGTTTCTGATTTTTGAAACCCCCACAAGGATAAGGACCCAGATTATCATGCACGCTCTTTCTCTCATTATCATGTTAAAATAAAAGAAAGGTGAAAGATGACACGTACGTGTATGCGTTTAGAGCAAACTCTTAAATCTTGCACAAAGGAGAAAGAACGAATTGTTTAAAACAAAAGTCTAAACCTACAAAGGAGGATATTAAAAGGAAAAAAAAAAAAAAGAATTGAAAGTGGACCTCCAGTTCCTCTGTTTAATGTCCCCGAATTTCGGGAACAATTTCTTTCCCATACACTTCTAAACTTCTTCTTCACAAGTTCGGACGACTTTGTCACAATTTACCATGATACTTGTACAACATCTCGAACCTTCAAAATTGCGGAGCAAAATTAAAGCCAAACAGAATAACCTGTTGCTTCATCAAGCCAAGGAACTCGGCATGGTAATATTGGGACGCCTGCATTCACAAGTACACAGACTTCTAGAATCTTTCACCACACGCTGGGATCTCCGGATATGAAGCTTGATATTCACTAACTTGCCCGCGATCTGTTTCACCCAATCATCTTAGGAACAGCATAATTATAGTAGTATCAACTTAGGAACAGCAAAGCACCTCAAGCATAAAAATACAAGGAGATTCTACCATCCCTTTGCGCATCATACCCTCGACTATATTAATTTACTGCTAGATTGTAAAATAAAGTATTTTTGACCCTTTGATTGGAACAATTTCAATGATTTGAAATATAAATCACTACCTTCATCGAGAGGTTTCTGACAATTTCAGATAGCTCCCCCAAGTTTAAAAAAATTACACCTAACTCCTTACTTTTAGACTTTATGTAACAACGTAGGCCCAACAAGCTAGATTTTCCTTCAATTATCCTAAATTACCCTTCTATTGAAAAAGAAGAAGAAGAAAAATAGTTTACAAGTCACCTTCTTTCCACCCTTTCACTCAGCTCACAGTATTAACAAATCAGTCAAGCAAACACTCCAATTTCAATCCAAAATCCAAGCAATTCCGTTATTCCAGGCATTACAGCCTTAGTGCTTGCCAAACACCAACATTCTATTGACAATCAACCACACCCCAATCTTCAAACCCCATAGCCGGTACGATCTCAACATTAACAAAATCTAGCCTACCACCACCATTACCAATACCAAAAGCCATGCCCTCAAGTCTCCAAAAAATATGAACATCCTAGAAATGGAGGCCAAATTCTTATTCATAACAAAACCACAACCAACAATTGATAATCAGAGAAATACAATAATTTTTTGGATGACCAAAAAAAAAAAAAAAAAAAAAAAAAGCAAATTCCCAACTTCAGTCCCTCTTCCTCTTCTAGCATAACTGGATTATTTATTTATCTTTCGCTGTGAGCATCTTCCTCTCCTTTTTGTTTGATCAAAAAATCTGATCCCTCAGTTGAACTTGTAATTTGGCAATATCAATTTGCTACAATCTGAAAACCTAAAGATAATTGAAAACAAGAGGGGGTTTAACAGTCTAGTAAGAAATAAAGAGGAGGAATGGTAATCGACACTAGAAGAGGGGATTAGTTGTGGTGTTGTAGTGTTGTTTGCGGGAACAGAGAGAGAGTGATGGGAGGAGAGAGTTAAAAGACACATGAAGAGAGGAGGAGGAGAGAGAGAAATGGGCGGTGGTTGAGAAGAGGAGTGAGATTAGAGATAGAAGGGCAGTCGTTTGTTGTCCATGGGAGAGGTAGAGTTTTTTATTTTTCCTTCTCCTTTTTGTCAGCGGTACATCTTATTGCAGAAATCTATTAAGTGAAGGTTAATATAGTCATTTTAGTGTGCCAAGCCAGGTCAGTGTAATTTTTAAAACCTGAGGGGAGCTGAGTGAAATTATCAGTAACCTCAGGGGAAGTTTCTGAAGTTATCCCTAGTAAAAAGGAAAAACCAAGTCTCCTAAGCTAACACTTTGTTAACAGCAGCTCTCAAAATTAACAAAATAGACTGCACAGAGAACAACATGGAAACATAGAATAAATAAGCATGAGTAACAAACCATTCTCCAAGCCAAGTCTTCTGCGCCAAGTGGTTGAGCTGGATGGGAATATAAGAAGTGCCTCGAGTGCTGTAATCATTAGAGTACGTTAACAAAAGCTGGAAATATCAAGAGATTACAAATTTCATATCTGAAGTAAAGAAAAAATGCAGGGGAAAACATGCCACAGTTGCCATCAAAGTAATACATTTTCTTTTATCAGAGTAAGGATTTTGTCGAGCACTAAATATCAATAATATTCTGAAACATGAATGTAACCCAAAAAAGGGAAATTTTGAATATGTAACAAGAATGGTTTTCTTGACAAATTAACAACAATACATATCACAATAATGTAGCAAGAAAAAAACATGCAAAAGCACAAACCTTAGCTAAATTACTTTGGAACTCCCGAACTTGAGAAGGGCTAATACTTCTAAGAAAACTTATAAGCCATCCTGGCTGCAAGGCATCGGCCGAGGAAACGAGCAAAGCTATCTGCCAAAAGAAAAGGAAAAAAAAAAAACTTCACTCAATAACTGTAGATTTGCTGAACTCTCACAGCTTCACCTCCTCTTCTTATTCACTTCTACCATGTCAATTTCTTTTCCCTGTTTCACCACATACATAGCAACACACACAGACAAACAAACATGCATACATCTATATAGACAGACGCACATCATTACAATGTATATGGGCTATAGTGTGTATGGGTGTGGATACACATATTTTACAGCTAAGGGCGAAGGTGAAGGAAGTGCAGAATAACAAGAATGCAAGACCATGAGAAATTTAAGGTAATCTTTGAAAATTCAAAGAATTGGACAAAGATGATGATATTGCAAAACACAATTTCCAGTTATTCTGATCAGTGCAGATGACAACACATATATGCATTGACATTAAACACTTCAAAGCTTACAATATTAGTTTTGCTTAAAATGTCTTTTGGCCGTGATAGAAGACCAAGATGCAGTGAAGAACACTTATAGCAGCCAAAATATACAAGATTAATAGTACCTTGCGGTAATCAAGAATTCCTTCAAATGGAAGCTCCAGTTCATCACTAACTATGACAGGAATGCACCCACTGACAATTGCATCAAACAATCTAGCAGATGATGGAGTATCACCAGCAGGACTCAAGCAATATACAGACCTATCACCAAGAAAGCAGATACATTCATTACTAAATTCACAACCAATGACAAGACTGCTAAAAGTACATTCAATAGAAGATCAATTTACTTCCGCATGCCGCTCTGTGCTGCTGCTTTCCCACCCTCTCCAGCTGTTCCTTCCTCTATAACTACGCCTTCAGCTCTGCTGAGCTCTGTGACAAGTTTGGCACGTATCTTACCACCCTGAAAAGTAGCATATCCACTTTTAAGCAGCAGCATTATATTAGGATGCACAAGCCAAACATAATTCACGTCACAAGAGTTCTATTGGAGAAAGAATAATGAATAAGGATTTGCAATCAAGATTATTATGCCTGACTTTGATAATTCAGCTGTTGGTTATCAGTCAATCATCAAATTATATATTGGAGGTCACATAGATGAGAATTGTAATTTCAGGAGATAATAAGGGAATAAATTTGACCAAACACTCTTAGACAGACAACCTCAACTTCTGAAAAGCTTCAGTCTGAATTCATTGAGAATCGTTACATTCTATCATTCACCAGAATTTTCCAAGTAGTCCTTCTTATGCTTTGAAGAATGGATTACCAGTTTTATCATTCACCAGTTTTATGCTTTGAAGAATGGATCACCAGTCAACTTGAAAAACCTTATGTGACTCTTCTATTTTGATTGTAACAGAATGTATCACCAGTTTTGTCAAATATTTACTTATAAACGAGGGAACGAATCTTACAGCATTTCTTTTAAGCCTCCCACGAAAAAACAGCAATGTAGTCCTTTTTGACTGAGTTTCAAAGAAGCATTTGGAGTCACAAAAATCAACATTGGGTACATAAGGAAGTATGAGATCTTTTTCGAGATAAACTTGTCCAGGCTTGTACCTGAAGAATTTCAATTAAACATCAGCAACTGCATTTTATTCAAGGAATTCAATATATGTGCAACCTGAGAGCTAGATAATAACCAGTTCCCGGTTGAGTCCATATCTGGCAGCAGCCAAATAGCATTTTTCATATATCTGCGGACAGACTTAAAGGACCAAGGATGGTGTACTGGAAGAATGTGATCTCTTCCCTCAGAGCGCTTCCATGCAGGCTGATCAGTCACCCACTTCAAAGCTTCCTACATTCATGATTGAAAATACATTAAACGTACTACTTTCAAACACATAAGCATGGCAAAAATCCAAGAGAAAATAAACTCAAGCAGCTCAATGGAAAAAAATGAAGCCTTTGTTTTCCATGGAGCAAGTTAGTAAAGTGAGAAAACTCAATAATGTTCATAATATACAGCTCATCAGAATTGCAATCCCCAAGTTTACTGGACACTGTAAAGTGATGTGATGCATATTGCAGGGAAGCCATGAAAAAAAAGAATTAGTTAAAAAAAAAAAAAAAAAGCTCTCCCTGTTGATGATATGTTAAAAGTTTAACGAAGCATATTAAGATGCTGAACAATCCTTTCAAGTAAAAATTTAAAAATCACTTAAACATCAGAATTAGAGCAATTGAAAAACAAGCTATCACAAGACATGCTTTTCAACTCAATCTTTGTACTTCTAGAACGAGTAAAAGTATAAAAATATCCAAAAATCTTCACTTGCTTATAAAACTTATTAATAAGCAATAAGCACTTTGCTGCACACTGAACTGTGAAATGTGGAGACTCTTGATAGAACTAATGCACTCGAAAGACTTCCTTCCCCACCTCCCCGGGCCCCCGGGGGGAATCTCACTCCCAAAACAGAAAAAAAAAAAAAAGAACAATTAATACAAATAACCGCATTGATATGATAATAGTTGTTAGGGGAAAAAATGAAACAAAACAGGAATTATTTGGAGGAGAATTTTTTTTTTTAAAAAAAAAGCACTAAGAAAGGGGGAAAAGCACTCACACCCTATAGAGAGCTTTGCAATGCTGTTTCTCCAACAAGAAGAAGCTAATGGTAGTAAAGAAGGGAATGTAGAAAAGGTCGGCTTCCTCCTGCCTGTGGACCCTCACTACTACATTCCTCAACAGCCTCTCAGACTCTGGCGCAATCAAATCCGCCCAAAGCCAGTAGTCAATCGAATGCTGCCAGAGAGTACAACAAAATAATAATTAATAAAACACAAAATCAACACCATATTGAAATTATAAAGGAAAACGAATCCTGTATTTCAGGAAGAAGGAAAAAAAAAAAAAGAAGCGGTAGAAACTAGTAAGTAGCTTGGGAGTTGCAGAAGTAACGCGTGGATAGCAGTAGTAATATGATTATTACCTGCTCGATCAAGCGGTGCACGGGACTGCCGTTAGAAGTGAGGTTGGAGGTGTCTCTGTAAGTATTGCGAAAGAGCCAGAGCAAATCGTAAGTGAATCGGGATGGCATTTGGTAGACATAGACCCTGAGAGGCGGAGGAGGAGAAGGATGGTCGTAAAGCCTTCTAGTCTCAGCGATCCATACGGAATCGTCTAGGTTACTAACGTCTTGAAGGTCGGTATCGTCCGGTTCGGGAGGTGGGGGAGACTTGGTGGTGAGGAATTTCTCGAGGGAGACAACGAAGGAGTAATCGGCCTTTGGGAGGTTGAAGGTGGTAGGGTTCTGAGAGGGGTGGATTGTAAGGGGCACGGGGGGCTGAGAAGAATGGGAGGAGAAGATGAAGTAGAGTAAGAATAAAGCAAGGAAAGCGAGAGTGAATATGAAGATCGGAGATCTGGTGGTGGTTTTGAGCGGGTACTGTCTTCCGCCACCGGCCATTTTGGATTTTTTTTCGTTTGATGGGTTTGGGACTTTGGGGGGAGGAGGTTACATACAGAACTTACCACTGCGAGCGAGAGACGGAGAGACTGATAGTTTAATCATCGAAGTGGTGGAGGAGTGACGGTGGTGGCTGGCCCAGCATCGTTGCCCCACCACCCCGCCATTCTTTTCATTTTTGGATTAATTACATTTATTTCCCCTGAGCTTTGACCAAACTGCTAAAAAATCCCTGAGGTTTGTCCAAATAACAAACACCTCCCTACATCTAACTTCCATGGAATATGTTGGAGGACTGGTTTCACTTTAAATCTCCAAAATTATACCACTTTCTCACATTATATCTTAAATGTTACATTTAAACACTTTATACCCTAAATTCTATGTTTTGGACTCTTTACACCCTAAAATTTTAAATTTATCCCATTTAAATTCAATTGATACAACCATAATAAAATTAACTAGATAAGTACAAATTAATGACAATATATATTTTTATTCTAATATGATCTTTTGGCTCCTTTTAACCATTTTCAACACATTATCATTGATTTATATGGTCCTAATCACTAATATTGTTAACAAAATTAGTGAAATAAAAAAGTGATGCAAATTAATGATATTTTAGCTCCCTTTAACCACTTTCACCAATTATCATAAATTTATAAGGTATATATGCTGTTAATCTTGCTAACATTGTCATTAATTGGATTTAAATGGAATAAACTTGAGAGCTTAAAGTGCAAAGCATTCAATTTTGAAAAATTTAAGTTGTAAAAAGTTTAAAATTAAAATTTAGAGCATAAAATGAGAAAATGGCACAAGTTTAGAAATGCAAAGTGAGCGAGTCTAAGGGCTTGTTCTTAACTAATTTTGGAAATCTCATTTTAGCGGTTGACTTTTTGAAAATTTATTTTATTGTATTCTCAATTGATTTTTTAGAAATGATTTTAAATTTTTTAGTACAAAAAAACTAAAAATCAAAAGTAGGCCTTATGGTGATTTTAGATTTTAATTCTAGCCTAATTTATCGTATAAACAAAATTACCTTCCAAAATTTAACATAGTTACTGAATTACCTCAAGATTAGACAATTTTTCAGGGTCCTTTTATTTTCTTCCTATTCTCATTTCACTTCCACATTTATCTTTATGTC
The DNA here is from genome assembly GCF_036785885.1 of Coffea arabica. Classification (NCBI taxonomy): domain Eukaryota; kingdom Viridiplantae; phylum Streptophyta; class Magnoliopsida; order Gentianales; family Rubiaceae; genus Coffea; species Coffea arabica. The sequence continues at coordinate 242,906 of NC_092313.1, read as the reverse complement.
CATTGTTTTTACCATCCATCATTTATTCTTCATACAAAATTAAATAATTACATCAAAAATTATTTAATTAGAATAAAATTTTATTTATATAGCATATAAGGGTAACATGGTCATCTTCTATCAAAATCAGCATTTTAACCTTCGCCACAGATGCAATGCCGTCTCATATGGAAAACTAAACTAAACTAAACTTTTAAGGCACTCCCGCTACAGCAACGCACAAATGCCATATAACATTGTCGACCCAACAAACAGTTATACAATTATGTTCATGAAACTCCCAGTCAAATTTAGCCTTCTTATACCAAATGTGCAGAAACAAAGGTACTCAGAAACTCTTCCAATATATATATATATTAAAGTCATCATGCTTTAGGATCAATACCGCCTAAGTTGAATTATGAACATAATCAAACGCTTCCAAGTGCTCCGAGAAACACTACTACTACTCCTTCACCCACAGCGAACTCAGAAGGAGATGAGATCATCCTTCGGCCCTTGCTGCTTCTTTGCATTATGCCCTCCTTCAGAAGTGCCACCTGGTTTCTTTCCAAAGATCATCTCATCGAGATCATCCATCATTTCATCATTGTTCCCTCCCTGCGCACCAGTTCGGGAACCTGCTGGTTTTCTGATTAATGCATCTTCTTTTCCGACACGGGGTGAATCATCCGGCTCAACAGCCACTGGTATCATAGCAGGTTCCGGCTCTGGCTTCACTTCTAATGGTTTCTTCATATCGTCATACTTGGAGAGGACCTTTTGAATTTCATCATTCACATTTAATGCTTCAAAGAGCAGCGCCTCATTATCCCCAGCTCTCTCAATGATTCGCTGCACAGTGTATTGAGATTCCCTACACTGCTGTACCAGTGTCACGGTCAAATCATCCTGTGAAAACAAACAAAAGCACCAGAAGTGAGAACAACTCAACTTTGGGTCTAAATTGCAGTCCAATTGTAAGTGTTTGAATGCACATGTGTGGCTGAGTGTGGAGAGAGATAGAGAGAGAGAGAGAAAGAGAGAGATCTTCAAGCTCGAAAAAATCCAGAGACAAAGCAGCCCTTAGGGAACAATTATAGAAAGCTAGCAGCTGTCTGGATTTCCCCACCCACCATAAAGTGTAACCTGATGCTTGTGCAGAATTATATCAAACTTGATTCTGGTGGAGAAAAATGAGTTCATACACAAAAGATCAAGAGATTGAGATGATCTCCTTAAACCACCCCAATCCAATTTTGTTTGCTTTTATAAATTTAAAGTGCATTATGCACTCTAGTCAATGGCCTAATACCCATTGGTTTGCTGCTTTTATGTCATATACTTCTCAAGAATACAAGGTATACATGTATATGGCCCAAACTACCTCAAAGTGAATATATACAAAATGATTTCATATTACCACCCATTATCAGTCAAATAAGATATCCTGCAGCCACCTACAGTGGCTGGCTTCCAGAGATTCCCATGCCAAAGCTAAGTCACTATCCCTTAAAGTTACGACTGCATCCCTTGCCGATTTCCGATTTTGTCTTCTAAAATGATATTAACATAGTCTATTTCTCACAACACCAAAACATAAACCAAGAGACATTTATTGTTGTTATTTGTCATGTATTTAGGATAAAGTCTTATTTCTAGCAATAAACTATAAAATCAGACAAGTTTCAGCCATCCAAAGTATAAAGACAAAAATCGACATTGTTTCAACAGAAAAAAGCCTATTTTCACCCTGTAGATTTACCCAGAGATCAGTTTCCTGGTTCTGCGATTTAAATAGCAAAATAAATGATGTTTATTCTGTGGCCTATTCCTTGACATAGAAGGAGACATTCCATTGCAATTAAAGAAGTAAATCAAGCAAGCCTAACTAAAATTCTTTCATAGATCTGATACAATTCTTAATGAATAAAAGTTTTCATCACATCAAGCCTTGTCATGTTTGATTCTTCAAGTCATCAGCATAAAATATACATGCAGAAACAGAACAGGTCAAACACGATCACACACGAACTCAACTGCAGCAAAGAGAAACTCTAGATAAACATGACAGCTTGGCATAACAAACTTCAGGTTGCACAATCAGTAAGAAGGATACATGCCTAAATGAAAATACAATAATCTCAACCTCAAAAGAAATCAATTATTACAACTCACACCTCACCAAAACCTGCTTGAAAGAGAATGGAGAAAAAACCAAGGATAATTAATTGTACCAAATGCAACCATAATCAACAATGTAACATAAAAATCATGCCATATTCAAGGAAAGAGATTAATCAATGCATTTTCCTGGATGAAATTCGTTTCAAAAATCCATGCAACGTACACCTATGAAGCATCTTATCTCTTAAAACCTTCAGCATCTCGTGAACAAAATAAATTTAAAAAACAAGTCTTTAAGTCATGTATATAGATAATCAATTTCCAAATGCACGCTCAAGATCTTAGTTAAAATAGATCAGATAGATCAAGCCTACACCACCCTCATGCAGCTGTACTACTCCAGAATTCATACTTAAGCACCTTGATGAGGAGTGGCTTATTGTCAGATGCATCATCATGGTTAGAATAACAACCAAATTAGTATGATAGCTAAAATTTTTGAAGAGAAAATGACTAAGTAAAAGTTGTTTGCTCATAAAGCAACCATGCGACCCAAAATCTCTATCCACTCATACATGCAGCCTCCGCAGCAAAAGAAAGAAAAAGAAATCCTATCTCATTCTCCATTTGAGTGATTAAATTCCTATTTGAAGATAATGGATCAGATTGAAATTTCTAGAATGTTACACCTGCTTAAAGAAAGGATCATAACAAAATACTCAGCATAAGCATTCTGTCTAACTGACTGAAGAAATAATCTGTAAGAAAAAGCAACCTGGCATTTCCTATCAGCTTTCCAATGGAAATAAAAATCAGCAGTACAAAAGTTCGATTTTGAGATATGACTGCAAGAACCAATGTAAACATACCTTTAGAGCATCCTGCTGTGGTGAAGACGATAAAACAGTGGCAAGAAGCTCGACACTGTTTCTTGCAACATCAAATGCTTCTTTTGTTTGTTCAGCCGAGAAGGTTGGTGCAGGAACATCATGATGAAGTTGTTGTGCGAGAGCAGCATTTGTTTCCGAATCTGAAACTGATCTTGCAGGAGTAAATATTGGGGCTAAACTCTCATTATCGCGACCAGGGAACCTTACACCTCTTGATTTTAGGCTCTGAAATAGAATTAAAAGAGAAAATTAAAATAAAATAAAATAAAGAAATTGAATAAGAAGAGAAGTTAAGGAGGAATAAAAAAGCTGCAGTCTACAAACAATTTAGCGTTTGCCAGGAATATTCACTTTCAATCACAAAGTTTTGAGGTATTCCATCTCTTCGGTGGAGAAAACTTACCAAAAACCAATTCATCCATCACAAGTTTTCACATTAAAACCACATTAACAGGATGAACATGTATACACATTCACTTTAACTCATGATTACATATTCTTCAAGCTTCCATTTTTCAAAACAATGAAGACATACTTGTACCAGTACATTCCTTCCACCAGAATAATTCTCAAAAACAGAATTCACTATCAACTTGTGCAAACTGAGTGAAAAACAAAGAGCATAAAACACGAAGTAGAAGTTCAATGGCAAACAGAGGTAGGGATAACAGGGGGTTAATATAAATTGCAAAATTATAAGAAATGTAACAAGAGAGATATCAAGAGACAGCCAATTAAGGAGCAATCGATATATGGGATATACGGTAGCACCTTATAAGTCTCTTCAAAAACGGGCAAGTAACGGAGCTCGCCCGAAGATTCACCCCATGCTTCAATGAGAATGAGAGCCTTGTTGCGGTTGTTAACAACGGTCTGGGGATCATCAATCAACTTGACCATCTCATCAAGGACCCGCTCAGCAGCAACCTCAGAGAACGCCTTGTCACAATTTTTTACCACAGTTTCGAGCAAGACGAGAGCCAAGTACTGAACCCTGGGGATCTTCAACATGATTCGTTTCTTAATGCCGCGTATTAACTCGACGCTGTTGACCCTGTCGTGATTGATCATGTCGCAAATTTCAAGATTAGAGGCCCAATCAGGGTCGTCTAGATTTTCAGAGGTGGCTTCCTCGACCACCTTGTCGGCTTGGTTGGGGCCTTGGAAGAATTCCTTCATCTTGAAGCTCATAGAGCTCACACCGGCACTGATCTTCTGGCCGACCTCGGATCCTCCAATCTTCAAGCGCTCGCCAAGGGCGTTGACTTTATCCATCAAATTGTCACTCATTTTTCTAAAATTTGTCCAATAAATTGGTACCACAGTATATGACTTCCACTTGGAACTTCAATCTGAAAAATCCGCCGAAGCTCTGGCTTTTATGTCATCCCACAACAGAAAGAAAGTAAGCAAGCCCGAAAATCAAAGTCACAAGTATGATTTTACTGGATTCATCAATCAATTGAAATCCACAGACAAAAACTTAAAACATTCCATTCAAACTATCCGACAGGAAATTATTTTCCCAAAAAGGGCAAGAGAATTCCAGGGCTGATCACAAAAGCAAGTGATCGAGGGAAGGGAAGTCAATTGAAATAATTTTAAAAAAAAACGTCGGATGTACTCACCGCATAGAAATATATCGATGGTGCCAGATTTTGTTTTTTTTTTTAAAAAAAAAAAGAGAAAGAAAGAAGGAAAGCGTCGAATGAGACGGTACCTTAGACTCGAAGGCGGACAGGTCTTGAAGTAGAAGGCTGAGTTGGCAGTATAGAGATGATAGGTAGCGTGTTGATTGAGAAATTGAGAGGCAGATAACCGCAGCACACAGCAGGACAAGTCGACTAGCCTCAGGAGAAAGGGATAGGGAAATTGGGAATTGGGAAGGCCAATTGACTCCAAATAACTCCCCTCAGGAGAGGAGACTACTGACTTTTGATGATGAGTTTGGGCCCTGTGGGGGCGCCTTTCTTTTATTGCTGTGGAAAAATTCCCCTTTAATAATAATGGGTCTCCCTTTTTGAACTTGCAACGAGGGGAGGGAGGGGAAGGGAAGGGTCTCAAGGGAGGAGGGTGTTCTTTGACTTTTCAATGCCTGTTGAATTGGACCCCATCCGAACCCGGAAAGTTCAAACCGGCTGAGTTGAGGGTTTCTTTCTTCTTCTTTTTTTTATTAATTTATTTTCACGCGGTGTTCTGCTTCCTTTTGGTTCTTTTTTTCCACGAATGAAGAACATTTTTATAACTAGCCCTGTGTGGTCCGTGGTTGCTGCCCAGCCTTCTAACGCTTGGCGGTGTTGGGAGGTCAAGGATTCGATCATTATCTTTCATAAAAAATTGTCATAATATGTGACGGTTTTCGTTGGCTATCTTCGATAGAACTTAACGGAATTCGGTAAGTTTAATGATCGAAACCGTCATTTTCGGTAAATTTAACGAACTCTGACATGTCGTTTTGTATGTTTTGAAATCATGGGGGACTTTTTTGTATATTAAGTATACCACAGAAGATTTTTTTGTTTTTAACCCTTTTTATAGACGATCTATATACTTTTTTTTAACACTAGCAAATTTAGATTGTATCATACAATATGAATTCAAATTTAAAATTTAAATCATGTATATATAACATATATTTAAAATTGCTAATATAAAAAAATTACTATATTATTAATGTATAAAAATTAATTCTTTTTAATTATTTTTTTAAATATGCAGTACCCCAATTTTTCAGTCATAATAAAGATTTATGCAAATTACCAATGTACAAAGTTGATTTACAATGCCACGTTCTCGAAATAGTCCATGCTACGTCCCACTTTCAGGGGGTAAAGTGTCATTAAGCCTAACAAATGTGGGGTAAGTAGTAATTTCAACTGTGGCCGGTGTCTGCAAAATAGGGAGAATTAGTAGGGCCGTAGCGGTTGTGGAAGGCAGGGCAGTAGAGTAATTTAAGTTGTAGACTTGTAGTCCAGTCAGTTGAGGAGTCCGGCGGCCAAACGCAACAAAACTTGACGACGACATTCTTGTCGATCGGCCGGGCCTATTCTGCCAATGCGCTGCTAGTTTATTTTTATCTTTTGTTGCATCGATTGAAGGTACTTGCAACTTCTGGTTATTTATCATTATTGCTGCTGCTTTGCTTGCTTCTTCACGTTTTACATATTACTCCACTTGAATACTTTTGTTGTATTTGCTATCCCTCTTTGATTTCGACTCTTTATCTATTCTCCAATTCAGCTTTCGTGCTGTGTTATCTTCACGTTTCGGATTTTTTTTTTTTTTTTTTTGGCGTTTGCTATTTCGAAATATAATAGTAATCTAGGTTAATTAGCCAACAAACATATTTCTATATGTCTTTTGGAGAAAATTGATTGAATCAATATGATCTGAACTTTCTTTATCGCCATTGTGATTGGAATTGAAAATGTCCAGGGTTCACATGGATTCTCTGCACTAGAAATAAATATAGGAGAGTATTTTTCCAATTTTGCGTTTTACACTGGTTCTTGTTACGGGTGAAAAAAAGAAAACAAAAGAAAAGATTTTCCTCATCTGACTAGTAAAACTCGAGGAAAGAAAGAGTCTCCGACATCTAATTTTTTCCATTAGTGATTGTATTTGCTATGGTTACTCTCCCCAAATTGCTCATTTAACAAGACTTTGTGATTGGGTGCAGCAGGGAGACTCGGGGTTCTATTGCCTGCTTCTTTTGCCCCATTGGATATGATAGACATGACATGGCTCAGTGCCTTCTTACTTGGAGCTGGCTGTCTTGCTTTCGGCTACCTCATTGGCATCCGACATTCTGCTCGTCTATTTCGTTCCACTTCAGCCTTAACTGACACTGGTACACCTATCACTTACCGGAAAAACAACAACCAGCTCAAACCAGCCATCGAGATTGAAAAGCTAGCTGACATACTTGAAGATTTTAAAATGGTCCATCTCTAGTCTTCTCTGAAGATTTGCGTGTCCTTACTTGCATTCCAGCAGGCCCCAGTGTGCTCTCGACTTGTGCTGCTTTTTTTTTTTTTTCTGCATAAAGAATCCACTAGCTCATTTGCTCTTCTTTTCCCAATCATATGTAGGTTCTGGTTGTCCGGAATGACTTAAAGATGGGGAAGGGGAAAATTGCAGCTCAATGCAGGTGCGAATCATTTCCTACCAATTCAGGCTTTCTCTGGCCTCTAGACATGTGTGATGATAATTTGACAAGTGCAAGGGTGATGTCCCTTTGGGAAATGTGCATGTTGATGAATACACTAACATAGTTCATAGAATGAATATTGAGTTTCTCTCATGTGCTTTAATCTTGTTTTGTGATGTAATTGGTTCTTACTTTCTGTCAAACAATTTTTGAATCATAGTCATGCAACCTTGGGTCTCTACAAAAAGATCCTTCATCGGGCACCAAAAGCTTTGAACAGGTAAATTCCTAGGTAATCCCTGCTTGGGCTGGCTCTAGTCAAGAGGCACTGTGTATGTTTTAAATGCGTGATCCCTTTTAGGCTTTTCTGATGTGCAGGTGGGAGATGTGTGGGCAGGTTAAAGTGGTTGTGAAAATTGAAAGTGAAGATGAGATGCTGGTTTTACAGGTGAGTATTTTGCATTTTCATCATTGACATGGCAGAAACATAATATCTGTCTTATGGTTGGTTAACTTTTTTAAAATCATTCTACCGCTTTGACTATAGTACTTGCTTGGCTGCCATAGTTGCCTCTGCTAGGTGTAGTTGGATTTGCAATCCATTGAAGAAGTTAACAAAATAATTGCTCAGTTGAGATCTTATATTTGTTTTTCATGTCAAAACGCCCTAACTGACATTTTTTTTTGTAAGCCTTAACTGATATTTACTATTGTGTAAACTGACAGGAAAGGGCAAAGGCACTCAGTTTACCAACGCACGTTACAGTTGATGCGGGTAGAACACAGATTGCACCAAGTGAGTGGCTAAGTTACCTCCTGTTCTGTGATTCTCCGTTCTTTTATATTTGTCCAATTTTAAGAGGAGATGCCTACTCTTTTGCATTTCTTTTTGGAAGCGTTCTGACAGAGCTCCTTGAATAGTGTGCCTTGCAAGTTGCAACTCCCCCAGAATTATGAACCCCCTCTTACAAAAAAAAAAAAAAACTGGGGGCAGCATTGGAGGAAAAAGTTAAATAGGTCAAAGAAAACAAAAATCTAGGTTTACTTTTTTTCTTTTTCTTTTTTCCTAAATGATAAGAATCTAGGTATGCTTAATGTCCTGATTTGTGAAATCTGAATAATGTTCTAGACATAATTATAGACTGAAGCCGAGGGACTTGGACATTGTTTGCAGGAAGAACGAAGAGGACATCCTTGTAGAAAGACACTGGATTTATTAAGAGAGGCTGTAAAGATTTTATAGTTGAGAGGCGTATCTAATAAAGCAATCAATTAGTTTAATATATATATATATATATTGACACACACACATATATATAAATCATGCTTTAAGCAACTGATTTCTATTTTGTGAGTTCTACTTGGAATTAGACAGAGGTATAGGAATATAATTGATAGGATTTTGCTTTGCAGTGACTAGTCAAATTCCACAGTGTCTTAAGTTGTCATGGTTAAGGAAATCATATCAAGCGACTTGCTTTTGGAATTCATGTTTTTGGAGTAGATTAGTCCGTTATGGCAGATCTGTAATGATGTCTACCCTGTTTGCTGCCAATTTAGCTGTCTTTGCATAGGCGTGCTCCTATCGTCTTTGGATTAATTGAAGCAATGCCTAATTATTTCTCTTTCTCTGCTTTACAACAGATTCGAGGACCGTGATGTCTATTTTGGGTGAGTTTTTCTTGTTCTGATATCTATACTGTTCAAGCCTTGTATTTGAATTTGTTGTACGAGTATTTTGCTAGCCTTCAAACCATGAACATCCTTGAAATTGATTGCTGTATGTGCAGGACCTGCTGACATGGTGGACGATGTTACTGGTGGATTAAAACTTTTGTAGCGGAATGGGAAGTGTTCACTTCTGGTAGACGAGACGTGCGACCTGTTTGAAGGACGAATCTGAGCTGTATCAAGCAGGTACAGAAAGAAGGTCTAGCACTCCCGGCGGGGAGCGGGCGGTTTGATGGCTGCTTTCTGACCTCGTCTCAAGATGACGATGACGAAAGATTTCCCATTCTGCGGGGATAGAATCTGTTCTTCTAGTCTGTGAGTTGCAGGTTTTCTTTTCTTGATAAGAAAATGTTGCAAATAAGATTGATATTGGCATGGCTGTTCCTTGTCCAATTGTGCCAAGATTAATGATGATTGATAAAATGTGAAAAAGTAATCCGTCAATGAATTTACAGTTGAAAGGACACTTTGAATGAATGAGTCACTGCAAATGCAATGAAAAAAAAAATATTATATTCATCTTCCGTCTTCCACAGATAACAACCAACGTCTCATTTGTCGCTCAACCTCCCGGTGGATTCCTTTCTCCTGCTCGAACATTTTTGCCACATCCTCCATTTCTCGTATGTCATCTCGAATGAAAAGATTACAGCTGCTCCCACATGGGCATTTAGAAATGAGGCTTCCTGCACAATATGTATGGTAACCACTCAATAATTAAGCAAGTGCTGCTGATTATATAGCTTCACCAACCAAGAAATTCTGATTTATTTATGAGAATGCAACTGCAGTACGAAGTAGGAGAAAACCCGAATCATAGTTAGTATGGTATGATTTCAGACCAATAAATAAAATAAAGTTTTTGGGAAGGGGAGTACCATGGAAGAGGCAAATGGGATCAGTATAACAGTTGCACATCAGGTGTCCAAGATAACATTCCCGTCTGCAAATGATGCAGAAGATGGTTCCCTGAGACTTTGGATGTATATTCACTGATGGTCTTGATTTCTTTATGCTCCACCGGGCATACTGATGCAATCTCAATAGGCAAGCAAATGAAATCTTCAAACAACGAAGAGGGACCAAATCGGCATTCTCCTTAATTTCATACTCCGAAACTAGCATTGCTTCTTTGCAAAGCAGCTCTTCATAAGGAATAACCGGCATTTTTCTAAGGCGGGCGTAACGATGGCTAGCTTCGGCTCCAAAAGGATACCAATCAGCAGCTGCAAAATTTACTGCCTCACCACAGTTGAAGCCTGCAGAAAACAGGATGAGAAAATGCAATCACCAGAGTTATATATCTCGGTACGTCCTACCATGAACGAACAGCAGCATACCATGACTAAATCCAGCGTGATATGCTCTTGGAAAGGTAATCACAAACTCCCCTGGCATTTGCACAGCCTTGTAAACAGGGACGCCATGCTGAAGCAAAATTTTGGGAGGAAACAGGGTTGTTTTCTCTGCAAGAACATTGAAAGCTCCATCCTCTCCATCTACAGACAGGAGACGGTCATATACGCAATGCTGGACGACGTTCTCAAACTGAAGTGCTGCATTACTAGGAACCCCGTACCAAGTCTTAGGCGCCCCACAATGATGGTAATTAATGCTACAGGAGAAGATAAAGTTAGGATGATAAGTTGAAAGATGAGACCATTAATGAGAATATTCTGACTGATGGAAAGAACCTGTAGAGATAATGATCCTCAACGTGCCATGCAAACATGCTAAAGAGCATTCCTATGTACAGCATGGGATCCGTTACTCCCTGAAAATAAGGGTTATCTGGTAAGGCCAAAGGAAGTTGCTGTGATACTTGAACATTGTTCAGCTTTGATAATGAATTACCGGGATTGCATTTTCCAGCAAACGCAATGTGCACCAATGCAGGCGCGGAAGTTCCTAAAAAGAAAGATTCCATCAAAGGCAGAAGTGGAAAAGAGACCCGCGCTTCCTCCCCCCGCCGGGGGGAAGAAAGGAAAGTCTGGCGAGATTGCTACATTACTCAAAGCACAACCAAACACAAGGTGCAAAAATTTAGGACAGCGAAATGCTACCTTCAAGTTCCATTTACTTCCTGAAAGAGGATCACCAGAAGAACGTGAGAAAGCACTACCATCAACATTAATTGCATACTCAACAGTTCCTCTCTTTCCTTTTTCCATTTGGTTCCAGAATTCCCTTTCCAAATATGCCGAAGGGAGACATCCAGAAACGCAATATTTTCGAGCCGCTTCCTGGTTGGCCATGCTCTCAAAGTTGCGAAGAGTATAATTCCTAGATGATAGCCAAAGTACAAAACAGGTAGATATGATCTTCAGAAGATGATAAAAAAGGTTCAAATAGATATGACAACCAAACAATGATACTATCAATCAAGGGATAATTTTCCCACTCCAAAGTTCAAGCCCTGTGTCCCTATCAAAATTCAATTAGACAACATAGTTGATAGTACCTTCCTCTGAAATGGAAACTAATCTTGTCATCATTATCCCATGTTGCAAGCCTTAAAGGTTGCACTTGAGTTGTGAATTTGAAACCTTTTTTCTCCTTCATCAGCACCACACCAGCAGGGATAGATGAAATCAGGGGAGAAACCACCTTACAAATTCCTGGGATTCACTTTTGCATTTGAGTCAACATGAAAGACAATAAACTCCAGACAAGAAGAAACTCGTAGTTGTTGCAAATTCATGCATGAGTACGTCTGCAATTCTGCATGCTACTTCGACATAACGGTTTCTTATCTAGTAAAGTAGGAACCAAATGATCAGTTAACGGTGACAGGATTTTGAATGTTATTAGTACCATATTTTGATGCTTCTGGGGCAATCTTCTGCAGGTATACAAATGGATCGTCAAATTCATCCGTTGATGGATGATACACAGGACAGTGATGGATTTTGTCCATCCATCCGGGATTAAATGACCCTGCCAACTCATCTTCTTCTTGGGATCCTGAAGAACATTTGGTAAGAACGGCTTCCTGAAGAAGATGCAGTGAAGAAGAAGAATTGCGAGTGGAGTGGAGTCTCCTTTTGGGCTTTGTGCTGGTAAGTGCAGGGATAACTATGGAGGGGCGGTCTTGCTTAAGCCTTTCATTATGAGGATTGGTCCCAGAAGATAAGGTATGCCTGGCTTTCAACTGACACATAAACTAAGAAGCGGTTAGATTGACTTATTAAAGCGAATCCCTTAAATTCCTGCACTGTTGACTCTGGAGGAAAAGGCCCGCCGCCCCCGGGGGGGAGGGGGGTGGGTTATCAAAATCACAGGGGAAGTATTTCAAATGCAAGAACATCAAGGCAATCATATAAACTTAAGTCGGTGCAAGACAGCCAAAAGAGAGACTATGGGATGCATTTTGTGAGCAAAGGATGGAGAGATCAAAGGCTTAATTAAAGAGAAAAAAAAAAAAGGAGATGGGTCAACTTAATCATTCATGATTCAACATCCAAAGATCATCAACGGAGTGTTGATGTCTAGAAGGAAATCAGGAATCGATCCATTTATGATGTCTAGTTCATGCTAAAAAAGGGAAAACATGGTCAATGATCCAGTAAACAATTGCTGTCTAGTACTTCAACGCAGACAATCAGTAAGAGTTCCCCGAGACTTGCCCCCAAATTTCTACGCGATCAGACAAGTACTAGTAGTATTAGCATATTCTTTCAAGAAATATAAAAAAGAAGGCAAAAATCCACATGGAAATCAGAGTCGATATAGCAGGTTTCATATTAAGTAGGAAGAAAAATTTCAAAATGAAGCAAAAGGGCCGCAAGCACGCATACAAAGAATCAGTCTCAGTGTGGAATCAAGTGTCAAAACGAAACGGAAGAACATAGGAAAAGGAAATTCAAAAGGGGAGATCGGGCGTAGTGTCAAATTTCAGTACCGTCTTCTTCTGTACCGTCTTCTTCTGCTTCATCATTGACATCCTTCAAACGATTCCCTTTCTTCTTCTTTTTTTTTTCCTTCTTTTTCTTTTGGTAGCAGGGGAAATGGCGGGTAGCGAAAAATTGTAATTGGAGAGAGATTCAATATCACTAATTAACTGCTTCAGAAAAGCAGAAATGAGAGAGAGAGCTTGTATGAAACAGAGAACATGTTGGAGAAGAAGCGTCCCCAGTTTTCAGGGGGTTGGATGTTGGGCTGGCGCCTTTCCGAACTTTTAAAAAAAACAAATAACAATAACAAACAATAAGGGGTAACAAAAAAAAAAAAAGGAACTTTTGAAACTATATAGGTTCGGGTTTGGCCCGTTTGACGCGATGTTCCGCGTCTCGTTTGGGATTTTCGGGTTTTGTATTTTTTTTTCTTTTTGGTTTTTTTTTTTCGGTGGAGTGATTCGCAGTTACCATGACCACTAAAAATTTCAAAGTCGCCACTTCATCAAAATTAAAGGTCAATCCTAATATTCTTGTAAGTCGTAGTGCAATAGTAAGTAGTAACTAATGGAAGAAAGGCACACCTTTGTGTGTCTGCAAATTAAATGAAAAATTATTAAGCCAATATATATATATATATATATAAACTTTGGTAACTTCTCTTCAATCAACCACATTTAACGAGTAGAGTGATATGTCAATAGCTTCCAATTGTCAGGCGAGGATTTTTAAGGTTTTTTCCAGTATTAGGTTTAGGGTTCGCACTCTGTACGTGATAGTTAATAATGGGAATGGTGTGGGGGGAAGGGTGGAAGGGAAAAAAAAAAAAAATGGAATCCCACCCCCTACTACAAATATATATAGAATGAATTAGTTATTCTCTAGTCCTCTTCGTAAATGTCATGGTAATACAACTTGAGTTCTATGCTTGAAATGACCAGAAATTATCTGTTTGAAAACATACCATTTGATTTATACTTTTTAATATCTGGCAAGCACCTTAAAAAAAAAAAGTAAAAAATTTCTATAAGCACATTTTGTAAGTGTATCTTCTATTATTCTCAATTTTTAAAATAAAGTTTTATTAAAATGATTTTCAATTGTATCTTAATTTGAGAGTGGAGATACATTCATAAGAAAAATAGGAATGTTGCAAATCCTGTAATTTTGAAAATTACACATTACTTTTGATCATTAGTTTTCCTAAATCTATGATTGTTTCTATCTCATTTTCTTGGCACTTTAGGAATTTCCCCCCTTGAGCTTTTTTACACTTTCACGAATTTTTAAAATATCAAACAACGTAAAAATAATGATGGAGAGAGTTTGTATATGTTTGTGAACGAGGTTTAGGACGAAACTAGAAGATTTACGTTGACGGGGCAAAGTTCAACAAATCTAAACTTAAGTGTATGATATAAGATATTCTAGAGTTGTTATGGGGTTAAAAGTTTAAATTTCTAAAGAACAACTCTAAAGATTATCTCAGTTTCCTATATAAGCAAAATCCAACTTTCTAAAAATAAAATTTTGTGTTTGGATTGCATTTTCCATGATTTTTCATGGAAAAATTACTGTAGAGATTTGATGTATGTGAGGGAAAAAGGTAATAGGGAAATGTGATCACGGAAAACGATGTAATTTTCCGACGGAAAACTGCAATCCAAACAAGGTAATTAATTTTTAAGAACATCTTTACGAATCTTCAATTTCCTAGGGGAGCAAAATAAGAATCCTAGCCCTCCTTTGTCCGGCTTTGTGTGTGATACTGCAAGAATCCTAAGAGTCCTTGCGTGTACATGTTGATTTTTTGCGCATCAAACTCCACCTAAGAATTTCTCAAAAAAAAAAAACTCCATAAGAACACCAAGTTGATTTTTTGGACACAAACAAAATGGACGCATTTATTTATTTCATTTTTCCTTTTTTTTTTTTTTGGTTTTCTAGCCCCATTAAAAATTTTATTTGTGTTTTCTTATAAGAAATCAGAAGAATCGTTCTAGACGATTTTTTGTCTAATTCAATAAGAAATCTGTCATTTAGAGCAGTTTACAAAATATATATATTAAAAAGATTATGAAAAATTGAAGCCAAAAATTCTGTAAGAATAATACTGTAGAATATCATGTGATGCTCAAAACTTTATATAGAGATTAAGACATTGAAATTTTAGAATTGTCTTGTGATATCATCACAATATTCCAGCCATGAACAAATTAATAATATTTATTATAAGACACAAAAGTAAGAACAATAAAAAAAAATAAATTATTGTATAGGTCAGTCCGAAGTCCCAACTCCAAAAGGCAAAAGGCCGAAAAAATATTGAAACAGACAAAAGGCGAGAGACAGAGGAAGCTTCCTGACTTGGCTGCTTTGGGGATGTGCAATTGCGCGCAGCAGCAAGCAATCAACCAACCCAAAAAAAAAAAAAAAAAACTATGAAATTAATAATGGTAGCAGAGCCTGGCGAGCAGCACGCTACATATATGATGATATGACTTCTTTTTAAAAAATAAAAAATTATAGTACCAATCATTTCTCACAAATCATTATTAAATTGTTAGTCATGCCCCAGTTAATGTTTAATTGTTTTATGTTTATGAATGCATAAATACATCATCAATAATATTTTTATATTATTCATATTTATATTAAAAAAAAATTAGAGTTTCTAAATTTTAATTCCCTCCCTATCCGATCCACCTTTTTAAATTCCCCTCTTCCCGGGCCGGGAAGGAATTCTCCTAATTTTTTTTGTTTCCCGGAAGTCGTTGTCCTTCCTCTCCTACCTCAACTGCTAAGTTTGAGACCGGCTACAGAAGCCAGAGATTAGGAGAGGACCTTGAAACTTGTGGAATATTTATGAGTTTGCAGACTACTGAACGGGAATCCTTTTTTTTTTTGCTAGTACTTGAAAGTTGGCGACTCTCCTTCTGGCGGGCCTGATACTTGACGGAAGAAGGGGGGCGGGGGAAAAAACTAAAAAGATGAGTTTTGAAGATCTTGAGTTCGGCCGGTCGATGACGATACGTGGTGATCAGACGAAGCAAGACTGTAGTCGGGCGCTGGCCGGCGATGTCTTTCGAATCAAAACAGCCCTGGCTGCCTTTCAACGCCTCGTTTACAACCTTGGAACTCCTAAGGACACCCCTCACCTCCGCCACAAACTGTATATAATTTTAATATATCCCTCTTTCATCATCTGAACAGTTAGTTTCCTCTGAATCTTTCCACTAATGTCCGTATTAATTTGCAGGCATACATCAGTGCTACAAATTGGGCAATTGCTCGAGGATGCTTCAGCCAAGCTTAAGCAATCTACCCAAACTCACCCTCATGCTCCAGACGCTGTAAGTTTTTGTCCTTGGGCTGCCACTGCCTGTCCAATTCTCTACATTTTTCAGGTCGATTTCCCCCTGCCCCTAACTCCATCTTTATTAGTACTAGTATGGAGTAAAATCAGAGAATATTTGCCAAACGAAAATTGCATCTTCTGCTGATTAAAATGACTGACAAAGGGTATGGACTATGGAGGGTACGGGGAAGGTACTCGCCAATATGGCTTCGAGAGTTTGAAAGACTGTTGCATTGCTTCATTTATTTATTTTATCATGCATGCGTAAATGCCTGTCACAACTTATCAAAGAAGAAGAACAGCATCTTAAATTGTCTCACCTCATGGAGAGAATGCCGCCATCATACTCCTAGCGACTGCTGCATCAGATGCCTTCCTTTATAAAAAGAAAAACGTTATGTTTTGGATTAGATGAAGGAAACTGCTTTACATGATTACCGCCAAAACGTATAGCATACATTTCAAAGTGGCCTAGGAATTTCTTAAGAGGTCAGGCGTAAAAAATGCTCTTGCAAAGAACCTTCCCTCGGATCTCCCTCTCATGCTTGTCTGCTCGCCTTGTCCGTGTTGGGATTGAACATTGTGTTGCGGCTCAGTCATTCTTCTGCCTTTGTGTCAACATCAGGCCAGCAAGAAGATTTTTGATGAGAAGCTTGCGAAAGAGATTGCATACATTCATAGAGAGTTTCAAAAAGCCCAAAGGCTTGCAGCAGAGAGGGAATCAGCTTATGCTCCTTTGACTCCCCACCAAATTGTGTCATACAGGTAACTTTTTGGGATGCATAATCCCAAACTCTGGAATTTGATAGAAAATTTAAAATAACAGAAACTGTTAACGTGTATCCTGTTTGAGTTCCGTGTTGTTGAAATATGTGCCTTATATTTTAACTGACAAGTCGTTCAAGAGCCTTAGAAGAAGAAGAATCCTATGCAGTTGATTAGATGAACAAAAACTTAAAAAGACTGCTGAAACTCTACTCTCTTTGGTCCCTCTTGAAAGGCCCAATTAGTGCTTTGCAATTGACACAAGAGATTTCAAATTTTATCTCTTCTAACAATTGCTACCGTAGCTCACTTTATTATCTCTTACGGGGTGCATTTTGATTTGTAGAGATAATGCGTAAAAACACTTTGAATGGCTCTTAGCATGTTCACCTCAATGTTGCAAATGAAACACAACTTAATGATGCTGGAAATGCCCAAGGGCCACCTGAATGGAAAAGAAATTTGGAGCTATTCCTTTTACTTAGTTTAGTGCTATTCTTTTGGTAGAAAAATCCTCATGCCCTTTATGTATACTAATCATAAACCTGCAGTATTTGCTTGATGCTATGCACTTCATATTATGCGATTTGTTTGCAGTGATAGCCCCAGTGAACCGGATATGAAGTCGATGAGGAGTAAAGAGCATGCGTCTCTTATGATCGATGCAAGAAGGTAAAAAGAAAAGACGCTATGGGTAAACCTGGTACTGGTGCAGATATTTGATTGCATGACTATTGAAGCACTGGGTCAATCCCCATGCGTTCAATTCCAAATCGAAATTTGCTGTTACTATTTTCTTATTTTCCCCAGTGTCTTCTTAAACGATGGATGACGACCTCTGGTTGGTTGTAAATTGGATCTATTTCATACACGGGCTTGTGAAGATAATAGTAATGAAAAATGCATGGCACTGAATTGTTACTGGATCCATGAGTACATCCTACTGCCGCCATGTTAAGAAGCTGTTGTTGGAGTATGAACATATTATTGCGTCTCATGTTAGTTTGGCCTATTTGATTTGGTTTCAGTCAGGACGTGATTAATATGGAAAGCGAAATAGTACTGAATGAAGCCATAATAGAAGAAAGGGACCAAGGCATCAAAGAAATCCAGCAGCAGATTGGTGAGGTGAATGAGATATTCAGGGATTTAGCTGTTCTCGTACGTGAACAAGGAGCTATGATTGGTTAGTCACATGCACTTGTGTTCGTTCACCTGATTTCTATCCACAGTTCTTCTTTTTTTTTTCCCGGTTTTTGGGAATGGGGGAAGACTGGAGAGGAGGAGGGAAGGCGTTAAAACTTAAAAGAGCGCTACTGCAAGTGGTGGTAATGGTTTTCCATTGTTCAGATGATATCGATACAAATATTGAAGGCTGCCGAGATGCTATTGATCAAGGCGCTTCAGAACTCACAAAAGCATCATCCAAGATCCAACGATCTAATTCCTCTACGGTGAGTGCCTCCTCCTCCTCGCTTTTGTTGTTTGTAACTTTGTAGTGTGTGTGTGTTTCTTTTGCCTGTTCCAACTTTTGTGTAATTGAGTTGGGGTGGGAAGCCTCACATCACATCACATCCAAAAATAACTTTGGTGTTTTAAAATTTGTAGAAGTGTTTGGTAGTGGTGATTTTTGGAATCATCCTTCTCATCGTCGTAGTCGTGGTGGCGGCGTGATGGATGATTTTATGTCGAATCGAAGGAAAACTAGGATCGGCCGTCCAACTCTGCCAGTGCCTCATCAAGTCCGCTTGTGAATTGTTATGCTCCTCTTCGCAGAGGCATTTCGCCCGTTTTTTAACATAATAATAATAATAATAATGTGTGGTCGTGAATCAAGATGGTGAAGCCAGCCAGCCTCTTGCCCTCGGAATATACTCTCTGTTAGTGGGAAGATAGATATGTACCTCTGTGTGTGTGTGTTCTTTACATCTCTGCACCAATTGGAAATAAAATCATGGGATTTGTTTGGATTGTGAATTATTAGAGATATTTTTACTGTAACATTTTTTGTGATGTGATGTATGTGAGATAAAAAGATAATTGAAAAGATAAGAAGGTGCGTTGAAAATTGTAATAATGATGTAAGCAAATATATTTTGACAAATAAATCGTAATCCAGACCTGTTATTTTCTTTCATTCAACACCTACAACATCCAAAAAAAAAAGTGCTTCTGTTGCTGACATCAAAATATATAACTTGTGAAGCCACGATTCCGGATGTGGATGCCATGCTAGTATTTTTCGTTTTTCTTTCCACGAGAGAGAGAGAGAGAGAGAGAGAGAGTAGCAAAGAATTAATCACAATAAAAACTATTAAAAAGTCGATATAATTTTAATAATATTTCTCGTAATACCATTTAACACCCTTTAAATTTTTAAATCTCACTTACTTTCCTTAAATTGACATTTTTTAATAATATTTTAGTTCCTTTGGAGGAAATGCAAGAAAGATAAAATTATGCTATGACATTCTTAGATGTGTATTTGGTCATTAGATCATTTTTAGTAACATTTTTAATTCTGACTTATTTGTAACCTTTTTTTTTTCTATATGCGGGATTTATATTACAAACTACAACTATAAAGAGATTATTTTAATTTTTGGTATAACTTAAATTACATAATATATTATACATCTATATTTTAAAAAATTTCTTGACTCCTCATAAATATTCCAAAAAAATTTTCAAAATGTTAATTATTTAAAGAAATCTTTTTAAATAGTTGACTTTGATTAGATTTTAATTTACTCGTGTTGTTGCTGTCTCACTATCACCTCAATACAAAAAAGTATGAACCAATATTGGGTAGCGGTTTATTATTATTATTATCTACGTTCTTTGGTTTGAAATTCTTTTTGATAATTTTTTAAATCAAAATTATCCCTAAAAAGTAGAACAAAGTACTGTAGCAGTAGTTAGGAGTATAGTTATTAAACTCGACCAGATCCAGCAGTTGAACCGATCAAACCGGTGGACCCGTCATGGAGTCGGGCTGAGTTAGCAATTGGATCGGAGTTGCAGATGATTCGTTTTGAACAGTTTGACTCGGACAGTGGAACTGTTGACCTTTTAAATCTAGCAGGTTTTGAAAATTTTTTTGATTTCACCCTTTTGCCTAGAGATGGCAAATCAACCCAATTAATTAAATTTACCCATACCCGCCCATGAATAGATGGGTATGGGTATATTAAATGGGTATTATTGGGTAACCCATCAAACCCAATTAACCCATTTAGAATTCTCTTCCCCCCAAGTCTCTTCTTTTCCCCCACCCATTTTTTTTTTCAAATTTTTCATTTTGTCATGATGTTAACTACTTTTGTTTCATTATTGCTATTATTATTATTATTATTATTTGTTGGTTTTATCTTATTATTTTATTTTCTCTTAGTTTGTTAACTTGCTCATTTTTCAGCATTACTAATTTATGATAAATTTTAGCCTATTTTCTTATCTTTCTAAAATGAAATTTTAAATTTATATATGAAAAAAATGTTAGGGGTTCAAAATTTTTGGATTAAATTTTTATATTAATTTTTATAGTACTTAGTTCAAATTTTATATTCTTATTATTCAATTATTAAATAATAGGTAATTTTGTGACATAAAGTATAAATGAAAAAAAATTGGTAATTAAGTTTATTGAACATTATAAATAAATTTTTAAAACTAATGATAGGTACAAATAGTGGTATAAATTGATAACTTAGTTTGCAAAAATGAATTTAAATGAGTTTACAAAAAGTTAAAATAAATGGGTTATAAATGGGCAATTGGGTTACCCAATTCATTTTTTGACGTACCCATTTATACCCATCTAATTAAATGGGTATAAATGAGTTGACTCACTTATATCCATTACCCATTTTACCCAACCCAAACTCGCCTAAATCACCCATTTTGACACCTCTACTTTTGCCCAATTTTTTAATTTGATTAACCATACCAACATGGGCGTTGTGGTCTTATTGACAATTAGATGAGAAAATTAAAAAGGGATATTAGGGTTTCTTTTTTTGTTTGACACTTAGATTTATCATTTATGTTTGTGTATAATATCAATATGAATTCATGAACTAAGGAACACGTATGTGTATGGTTTGTGTATATGAACTATGAAATATGAATAGATTATGATTTGCTAACATTTAAGAAAGGGAAAATATCAGAAACCTCCCCTGAGGTTTCTTGAAATATCACTAAACTCCCCCCACATTTTGGAAATCTCTCTTACCACCCCTCAAGTGATTGTGGGGTCAGAAGTCACTAGTTGACTTCATCAGTTGCCAATAATACCCTTGTTTCTGCTATTACCTTATTTAGCTAATAAAAGAAAAAAAAATTTTAAAGTAAAGAAATTAAAACAATTAAATATTTTACTCTTAAAGCTTTTTGTGGACATTTTACTCTCAAACATTCAATTTATAATAAATATATAAATATTTTTAAGTAAAATTCAAAAAGTGCTATAGTAATTTCTTACGAAAAAAAACTAGTAAGTTATCTATTTAACATAAATTAAATATTTTAAAAAAAATAAATATCCCATAAAGTACCAACTCCTTATGGCTTTTCTCTATTACATGAACCAAGTATCAGGTTTGTATGGGCATTTTATTATGAATCATTTAATTTATGTTAAATACATAAATATTTGCAAATAAAATTCAAAAGCCATTACACAAATATTTTTACAGAAATAGCAGTAACCTCCCTTAAATATAAATGAAGTATTTGAAAGTAAAAAAAAAATTGTCCATAACATACCAGTTCTTTACGAGTTTCTTCCATTATATGAATAAAGTACTAGCTATTTATGAGTACTTTACTTATAAATGAAATTCAAAAAGTGTTTCACTAATATTATTATGAAAGGGAAACTGGTAGGTTTTGTATTTAACATAAATTAAATACGTGAAAGTAAAAAAAGAAATTACCCACTTTTTATTAGCTCTTTACGAGTTTCTTCTATTATATGAATAAAGTACTAGCTATTTATAGGTATTTTACTCTGAATCATATAATTTATGTTAAATACATAAATATTTGTAAGTAAAATTTAAAAAGTGATATAGTAATATTTTTGTGAAAGGAAAACTAGTAGGTTTTGTATTTAATATAAATTAAATACGTGAAAGTAAAAAAGAAAAAAGAAATTGCCCATAACATATCAGCTTTTTATGGGTTTCCTCTATTACACGAACAAAGTAATAGCTATTTATGAGCATTTTGCTCTGAATCATTTAATTTATATTTAATATACAAATGGTTGTAAGTAAAATTCAAAAAGTATTACAATCATATTTTTACGAAAGGGAAACGGGTAGGTTTTGTATTTAACATAAATTAATTATGTGAAAGTAATACTCGCAGATAATTTAATTAGTTTAATTAGTTACTTAATTAAATGCATTCATTTCATAAACCCTAAAGGATGAGTTTAATTAGTTTAATTGTATGAGTGTCCTAATTAAAGGATGAACTAGCCATTTCTTTGCCCAGTTACCTCTCCATCTGCGCAACTATTTCAAGCGGTAGTTTCACCTTTTAAAGGAGAAACTGGAAGCACTCAAAGTAGCCGTTGCATGTCCAACAGTCATGCAACAGTGCTCATGCCAGAAAAATACTCTCCAATTCACATTTTCCACCTACTGTAACTTTCTTATGTCATTGAATCAGTCAACCTAAGGGTATTAAGGGAACTAAAATACTCTCCCTCCTCCAAAATGCATTTTTTATTGTTACTTTTGCTTAGAGGGGCTGACATTGTTAAGAAAATGTCAATTCAAAGGGTGGTAAGAGAGATTTCCAAAATGTGGGGGGAGCTTAGTGATATTTCAAGAAACCTCAAGGGAGGTTTATGATATTATCCCTTTAAGAAATTATATTATAATTTATATATTTATTTAATTATATTATAATTTTTTATTATCTATTGTGACCCAACTAGAGGTGGCAAAATGGGTGATTTGGACGGGTTTGGGTTGGGTAAAATGGGTAATGGGTATAAGTGAGTCAACCCATTTATATCCATTTAATTAGATGGGTATAAATGAGTAAGTTAAAAAATGAGTTGGATAACCCAATTATCCATTTATAACCCATTTATTCTAATTTTTTACAAGCTCATATAAATTCATTTTGTAAACTAAATTATCAATTTATATCATTTTACACCCATCATTAATTTTAAATATTTACTTATTATGCCAAATAAGTCTAATTATCAAATTTTTTTTCCATCCGCATGCCATGTCGCAAAATTACATATTATTTAATAATTGAACAATGAGAATCTAAAAATCTGGACTAAATAATAAGAAAGTTAACCAAAAAAATTTAATCCAAAACTTTGAACCCCTAGTATTTTTTCGTTTATAAATTTAAAATTTCATTTGAAAAGGTAAGAAAGGAAGCTAAAATTTGTCATAAATTGATGATGCTAAAAAATGATCAAATTAATAAATTACAAGGAAATAAAGCGATAAGATAAAACCAACAAATAAATATAATAAATAAAACAAAAATACTTAACATAAAAAATGGTTAAAAATCCTGATGAAGACTAGCAATCACTTCATTTAGCATACAAATAAAGACAAATTTTCAATAAATACGAATAACAAGCATTCAGCTTCTCAAGCTTCGTACAACTGCATAGCATAAATGATAAAACTCCTTTAGCTCACTGGTGAATGAAGAAAAAGAACGTGAATGAAGAAAAAGGTACCCTTACATTACAAAAATTTCAGTGTCAATTTTGCATAATAACTGCAGGTTGCTCTGCTAGCACAAATTACCACCAAGCAGGTTGAACAAACTTAACACAGCAGAAAGACACATATTGTAGCAAGAAACAAATATTATTCCCTGATTTGAATCCTCTGATAAACATCAAGGAGAAGAATAAACCAAGTTTAGTTGACAACATCGAGGACCAGCTTAAGTGACTTCAAAACCGACCATTTCAAACGCCTATAGTAAGCAGCTTGAAGGAGTGCCAGTGACAGTACAAAATCCACTTGACAGTACAAAGACAGCAACCTAAAAGTTTGCTACTGGGTCAACACAAAACAGAGAAGATTCCTGGCAACCAAAACCAAAACCAAATTCAAAGTTCTGTTTTTTGATACTTAAATTTCATCTAGACAGAAAGATAAAATTCTTTTCAGCACATTTCTAACAATCTCCATGATCATAAGAATACAGCTTACCTAAACATGACGGTTAGTAAGTTTAGCAACTAAAGGTGCAAAATCAATACTCAGTCTTTCTTTATCTTCTTCATCTTCAGAAGCTGAAATCAAAAGTAAAGTTCAATAAGTGACCAAAAAAGTAAAATACAAGATCATATGCACTGAAAGGTTAAGTATAACATACCTGTTACTCCATATAACCAGTCCCTAGCACATAACAAGACCTCCACATTTTCTGGTCGGAGCGAAGTACGATATTTACCCACAATTCTATCACCAATACTGAAAGTTGATTCCGAGGCCACTGTGGTGATAGGAATACTTAAAATATCCCGTGCCATCAAAGAAAGAATAGGGTATCGATTTTTGTTTTCTTTCCAAAAATTGAGAACATCCAATTCTTGAGTTGAAAGGAGTCGAGTATCATCCAAATAAGAGTCTACTTGTGACTTATTCCTCTTGTTTGCATGTTGTTGACTCTCAAATTCAGCAAAATCATCATTGTCATTGCCCAAATCACCACCAGAGCAGCCTGTTATTGATCCATCTAGCAAATCACCATCAAAAGTATTCTCGTACTCCTCAAATAGTAAATAAAATTTATTCCGAACTTCCTTAGCACGTTCTTCATAATCAAAAGGATATAGCTTCTTAAAAGCATACACCACATAATCCATTTTAAAGCGCGGATCCAAAATGATAGTAAAACTCAAAACCAAGCTATAACATTCCCAATACTTCTCAAATTTCAGTTTCATTTGCTTGGCCATTTCACTCACTTCAGTGTCTAAATTATTGACCTCTAAATTTGCAGTTGGATAGTTAGTCCCCGAAAAAAGGGTGGTCAGGTCATAAAAAGGTCTCAACAGTGTTGTAAATTTCTGCACCTTAAGCCATTCTTCTTCAGTTGGGTAAAATCTGCTGAAGTTGCGATCAACCACGTGCAACTGATGAAAGGCAAGCTTATATTCAAGTGCACTATCCAGCATCACAAATGTAGAGTTCCATCTAGTTGGGACATCTTGATGCACCCTCTTATTGCATGGCAAAGAAACTTGAACAATACACTCTGCAAATTTCAACTTTCTTGATTCACTAGCTCTGATATATTTCACACACTCTCGGATCTTTGAGACTGGTTTGGAAATAACTTTGACACCGTCTTGGACAATCAAATTTAGCACATGTGCACTACATCTTACATGAAAAAATCCACCCTCACAAAATAGTGTATTCCTTAGCCTCAAATGCTGCTTCAACAGATTCACCATACCATCATTGTAAGATGCGTTATCCAATGTGATAGTAAAAACTTTTTTTTCAACAGCCCAATCTCTCAATAAATCTATGACTTTTTTAGCTAATATTGGACCACCATGTGGTGGTGGCATGTGGTGAAAATTTAGAACCCTCTTTTGTAAAATCCAATCTTCATCCACGAAATGAGCCGTCAATGCCAAATACCCATCTGTTGCAATAGATGTCCACAAGTCTGCAGTAAGGCAAATTCGACTTGAAATTGAATTTAATTCTGTCTTTACTCTCTCTTTTTCTCTTTTGTACATCTTTTCAATATCAGCATTTATCGTGTTTCTCGAAATGGGTAAAGCATCTGAATTTAAGTATACACACAAGTCTCGAATTTCTTCTTGCTCCACTAGTCTATAAGGATGGTTATGTTTCACAATAGCAATTCCCATCTTTTCCCGATAAATTTCTTGGTCAATTGGAGACCGTTCTTCAAAATCAGATTGTCCATGCTTAGTACAATTTGAAAGATGACGCCATAAGTTGCTTGTTCCGGTTGTTCCACCGCATGCATAATCACGCTTGCACCATTTACATTGTGCTCTTTGTGAACCATCTGGTTCAACACACAATATTTCACATTCCTTCCAAATCAATGACGTGAGCTGTCTCGAACGCTTAGAAGAACCTTGGATCAACTCATCTGTATTGGTAGGCTCATGGCTTGTATAAGAACATTGTTCCTAAATGTGCTCTGACAACTCATCTGTTAGATCATGATGGGATAGCATTTCTGTTATCTATACTACCAGCTTTGTACATCTCATCTGATATTTTCCTGTCTAAGACTCTCAGCCTTCCAATTTTATACACCTGATCTGATATTTCTGCAACATTGATCCCAAGAACTACATGTTTTCACTAGTCTTCAATTGAGATGAGAGAAAAAAAAATTTGAAGGTAAGCAATTACAGGAATATGCTTATAATAGAATTGGAAGTATTAAGTGTAGCTGTGGAAAAACTTTTTATCATATGGCCCCGCCAACATGATGAGTAAAAATAACAGAGCTAGGACTTATATATTATATCACGTATGCATTGCAAACACAGATGAAAATTACATGGGAAACATTTGAAGACTCTATAACCATCCAGACATTTGCCGCAGGATCATGAGGGTGAATTTCAACTTGAAGGGAATCCCCAAATTTGACATTTGGATATTGGTCAAGCAGGCAAATGCACCTAGGATGAAAATATTGATCACAATCACGATAGTGGTAGAACCAATACAGTGATTGTTTTTGCTAGACAAGCACACTTAACAATTATTGCCTTCTTTTTTTTTACCAAGTATGTCAATTTGGTCCAGCCATAAATCTACAGAGCTTTCTACTAAATAAGATCTCATGCAATCTGCAAACAAAGGTAAGCGAAACAATCATTTAACCAGTCCTAGATGTCCAAAAACTTAAGAATGGTAACATACTACGGTGCAATATTTAATTAGATTCAACAATCTGCAAAACTGAACTTAATTAGATAATCCTGAAATTAATTATACCATTATTAGCCTTCCAAAGTTAAGCTTAACTACATCAAATTCTTGACTGTCAAAACCACATACCAGATTACCGGGTGAACTTAGCCCAATTCAGAGAGAAGGCACAACAACTAGTAACACATAGATTACCTTAACTGGTTACCAAACAAAGTAATATAGCTCTGAAAAATCAAGCTTAACTAAATAAAAATTTGCATACGCTATTACAAACAGTTATATAAGGCCTATATAAGAAACAAAAGAATGGCACAACATACCAAAAATGTCAATACCAAAAGAGCCTTGGATCAACTCAGCTCAGGCTTTTTCATTAGAGCGAAAACGCAGTCCAAGTGGGCATCAGACTCTTAACATTCTCCGGGAAAATCTTCAAGACATCGCGGGTTTATTCAGAGATCAGCTCAGGAATCGGACATGGAATGGGCAAAAACCTTCTATTAAGCAAAGACGGGGAGATGAGATGGGGAAAACAAACACTGGAGGACGAAGGAGGGGGAGGGAAACAGTGGGCTTGCTGGTGGGGCGGAGAAGAAGATGACGGTGAAAACGAGAAATACAAAAGGTTTGGGAATGTAAGTTAAATGGGTTAGATGGGTTACCCAATTATACCCATTATCCATATATAAAAATTTAATATATCCATATTCATTTATTAATGGATGGATATGGGTAAAATTAGTTAAATAGTTTTATTTGACACCTCAACTATGCCTGGTTTGGTTTTAATGAATAATAACTATGGTTAGGAGGACTGGAGGAGCCAAGTGCAGGTAAACTTGGGGAAGACACGCGGCGGCGCACCATGGAGGCAGGGAGTATGGAGGGTTACTTAGGGGTGTTGGGTGGTCCCACTTATTACTATCAAGAGTATATCCCTCCCCTCCCCTCTGGTTGGGTATCCGGAAAGGAAAGGCCGAGGAGGTGGAAGCTCTGACGATGCTGGTAATACCAACAACACCACCGCTACCACGCCACCATTCCTTCCTTTTTCCCAACAGAAGTACCTCTCCTACTCCTACTACTACTGGTGGTGATAGCAGCAATTCCAGGAGGTGGGGGTGCTCGTGCTCTGCTACTGCTACTGCTCCCAAGTCTCCTCTGCACCACCGCCTCTTCATATACAGCAGCAGCAACAACAACATTCAGATGATGAGACTCAGACCTCCTCCTCCTCCTCGCCGTGTCCCTGGAGGCTGTTGCAAAAGAAGAAGACTAGTATTTTCATGTATGGTTACCGACCCAGATTGTTTCCAAGTAGGCCGGCTTATTGGTACCTATGGTTTCATGAATATCACCAGGTCCTCCCTCCCAAACTAACCATTATCCTCCATCTTATATTATACTATTCTTCATCAACTTCCCACTCCCCTCCTCCTCCTCCTACTACAACTGCTCACTTGTATCATCCTATCCCTAATCACTTTATAGGCTATCTATTCCACTTACTTACTAGTTCTGGTACACTACTGCTGTTAAAGAATAACAATAACAAAGAAAGCTATATATGTATACTCCATATGATCAAAATGCGCCCTGTTTTATTTTATTTTATTTTATTATTATTAAAATTTTTTTGGGCAGTTACTCAGGCTTGCGATCCGAAGGGATGCTGGGCAGTGCTCCCCTCCAGCCTGAAGATTCTGGAATATTTGGGTCTTTCAAAGTTCAGGATGTCGGTGAAGGCAACTTCCAGATTAGGTAAATCAAGTAGTACCAATTACCAACCTCAGTCACTCCTTCCTCTCCCTCTCTTTTTTTTTTCCTACTTATTCACTTCTGCTGCTAATTTATTCCCTTTCCCTCCTTTTTTCCCCCCTTCTTTTCTTCCCCTGGAGGCTGGAGCTTCAAGAAATGCGCACCCCAAGTTACCCTACATAATTACCCACGTTCCATGCATCCTACCCATTTCTGCTCTTTGTATTGTATTATACTCTGAACGTGTTGTACTGACTGCTTCTGATACTGCCCATCACCCAGCGCTTCTTTGCAGGCTTTATCAAGGCAGAATATCTCAAGGTCCCTTTCGAGGTACTCCCGTTGTTTTCAAGGTGACTCAACTCTTTCTGACACCTCCCTCCCTTGTTTTCCACCTATAGTTTTGTATTACAAGAAACTAGTAGCAGTAGTTGCAGCAGCAGCTCTTATTATTCATCTTCAAGATTCCAATACTGCACTAATTCGTTTCCACTGCGCTCTTCTCTCACTCACCCAAAAATCTAATTATAGCTTCCTCCTAGTCATATTCCCTTTGCCACCTCTTTTTGACGCCTTTACATATTTCTTCTCCCTTTGCTTCCCCTGCTTTTGCATGTTCAACGTCATCCTCTCTCTTTTTAACGCACTTTCTTGATTTTGCTTTCTGGAGTAACATTGACGACCTACCCCTCTGAACTGTCTTCATTTCAATTGCTACACATGACTCAACATATCTTTTGGGAATCTCAAGGAGCAGTGTTCAATTAGTGAAATGGTTAAGGCCCTTCACCCCAGAATTGCTCACGTATAGCTGTTTGAAGGTGGTCAATCCTTTTTTTTTTTTTTTTTAATCAGATCCATTGTATCTTTTCCGTCACTCTATTGAACAGGTATATCCTGGGCAACAAGTTGGTGGCATTGAAGCTGATATGATGGCTGCAAACGAGCTAAATGCCCATGCTTTCCTTCAGGTATAATCCCATCAGTTAGCTATCACTTGAGTTTTTTGATCAATATTAATGCCGTAAATTGGCTTCATTTGATGCTAGTTAATTATTCTTCATTCTTCCAGAGCAATCAAAACGATCCTTGTCAAAATATCCAGCTACTTGTTGGAGGATTTGAGACAAAAACAGGGGAGCAGGTCTGCTGCAATCCCACAATTTTTGCTTTTTATGTTTTTGGCGTCCATTAATCCCTGCATCATCTCTAATCTGCAGTGGCTGGCTTTCCGTAATGATGGTATATATAGTGCTGCAGACTATGCTAAAGTTTCAAGTCAGAGTATGTCGAAAGACCCTGATCACGGAGACAGTAGGTTTTGGAACCCTTTTGACAAAGACCTAACTCTAAGACGGAGGAGGTATTTTGTCACTAAGTTGTTCCAGGGTACCATGAGAGGCTTAGCATACATGCATGACAATGACAGACTACATCAGAGTCTTGGACCTTATTCAGTTGTTCTCAAGTACGCATTTGTATAATCTGGCTCCTGATTACTTGTTTTTGGCCGCCATTGTGTTTGTTTTCATTCATATGTCTGTACATCCCACCTCATCTTCTCTATGACAGTACAATGGTTGAGAAAGAGGCCGCTTACCTCGTTCCGAGGCTTCGGGATCTTGCCTTTGCAGTTGATGTAAGGTAATCCCATCAAAAGAGTTAACCTACAGCATATTCCACTATAAGCAGACTGACATTTCTTTGACCGAATCAAAATGCTAAGTATAAAAGGAGAATTTTATGTATTAATCAGAAGGACTGCCATTTCTTTGTGTAAGTACCTGCGCATTTGGAGTCTAACGGTTCCCATGAACATGTAGATACTTCTTTGGTTACATGGCACTTGATCTGGAATGTGGCTTTGTCAATGCGTGTAGATCTAACATCCACTTGAGTGCTTGTTTCTTTCTTGCAATTACAAACAGCCATGGATAGCTGGTTATATTGAGATTTCTTGTGTAGCACCAATTTGGACAAGATGCTGCTGTTCCTTCATATTGTTCATTCCTTATTCTTGTGGGTTATATCATGATCAGGTTTGAAGTAAGCATCTGAGTCATTGGGAATAAGACTTGACATCTTAGCATGCCATACCTGTCCATGAACACTTTGTGTGGGGATCTCATTGCTACTAAACCAAGAAGGATCGGGCAGTGTATTTATACCCATACAAGCAGATGGGTAGTATGTGCCGTGATCCAGAATGTCATACATAAAAACCTTACAACTAACAATCTTCAGGTTGCAAATAAGTTGTTGCAGTTGGTAGGATCTAGAAAACAAATGATCCAAGCTAGTTATTCCTGTGAGGCCATGGTCTAGTGGCTATGATTGAGGCCTGAGGAATTAGAGGTCTTGGTTTCAAATCCCCCTTCTTCCTCCCCGCGTCTTAAATCCTGCCCCTCCCTTGCTAATTTTTTTTAATAAAAAAAGCTAGTCATTCCTGTGTTCAAAGTCTTTTTCATGTATTTTCATATGGTTCACTATGTGATTTGCTTACTAAAGATTCTTTTAGGCAAATACAAGAGAAAAGGCGAACTGATTAACAATCTTTGGTGCTTGATAGGATATATTAGTAATTTTGTATTTCTGTAACATGGCAAATTTGCTCAGCTCCTTGGCTTCGTAGGTATCCCCAGCTAGAAAATGATTCTGGGACACTATCAGAAGGACTTTGGAGACGGGCATCAGCTGCAGGAGCTTTCACTCCTATGGAGAAAAGGGCCTTTGGAATAGCAGATGACATGTGAAGAGTTGGACACTGACATTTCATTCTGTTGGATGATTAGATGCTACATCCTTTAAGGCATTGTTCTTTTGCACTTTGTAGATATGAAGCCGGACTACTTTTGGCCTACCTAGCTTTCCTTCCATTTTGTGAAGCTGGAACAATGGATAGCCTATCACTGCAGGTGTGCCACTTTTATTGAATTGGATTGTTCAGTTCTTGTATGAATAAGAATCAGTTCTTCTGAAGTGATGGGTTGGTACCTCCCTTTTCTAATTTTTTTCATGTCTTGAGTATGCAGAGGCTTCTGGAGAACACTTTCCAGCTTGATCTTGAAGCTACAAGAGAGTAAGAACAATTTTTCTGCAAAAATTGCAATCATTGAGAAGATAAATGAACGCTTGCAAGTACTGATGCATTTTAAATATAACACGTGGTGGTCGTGATGTACCAACACAACCGGTTTTTGTGTTGCTTCTGTCAAACTGCATTCGAATGTGTCTACATGTAGGAAAGAACGCCCGTGCATATGGTTTCATTGTGCTTCGTTTCTGGCAGATACTGTTTAGCTGATGATGGATTGCTGGAAGGTGTCAGGTATCTGGATCTTAGGGATAATGCTGGTTGGGAATTACTGCAGGTGTGTGAAATGCATGCATGCATTGCTGCTGATTTGACTTCTAACTGATGCCAATTATCTTTTAGATAGATAGATAGAATAGCCATACAGGATATAGCTGCATCAGCTGAAGTTGGGGCATGAAGCCGATCTGCTGCTATATCTATCGCACTAATGAAAAGTGGCTTCATTTATGTGGGCGTAGGCAATGCTCAATCGTGACTTCCGCAAGAGGCCAACTGCAGAAGCGGTATTGAACCATCGATTCTTGTCTGGCTCTAGCCTCTGAGTCCCGTCCGGTGGAGTTTATGCAGAAAGAAAACATGTTGTGTACTACTGAGGAGACCAGAGTACCGAAGTTGGAAGAAGGGCAAGGAGGAGAGCGCGAGTCTCAATTTCCTTCTTTTTTGTTCCTCGTCTTGAGGTTTTGTGTCAAAAAATATGTCTCTATCATTTTGTGAGAAAGTCATCGTTTGCAGCGACAGCTCGCAACAACTGGGATTTACTTTTTACTACGTAGGATAGGACTTTAGCAAAAGTGTCACAAATTGAGGATAAATATTTATTTTAATTTTCTTTTCAAAAAGCAAACTCCAAACGTAACCTAAGATATTAACCTATTAATTAATAGCAAAAAAAAAAAAACAATTCCACCATACGCTTACAAAGCAGTACTAGTGACGACAAACAATTGAGGCTGCAAAATTTTGTGAAACAATTTCTGGGTTTAATGATAGGCTTAAAAAATCTGGAACGGTACTACAAGTAGTAGTAGTGGTATCAGTATAGTTCCCCAATTCATTCGGACAAAATGGGTGTGCTGTGCTGTGCTTTCGGATTAAAAAATGTAGTAGTAGTAGTAAACTATTATATATTATTTATATTGCTCCAATGTTATATTAGTAGTATTATTTCCCGTTGACTGCAAAAAAAGAATTAAAAAAAAAAACAAACATAAAAGAGAAAGAAGTTGAAGAGAACGCACAGCACAGCAAACCGCAAATCCCCTATCTTAGAATCCTTTTCATTCAATCAATTTTTTTTTTTTTTTTTTTTTTTTTGCTTTTCCATTTTCGCCTCCCTTAACCTGGCCTTTTGAGCGCAGCCGTTTACTTGTACCATTTTAAGCTTTTCTTTTTCCTTTTTTGGGAACAATTTTTTTGTTTCCTCCTGTTGGATCTTTCTTTGCAGCTGGTGTACGTTCCTTCTACAAGGGAAGGCCCCCGTTAAGTTTCCTTGCAGAGATCTAATTCTCACCCGCTTTTTGCCTGGGCCCGGGATTCTTTTTTTTTTTTTTTTCCTGCGCGAATATCTTGGCTAGGCTTCGACTTGGTTGGTATCCTTCTTTCTTTGTAATTCTGCAAGAATTTGCTATCCTCAGTTTCATTTACATGTGTTACACGTATATCAGCACTTGAAGTTGGATTACTTATTTATTTATTTTTTGGATCCCTTTAACCCGTTTATTGCTATTCGAAATCCTTCAAATTTGGGCTAATTTGGACGAAAACTTTTTGTCTTCTCGAAGTTGTAGCTAATCCCTTTTGCACCCACGAATTGATGATTTGGGTTGCCAGAAAGCTGAGAACTCAGGGACTGTTTGACAAAATTCGTTTTAGGTTTTTATTAGCAATTGGTGGTGTGAATTGGCATAAAGCTCAGAACTTGAGTGAGTGATAAGACCCTTCTTGTTTTCTTCATCAAAACTTGCACCTTTTGGGATTTCATTTATGATTTGAATTGGCATGAAGCTGAGAACTTGGCACATCGTTGTTGTTGTTGTGCCGTAGACTAGGATTGCTTGGATCTTGGCAGGCATTATGATTGAGTGTTTCTTTCTGAGTTACTTGTAATGTCAATCCACCTTGCCCCCATATTCTTTATTCTATCGTCTGTAATGCCCAGAGGCCCCTGACCTTGCATCTCCGTTCCAAATAATATTCACTGTTTAATTGGTCTATCAGAACTTGTTGTGGTTACAGTCCTTGATTAAATGCTGCTTGTTCCAAATAATATTCACTGTTTAACTGATACAGCGCAGTCTCGGATGGTCTATAGCTTAAGACAGTCCCAAACGTGTGCCCTGAATTTATCTTGTACTCAGGATTTGTTCATTGGAAATTGCAGCTACAGGGTTTCTTTTTATCTAGCATCAAAGAGAGGGAAGGCGATGATAGTTGGGAAGGAAACAAGATTTTATTTCCTGTGATAATGCAAGGCGTTTGAAGTTCAAAGCTATCGGCTTAAATTGAAGGACTTGTTTACCATGCTTCAGACATTTTATGGCTTTCTTGCTTGACAGTGCCTAAATGGAAGGAGCAATTTGGGTGCAAATTCTCGAAATAAATCAAATATTTGTTGGAGACTGATTCTACTTGTTCAATGCTAAAACTCAAAGGCTCCCACCATCCAGTAATATCTTACAGGCCTATTCGACCATCTGATTTGGAGGTCCTTGAGAGGATCCATTGTGATCTATTTCCTATCAGGTTAGGTGATCCCATCATGATTATCCTTATTAATAAGTTCTTTTGCTACTTAGCCTTATCCTGCGTTGACCTAGGTATGAGACCGAGTTCTTCCATAATGTCGTTCATGGCCGCGATATTGTTTCTTGGGGAGCTGTCGATCGTAATCGGCCCAATGGTCACAGTGATGAACTTATAGGATTTCTTACAGCGAGGATTGTTATGGCTAAAGACAGCGAGGTGAGGTTTATGTACTTGATTGTTATTGGTATTTGGGCAGCATATGTGGACCTCTTCACTATTTTGGACCAAGTCGTTGTTCATGAATTCATCTATTCAGAATGTAAAACTGTCTATTGTAATAGTCGGTGGATTGCAGGGTCATCACTGAGATTAACTTGTACTGGCGTCTTGTAGGTTGAAGATTTGCTCAGGTTTGACTCATCAAAATCAGACCAGACACTGGTTTATATCTTGACTCTGGGAGTGGTAGATTCTTACAGAAATTTTGGCATCGGTGGGGGCTTATTCCCTTAAAACGTGCATAGTTTGAATTTAGTTACTTCCTATTTAGTGAATGTTTCTTCTGTTTTGGCTTTCAGCCAGTTCCCTAATTCGTGAGGCTATCAAATATGCTGCTAACATCTCAAATTGCCGAGCAGTTTACCTACACGTCATTTCATATAACAACCCTGCCATCCATCTGTACAAGAAAATGTCCTTTCAGTGTGTAAGAAGGTTGCATGCTTTTTATTTCATCAACGGCCAGCATTATGACTCTTACTTGTTCATCTACTATGTCAATGGTGGTCGATCTCCTTGCTCGCCGCTGTGAGTATTATGCCCCTTCTCTCTTAAATATCAGACATGTATATATCACCCTGGTAGTGACAACGATAATCTTAGTTCATTTTGAGCATTTGAATGGAAGGACATAAACAATTGGTGAGATGAATAGGAAATCTTTGAGACTAGAAATATGAGTTGACCTGTACACTTTCACTCTAACAAAATTCCTGATCTGGGAATACAAGTTTACTAGAAATATATCGTGTGGGTTCATTAAAAAATTGGAAAGACTTCATGGGAATTGTATGTAATTAAACCCTTGTTTTTAAGTGTGGACTTCTCTGGTTGGCCCTTATCTGTTCTCACTTAAAATAGGTAGAGTAGTTCATATTGTGAGGAGATCAAAGTTATTGTGAAAACAGCGTCATGAGAATGATAACTGCTGTTAAAGTCCTTTTACTAATACATCTCTGCAAAACCAGAAGGTGCATGGGCCAATTCAGAGAGTAATTAAGTTTCTTGGGTGTTAGTTGTTACTTGTTTAGTGTTAAGGCCATCTTCATGGAAAAGGTGAATGCTATTTACTCAACTGGAAAGGTTTTAACAATGATATCCAGGTTTTATTGAACTGGTAGGCTTATCATGACTGTGGTTTGCAGAGAGCTTGTCATGCTTCTCGTGACTTATGCAAAGAGTGGATTTAAGTTGGCTGCCTCTAGGCTATGGAGGAATGAAGACAGAAAGATTTCAAAGTGGGCCAAATGTAAAGAATCAGGGCAGCCTTCTGCCTACGATGCAGAATAAGAGAATCCTCATTGCAGACAGCGGAGCAGGAGGAGGATGTCAATTTGTTTAATGTTCGTATAGTGTAAAAGCATGGGTAAGATCTTTGATTTGATTATATGTCCTTGCTCTTCAAAACTTAGTCTTTTCACTTTAATCTTACAATACATATGCATGTCACCAGAGACATTTTAATTATTTTGTGGAGGGTGTGACTTGTGTGCGTATGCTTGGGCAGCTTTGAATTTTTAAGGCGTGGTTTGTTTAAGGCAAAGCTGCGAGTGTTAGGACAATAGTGGGAGGGGGCTTATTGAAGACTAATGTCGTGATGTGGCCATATGGGGAATTCTTTCTTGAACTAGTGCTATTCTTAATTGCTGTGGAGCAAATCCATTCTTCAACTGAGGTGATCTTCCTTTGTACTTTCTTCTCTCTGGCACAGGTTCTTAATTGCTAATCCGAATAGATTTATTTACTGGAGATGGTCCAAATGGAATGCAGCAAATAACATTATGAGGTAATGAGTATTCATCTTAACCTGAAGGACTTGGCAAATTCTTCCTGATCAAAAAAGCAAGTCAGCTTGAGTTGTGTTTTAAAACAGCCAATTAGTCTGTCTTGGCAGCCGCTGCGGTGGCAGTTGGCAATGGCATCCTCAACCTGATTAAGGTAATGTATAGAAACCAATAACTGTATGAATAGGACAAGTGATACGGACTCTGGGCCGATGGTACATGGTGCGGGGCTGCGTGCAATTTGCTCAATAAAAGAATGCCGCACACAAAAATGTTAGCAGTACTTGACAGATGTTTGACAATGAACGGGGATTATAGGCGATGTACCGGTAGGGGAGGGGGAACGAGTCCTTAAAGTTGGCGGCGGCTCCGCAGTCCCCAGCATGATGGATACAGGGATGAGCTCTTCTAGGTTTAGCTGCACATGTGAAATGATTTGGTCTTCAAAATTGAGTTGATGAGATGTGTAGTATCTTGTACCCAAAGTATAGTATAGTAAAAAGCTTTCCTTTATCACTAGCGTGCAAGTTTACATGGATAAATAATAGCTTTTTACTTTTATCTGTGAAGAAAGTAAATAATCTGGATTTGTTACTTTTTTTTGTAAATAACCTGAAAAGTAACACGATAGAGGGTGAAGCCCAGGTCCAGGAATCCGCCTTCAAACACCCAAGTCACTTTGATCCGATTCTGGTCATCCACCACCACAATACAAACTCCTCTTTGAAGTTCGAAGTAGGAGGAGGGTGGATGGTGGTGCTGCGTCTGTGCGGGATTAAATTTAACGAGCTTGAGTTTAGTCCCCTGAGAGTGAGACCCATCGCCTTCCAGCACTTGGATCTCCTGCACCACGTCTGTCTGGGAGTTGTTCCCGGACCACATACGCCAGTTGCAGCGTCCCATAAACTTTCCATGCTTCACTGGCCGGCACCTTAACTTCAATCTCATCCGATAACGTTCCAAACATTTTATTGCCCAAGAAGGTTTTTTTGTTGTTTTTTTAGGTCAATCGTCAATTTTTATTCCTATTCTTTTATTTTTATTCTAACTTTTGCGTTAGAGAGAGAAGGGCTCAACTTTTAGCTTAGAAGAAGAGGATTATACCTCTCTCTAAATCAAAGAAGGGATGCACTATCACAAACCTTTTAAATTTTACTTCAGGTGGAGTAGTGCAAAGGTTTAAATTTCTGAATTGCAGCGACTTATCTAGGACCGGAAAAGGCTGAGTAAGGTTTGTTTTAAGTAACAACGCTAGCTTTGTCATTCCCCACGCTCCTTTTGCTAGTTCATCGGCAGCCGGCCGGCCGGCCGGCCTCACAACAACTGACTCGCAATTTTGACTTCGACGGATTCTAAAGCCCACAAACCCCCAAGATGCTGGTTCACTCGCACTTTTTTGGCTTTTTTTTTTTTTTTGGGTCTTTTTTCTCCTCCGTCGTGGCCTTAACTTCACAAAAGAAATGCTCTGCCTGCCGCCTAGTTTTTCCACTTCCAATTTCTCCCTCGCGAAAATTACAATCTCTTTTTACTTATAATAATAATGCTCATTTGCCCGGCTGTTCTTCCGAGCACTAGTATCCGACGGGACCAATTCCAACATTAGTCGCAGCACTTCTTTTGTCGACCTGCGTAGTAGCAGCAGCAGCAGCAGCAGCAGCAGTTCAGAATGATATATATATATGTGTGTGCCCTTTGCTATTATTATTCTGTAAACATCCATCATAGTCAAGAAGCATCCAAAATTCAACCGCAACAAATCTAATAAGAAAGTACTACTGATATCCGTCACCAAGGTCTCACGACATGACATACAATCAAGTGAGAGGGATGTCAAACGGAAAGAAAAACGCTAAGATGGGTATGGGTGCAAATCAAAACGAGTTTAGATTAGATTCATTCCAACCATGATAGTACTGACACACAGACAGAATTCTAACAGCAGCCACACCTGATAATCAATCAATCAAATGTTGACCACACGAAGTTAAACAAACAAAAAAAAGGTAGTAGTCAATTCATGGACAACAAATGTCTCCAACCAACTGAAAACCTGTTGGTCCAACATATCTAGTACTATGAGTGGGATTTCAGGGGTCACCATGAAAATGAGGATTATTTATGTCAAAGGGTTTGAAGATCTTCCTCTGTTATTTAGCACTACTAGTCATTAGGAGAAAGTGAAGAGTGAGCAGCAGCGAGTAAAAATATTCAACAGCGCTAATAGCTTGCTAGTTAATAAAAGCATCCAGTCCAGTCCTTGTTGCTTTTGCTGCTGCTGCTCCTCTTCTCTTGTAACTGTAAAGCACTAGTACTTGTAGTAGAGTGGCAATTATTGTCGTTGTTTGCGGCGCAGAAGATCCAGAAAAAAGTCAGTTAAGACAGTCTCGTACGAGGGCATCTTAGCATAACCGGGAAAGTAGTTAATATCAATGACAAGGTACCGATTCCCAAACCGACCGTCCCTGATTACGTCGAAGTTGAAGAGATGCAAGTCCAAGGCATTCCTCAAGGCCTTGGCCAAGCGAGTAAGGAAACTCACCGGAGGCATTTGGGCTGCCTCCTCCTCCTGCAGCTGCTGCTCATCATTATTCTTAAAAGACGAAGAAGAAGGGGCGGCGGCGGCGGCGAGATTTGAAATCTGGGAAAAGGTCAACAAATTGTGGTGGGAGGCGCCCAATCCTCCCAATGGTTTGTCGTCGTCCATGAGGATGTCTGGTAAGGACCTCCGTTTGACACATTGCACGTAGTCCCCAACAACATAGACTTTGAAGACGACGCCGCCGTGGTTCACAAACTCCTGCAGTACAAATGGCGCCTCCTCCTCCTCCTCTAATTGCTTCAATCCTTGGTGATTGAAGACCAAGGACATCTGGTGAGAGCTGGCGGTCCCGTCGGCGAGCAAGGGCTTCGCGATCACCGGAAACTCGAGGGGGCTAGGCAATCCCTGTTCTCGGAGATGTTGGGAATCTGGGACCAATACCTGGTGAGGGATTCCGAAAGAGCAAGAAGAAGAAGAAGAAGAAGAAGAGGAGGAGTCGGATTCGTCGAT
Organism: Coffea arabica; assembly: GCF_036785885.1. Classification (NCBI taxonomy): domain Eukaryota; kingdom Viridiplantae; phylum Streptophyta; class Magnoliopsida; order Gentianales; family Rubiaceae; genus Coffea; species Coffea arabica. The sequence goes on along the minus strand of NC_092313.1, from coordinate 203,351 downwards.
TGGTTCCGGTAGGTGTAAGTCGCGGACGACTTGAAGCATGGAAAGGCGATCGTGGAGGCGGAGGACGGCGTCGGGAGGGTCGATGATGGGGACGTCAGGGTGGAGGGAAGAGAAGTGGCGGAGCTGTTGAGTCCAGTCGGGGCCGGATAACTTGTGAAGGAGGCAATCAAAAGGACCCTGGTGGGATAAGGGCTTGTGGAGGTCGATTGGAAGGAGATGGATGTGGCGTTGTTTGGCGAGATTGAGGAGAGAGGGCTGGATGAAGCTTTCCACTTTCTTTGGTGAAAGCGCGTAGCCTATGCGATATGTTGTTGGTGGCGGTGCTTCTCCTCCTGCTTCTTCTGCTCCTGCGGCGGCGGTAGGCGATGGACGACAATCCATGAGCAAATCGGAAATACTAGTAGTACAAACCCTACTCCACCCCACTCTGCGTGAAGTTCAGGTCACTGCTCCACTCCAACCAACCACATTCTCACAAATTATTATTGTGTAATTATATAATATTCGTACTAGTATCGAAGTTGAGCGCCATACCTCACCAGAGACTGGCACTCACTACAGTACTTATTATAGGCCGTGAGCGAGCCGCCGGTACCATATGTCCCTAATGTTCATTTGCACTGGTCAATTTCAAATGGCACGAACGATAATACTTCAATTACAACACTAATCAAAGAACATATATATATATATATATATATAAAACATCATGGTTTTCTTTTTGTGAAGAAATATGCGACCATGGGAGGATTAGAGATCAAAATCCCACCAACTCTGGCCATTTTGCCATGGAATTAAATTGAATTTGGGTGGATGAGTGAGAGGGCCATCACTAGAGCTGTTAGTTGAGCCGAATATTTGGCTGCCGAGCTCGCTCGACCAGGCGGATGAGCTTTGAAATGTGTTCGGATTCGGATTCGGCTTGATAAACGAGTCGAGCTTGCACGAGCTCGAGTGGACATGTGGCTCGAGCTCGTGCAAATTAACCCCAATAAAAATCTATAATTTTTAATTTTTATATTTTTGAATTGTGAAATGACATATGTACTCTTCCTTATCGAGCCTAATCGAGCTATTTGGATAACAAACGAGTCGGCCTTACTCGACTTGTTAATTAAACTAGCATATCTTGAGCTCGAGGTCGACTCGTTTATCATAATTAACGAGTCGAGTTCGAGTCTTATCGAGTCGAGCTAAATCGAACTTTCGACCTGCTCGTTCCACTTAATAGCTCTAGCCAGCACCCAACCAAATTCTTGATTCTCTTTGTCCGTTGTTCTTTTGTCTTTTCCCAACCGTCTTGCACTTGCGGTCGATCCGTTGAACCCCTCTCTAACCCAACTACCACCTTTCCAACCGTCACTGTTGATCTCACTCATCCGTCACTGTTAATCTCTCTCTCTCTCTCTCTCATTCTTATGATACTAACCACCGCTAAGTTTTAGCTCAGTGACCACTAAAAAGAGATTAAATCTCTCTTTGAACTGTAGGTTGGGGGATTCAAATCTCACCTGTAGTGAAAAAAATTCAAAAGAGGTGCAAGACCACTCCTTCGATTTAATCGGATTCGCAAACCTGCTAGCCGAATAGAATATGCATTGACACTTTCTTTTGCAGGGAGATTACTTACCAATCCAGCAATAGTTGAGCCGGGTAGCACCGCACCTTCTCTCACATGACTGAATAAATAAAATGGACGCTAATGCGTTACTAATTTAACTTTCCATGGGAATATTATTGCTACTCCAACGCTCAGTGTTGTGGCCGCAGCAGCAGCAACTATTTAAGATTTGAGCCGTGGCAGTTATTGTCTGCCGAGGAGTTCATACAGGTTAAAGCACGTTTCTTTGGCCACTGTTTTTTAAGTTCAAAGATTTGTGCTACGCCTTTCTTCCCCATTCCATTTATAAGCTCATCAGACCTCCTCTTTTACCACCACCAAAATACCAAACTTTGAATGATAAGTTCATCCAGTTATTCGTTTCAAACATGATCTTCAACAAGAACACCACACTCCAACCACATATTTGACCAATGACATATTCCCATGTTCATTAAATAAATTAAAAAAAAAAAAAAACGAATCTGACAAACTATCTACAGATTCAACAGTAAGACGACGGCCACTTTTTTCCAAATAACTATTCATCACAAAGAAATTCATGCAAAGAACTTGAAGAATTTTAAAATAAAAAAAAATGGACAAAGGATACAAGAATAATCAGAGAGAATCTTATGATCTTTCCCTTTTACTTTGTCTTACACCATCGACCGACACATACAGAGAGGCAATAGCAATCACGTAGTAGTAGACTTCACATGTGATAACATTATTATTTCAAAATTCAAAATTGGAGGAAGAGTACCACGTAGAAGTTACATTATGCACAACCCTCGGGCATGCATCGTCAGCAACAGAACTTTCAGGCACTCAATGACATCGAAATAACTGACGATAGCTTGTATTTGCGTGTTTTAGTAGAATTCTGGGGCTGAAATAACACCTCGGTGTTTGATCTAACAGTCGCTTCCTTCCACTCTGATGCAGAAGTCCCCTCACCACGGTAGTCACGAGAAGAGTACAGAACTTGAAGTTTTGAGTGAGCTGCATCAGGTGTAGAGATTAGCATGAGGAAATTGAAACTGCAGCACACAATAAACACTAGAGTTTGACATGTCAAAGTTCAGAAGTATTTAAAAACTAAACGGGCTGAGAATAATTCACTTAAACCTTGGATTAACTGACTCAAGCTTGTTGATTGCTTAGCTAATGGAGTTCCTTCCTATTCGGATATAGTTATTGTTATCAAGCTTCCCTATTTAAATATTGGGTTTTTAAGACAGCTCAAAAGTGATGCACACTATAGAAATTAACCCACAAAAAAATGTTTTGGCTTTCTGTCATAGTTTTTATGTGCAGGCTCCCGCCACTGCCATACTCCCAGGATTCACAAAACCACCATTATCCCATCAAATAATGGACCAACTAACCAAACTCCAGTTGTCTTCCCCATTAAAAACTGCTGTCTTCTCCAATTCAGAGAGAACCCAGGTCTTAGCCCATTCACTTCTAGTATCAGCAGACAAAAAATGATTACATGGTTTGTAAGTGCAACATTCCACACCAAGCAAGTTGTCGACCCCCATCTCCATTAATTCGTGGTAGTCATTACACATTCCACCATGAGATGTACTGCAATTTATTGACAGAACAACATAACTTGTAAACTATTCAAATTTTCTTCAAAATCATTTCGAGTTAATTTCCATAAATGCTTTCACTTTGAGTTATTCTCAACCCATGCTTAGAACATTTGCACACTGTAAACATTCCACGTATATCTTTTCTTAAATCTTTTACACACTATCCTCACGTATTTCAATGTGAAAGAACTAGATATTGTAATATCATCATTGGTTATTCCTCAGTGTTTTTACTCAAAGAATACTGAATGCAAGCTAGTGGCTAATAACTTGTAGGTGATGGCTGCTTTAATTGACTTGTTACCTCTATCTAAGAGGAGTATAAGTTTAGCTTGTCTTTTAAGAAACTTCATCAATACGAGAAAAGCAATTGTAGCTCATCCCATATGTAATTAAAATAACAATAATCAGCAATAAACAAAATGTGTCAGACTAAATATACAACAAAATGCTTCATGAAAATTAAACATCCTTAACGACTTTTTTAAGCAGTTACTGAAGCTGACTCCTGAGAAAAGAAATTATTCTACTGCTTCTCCAGAATTACTGTTCTCAAAGAAGATGCAACTACACAAAGGACTAGTAATTACCTAAACCCAACATGCTTGTTTTCTGGATAATAAGACTACCAACTTTTGATCTTTTAACATTCCTTAAAGCCTGAATATCGTCTTGCTTCCCTTTAAAGTCCAGAAATTCTCCAAAGAGAAACTTGTTGCCCTTGAGCTCCAACCTGCATGATTATAAAATCAACTTCATTCTCTATATCGATGAGACAAGCATTAAACCAGAAAGATAACATAAAGAGCTCATTTAAACGAAGAACACCAAAAGAAGTCTATCTTAGCTTCCACTCCCATCCCTCTCCCTCAGCAAATGGAACTTCATGAAGACATTCAACATGCAAATCTAGATCTCTTTAATTCTAGGCATTCAAAACCTTCACGCTACCCCACTCATTGGCTAAAAAGACAGGAAAAAGACCCAAAAAAGAAAAACCCCACCTAAATTCCTTTATTCTTTGTGGGTGGTTATAGCAAACCACCTGGATTTTACAATGACATCATTCGAGAAACTAAGCAGTGACAATTGGAAATTCGACTCTCCATTATCTGAGAAAAACTATAGTACACTTAAAACTCATCACAGAGACTAATACAGGACGTAACTTTTCAGTTGCAGTTGAAAGCTGCCACTGAAATGAACTTGGGTGATTGAAAGCAGGATTTCATGACAAGATAGCAATGTAGTCGGGAAAGAGATCTAAGAATGCATAAAAACAAGCAATTGAGGTAGAAATTAGAACAGACCTATCCCACATTGGAGCCGTGCCCAGGATAAAATCAAGTTTCTCATGTAATGACTCCTGCATTTCCTTTTTTCCGCCACCAAATGCACCCTTTATCCAACCCGATAGCATGTTCTTAGGCTCTGGCTTTAATTGTGTCCACTGGTCATATGTGATGACCTCAGAAGGAAATAAATTTGGATGAACAGTACTGCAAAGAAGATAAACAAAAACATTATTGTTTTGATAAGGCTAATAAAAGCAATATGCAAAGCAAAGCTTTGGATCTCAGTACACTCAAAACTACCACAAAATCATCATATATTGGATTAAATACACAAAATCCCCTTGCGGTTTTGCCGAAAATCAACTGGACACGTTATGGTTTCAAAAAGTCCACATAACCCTCTTATACTTTAAACTAACGTGAAATTTCACCTGTAACCTGTATATAACCTGCAAGTGATGTATTATTATTATTATTATTTAATATTTTTTCTTTTCTTTTAATTTTATTTTTGGTGCTCAAATTCTTTTGACTTAACTATCATGGGTATTTTTACAAATTTTATAACTTGTGAGTTAACTATCATGTGTGTTTTTATAAATTTTAAAACTTTTAAGACACTTTTAAAATTTTCAAAACTTATTCATCCTCCATCTTCTTTGCTCCCCATCCTCTACCTGCCACCACCACCAACTGCCAACATCTCCCCATCCTCTACCTGACACTTAAAATTTTCAAAACTCATTCATCTTCCATCTACCGCCACCTGTCACCACCACCCTCTCCTCCTCTCTCTCTCCCTCCCCACTTCCCCCTCCCTTCTCTTCCTCTCTCCCCTCCTTCCTCCTCTCCCCTCTTTCCCCCTCCCCTCTCCTTCCTCCCCTTCCCGCCCCACTCCCTCTTATCCCACTCTTCTTCCAATGGTAAGCAAATTAATAGAGAAGCCAAGCAAAAACAAGAAAGAAAATGAGAAGAAATACTAGTAGGAATGAGACATGGTGGCAATTACTACTCATTTAACCTATGAGCCACAACTATGCCCATGTAGTGGGACAGCAAAGTCCACATCCATATTCATTGCTCTGATCCAAGTATTTATGTAAGTCTATCCTGCTTACAACTCATCTATATATGATATGCTCCTCCACATTATTTGGTACTTTGGAGTGGGAACAACCAACATAGCACAAGATAAATAGTCAGAGCATGGCAACTAAGATGAGCAAAAAAATAAAATCAAGCTGTTATTCCATATAAAAATCAGTTTGTAGGTTTCCTCTTTCTAATCACCTGTTCTCAAAGACAATTGAGATAAAAATATAATAACTGGTAGTTCAGTAGAGTGTTACAGAAGAAAAGGTTCTTGTTTCATAAGTTACTAAAGTAACTGCATTTCCTGGTAACTTCCAAACACTTGTTCTGACTTTACATAAGGGAACTTGCAGTGAAACCCAAAGTACACAATGAAGTTTTTAGGACAATAAAACCACATTCAATACAATATACTTTTGGTGTAAAACATGCCTACAGATTCTTCAATTATAAGGAGGAAAAGAATTACAAGCAGGTAAAACCAATAGCTTAAGATTTCAACGTTCTACAGACACGCTTACAGCTAAGTGAGTCACCTTGAATTCAAAAGCTGAATGCTCACCAGAAATTGGGGTTAGGACATATGACTTTATAAGACAGATAACCTTCTGGAAGAGCAAGGCCCCTTTGTTCAAGATATGATTCAAGAATGGGAATCAGTTGTTTGGTTTCTGCTACCTGTTAAAAGTAGACATGTAGAAGAGCAATGTAAGAGATAAAAGCTAGCAAGAATAAGCAAATACGATGTTCTTCCATCCGATGACAGTAATGTTAATGGGTATAAGCCAGTAGAGAATGGTAAAAGAGAAAACTACAAGGGAAAGAAGGTAAACAAGAGAATTTGCTTTGTTATATTAGCATGCAGAACCAGAAATAAAGCACAACAAAACAAATAACTGCATATCACTCTCAGAGGTTTAGAGGTTTGTGGTGCAGAATTTGGTAATCAAGTAACAAAACTTAAATTTCAAAAATGTACAGAATGGCAAAGATTGAATAAGAGCCAAAATTAAAGTCAAGAAATCACTTTGGTTTCATCATGAAGTCAGGAAGCATCAATGCTTTTAAGGTTAGAATGATGTCAAAGAAAGATTTGTAAAACAAAGTGGAAAGACTTGAGTGAGAGAAAATGTAGTAGCAGTAGCAGTAGTAGTAGTAGTAGCAGTAAAATCCTAGTGTGGTTTACAGGATCCGGAAGACGCTGGTCCTGGGAGATGTGGTGCTTGTTATGTCCAGTGCCGGGTATGGCAGTGCAAATCCAGGCACCATCTTTGCTATCTATGGAGATCATTCCAGAGACATTCTTGATAGAAACGATCACTGCTTCCCTGCACCACCCACGGATAAATGTTAGACAGGCATTTGACCTTCTTGCATCCTTTTCACTATTTATCAGCACAATATTTTCACTTGGAATGAAGTTGTGCGTACGTGTAAATACATTCCCCAGTTTGACATACAATAACACTCCAGTAACTGATTATTCCTATTCAACTAGTACAAACAATACCACTAGAAGAAATCGATGCAATACTAAATTTTTTTTTTTTTTTTTTAAAGGAAAATAGGGGAAATTTTCCAATACGGGAGGAAGTGGCCGAAACTCGTGGTGTTGTCAGGAGGGCTTAACATTAACTTGACTAAGCAAATCGGCGATTATAAACCGAAACGTTCCTGGTGAATGTAATCGGCACCGCTTCTGCGTGCTAACCTAACAGAGATACAGAAATTTCTTTGCTTTTGGCTTTCCAGTTGGTCTAACAGCTGTCAGACAAAATTACTGAGTGCGGAAAACATGGCGGCTGGTTGGGTTTGGGGTTTGGGGTCTGCGTATGACTAAAAATAATTTGGCAAAGGGGGTAAAAAAAAAAAGCACCTCTTGGTGACGAGAACCATGTCGATACTCTGGCGGGTGGCGGCATCGGGGTCTGGGATCTGGAGTCCCACATAAGCTTTTCCTCCGTACAGCTTCTCGAGGCGATGGGCAACAGTAAAAAGGGCAGTAGCGTCCGAGGAGAAGGCATCGGCGTCCAGAATATCGGCGGCGTCGCCATCGTCGTAGAAGAAACGCTTCAGCAATCGGAAGATTATCAGACCACAAATCAACTCCACCCACATTTCTTTTCTAGTTTTTTTTATTAATTAATGATTTTTTATTTACTACTTTAAATAAGTGGAATATGTGAAGTTCTTGCCTAATTAAACCGTTGTGAATTGTTCTACCAATTCCGTCTTTACGTATTACCCGCTACTACTACAGTCAGTAGTAGCTTCTTTTTTTTTTTCTGTTTTATTTGATTGATTCTCGCCCCTTCGGCAGGAAGGAAATCCTTTGACTTGGTCCACCGAGCGTTGGCTCCCTTTCTTAAATCTTAATCAAGAAGATCCCCTACAAATTTTAACCTTCAAAAATCCTAATTTTGTTTTTGCTTTCATAAAGTCGGTATTTGAAGTTAGCAAGCCACCCTTCTTTTCTAAGTTCGTACAACAAAAAGAAACACGGCCACAGCCAAAAGGAGTCGAAGCAAGGTGAGCTCCTTTGAGGCGGAAGGTTGTTACTTGTTACTGCTAGAATGGTAGTGTATTATATATACTACATCATATCCTTGTTTCCTCGAACAGTTAGTGCTTCTTGGGTACTTCTTGGGCAGGGCTTAGATACAAGACAGCAGCCCCGGCCTTCAAAATGCAATATAGAGAGTTTATACAAAAGCAAGGGGGTTAATGTCCTTGACACGTTTTCACAGAAATCCTACACCAACTTCCCCACAGTTCAGCAGAGGTACAATACAAATGTTCCTTAAAGAAGAAAGCAAAGTCTCCAATTTCACATGAAAAGGTTGTTTATGTACGTACATACCCATGATGAATAACATACTAACTAGTACATCTCCAGTTTTAGTTATCATCATACGAGATATGGAAACTGGTAACACATCCAGATGCTTGCGGGTCTTCTGCTCCGCAGCAATCGTAAAACTTGGCAGCATAAGGAGGATCATCAGCTCCCAACTCGTAGTACCTTAACAGGATAAAAAGCAGTGGTTACCAACCAACCAACACACAAACTTGTAAAGCAGCTTTGAGCACAGAAAACCAACATACAAGGTGAGGCACCCCACAATAAAATACACAAGTGGGGTGGGGGAGCATCTTTCTCAAGACCAACCAACTCCACAAATAAAACTATAAAATTCAGTAGAGAACCACAGTCCTCGGGAAATATATGAATCTCATTCGTTGTGCAATCTTAACACTATAGGAAGGAAAGATCTTGTTATGGAGAGTCGACACCCACAGCCTTTGCAAGTGAAATGACCACCAACCAGTTTAGTAACCTGACTGGCTAGTCATAGCCTTTGAATAATAAATAAATGATACCGTTGATGTAATCACCGGCGGCAAGTCAGCATTGATGATAAATGTGCATCCTGTCAGAATTCTTAAGCCGCTGGAAGCGATAGGACCTCCCTCCCACCATACATATATATATATACATGAGAATATAACAACCGGCATATGCGCAAGGAAGAACATTTAAGAGCTACAGCTAGTTAAATAAGAAACGACGTCCCAATTTCAATTCATACATCATACTTGCTACTACTAGTAGTTTTTGGAAATGCAAAATGAGAAAGTAAAAGAAAAAAAAAAGCCGGTAAAAAAATGGAGGGAGGAATGAGGGAGAAGATAGAAACAGGACGTACCTTTTCTGATCGTCGTGACGACGACACACGAAGAAAGAAGGATGATATCGACATGAATTAGGGTTATTGGATTTTGGAGAGTAGCTGTGTCTGCACCGCTTGCAAGTCTTGCAATCCACCCCTACATCCTCCTCCTCCTCCTCCTCCTCCTCCTTGGTTTGCTTTTCTTCTTCGCCTTCTTTTGCTTTCTTATCCATTTCCCAGTCGATCGATCTGAGTCCTGCCTTTCGTTGATCGATTAATTAAAACTCTACGGCCTATCAATTGTATTTGTATCCGTCTCCCAGGCGTGGGTCTCTTCACTCTGTTGTTATTCTTCACCGTTGGTTGGGCCATAAAAAAAAAAACAAAAACCAAAAAAAAAGGCCGGGGGGGTGGGGACGGTCGTGTGGATTGGGAGGGAATGGGGCCGGGGTCCGGGGAGTGATTAAATTTATATCCTCTCTGCGTTGGCAACAATACCCGTAGCTTTTGAATTTCTTTCGTGGTGCTTATCATTTCAACAAACATATATGCATGGAGCGAAGAAAAAAACAAATATTTGCATGTAAAGGTGAATAATTTTGAACATTTTTACAGGTGCTTAAGAATGTCCACTGTTTGATTTAGCAATCCAGAATTTCAATTACAAATAAGTATGTAAATAAAAAATGTACATTGAAACGCAAATGCCAATATTTGTTCATTTTTAAATTATTTCCAATTTTCAGTAGACAAATTTTTTAATTTATTTTATTCAAAATTAAAAAAAATCAATATGAGAAGTTAATTAAGGAAGAAGTCCATGATCCAACCATCCTAATGTTCACTTAATAAATAATACAAAAAAAAAGTAGAAAAGAAACAAATGATGGTTTGTTTACTTGATTTACTTGTGATAGTCTAAGTAATAAAGAAGTTGAAAACTACTAATAGTTGACAATCTTTCTTGTGAAATCAACACCTAATGTCCCCTATAATCAGTAAACGATTTGTATACTTACAAAAAATGAGCCGTTTAGGTTTTTAAAGTTTGGTTTGAAGTGAAAGCCTCGTCAAAGTTCATGCAACATTTCTATTGACAATTATTGATTTTCCAGTGTATGGCTATTAGTCTAGCTAGAGCACAAAAGAATACAAAGCATGTCCTATCTACTTAGATGAGGCTAATAGTTTATATTTGAAAAATCATCACAAATGTTGTTATATGAGGTATCGTCGTTTTTTGCCTGGTGATTATAAATGGCATCATAAAAAAATAGCTATTTAACGGAGAAAGAGAATTTAGATAGCCTCTTAGGACTTTATCCGATGAAGAAATCCTCCTGATTTAACATTGTCATATTAACCAACATGCATTTGGGAAGGCTCCTGATTTTCTCCAAAGGAAGAAAAGAAAATGAACTTCCATATTTTTCGAACTTCCATATTGGAGCACTAACCAAATAAGACAACCTTGGTATTATGCATACTGTGAAGAACGTGTGCGAAACTTATGATTGGTACATTATCGAGTACCCCTTCAAAAATTAGGGATACTTGACAAGTTTGGGAGGATTTGAAAGAGATGGGATTGAAGGAAGAATTACGTCTACAACCAAGGAGGGAGGGGTACATCAAAAGTTATGCCACCTGCATGCTACACTTTATCACTTGTAAGGAAAAAACGTTTTCGCCAATTTTGCATCAAACATACCTCAGTGCAAAAGAAAAAATAATATGGTGGATTCTTATTTTTATTTTTAGTGTTTCATACTTTTAGTTGGGAACGAGCAATTGAGCAAGTTAAAGACGTACGGGATATGTTCATATAATGGGACAAATTGAGAAATCTCCGCTGAGGTTTTTAACACTTTCATTGACCTCTCTCGAGATTTTAGAAATTCTACTAATTAAAGAGATCAATCCAAGTAACAAATATACTATTAAAAAAATGTATGTTAAGGCGTGAGAAGGTAGTTTTATTTCATATGTGTTCTTTTTTAATTGTTTACAAGTTGTATCAATGAAGAATAAAACAAGGATAATTTCAAAAACCTCCCTTAAGATTTCTGACTATTTCACTGGTCTTCCTTTGAGTTTTAAAAATTATACTAACTTCTTTTGAGATTTATTATCTTGTAACATTTAGATCCAATTAATAATTCAAAAGTAATATTAGGAGAGAAAAATAATATGATTTCACCATTGCCCCATCATCTACTAAATTGTTTAATTAATCTAATACATGTCCAAACATTAAAGAAAACACTAGAATTTGCTGTTTATCAATAGGGATTAAATCACATATGACATCAAAAATTGTATATCATTCTATATATTTTATTTAATGTAGATCTAAATTGTTCTTTTCAATTACATATTCATTGTCAAACATGATTAACAACAAATACTCAAAAAAATCTATAATCAAAATACTACAAATAGTGAACTTTAATATCATAAAAATCTCAGCAACTAACCTTAATATGTTGCAATGTTTTTGAAACCTATCCCGCACCGTTCGATCAGACCGACTGAACTGTCGATCGGGCTGCTGGGCGGGTTAGGTTATGCCTTAAATCCAAAGGGATTAAAAAGTCACCCTCTCTTTTGTGCAAACCAGTTAGCCCCGATGGTCCAACCGCTCCGGCTAGTTCTTTGCCCTAAAAAATTTTAAATTTGCTCCATTAATCACATTTGATGACATTCCAGAAATAAACTTTACCAATTACCCATGCATAATTGTCTCCAATTAGTAAGGTATTAACAATTATTACCTTATTTCTACTCCTCATTCCCTTTCTCTCATTTAACTTGTGTTTAACATTTTATTGCATATAGTATATTAATTATGTTAATTCTTCAGTGCATTTCAATTGTTTGTCATTGCCTTCTATTTATTTTTATTCCTATCTTATAAACTACGTATCATATAATTTAGGAAAATTAAAAATGTAAAAAATTAAAGATGTAGATAATAATGTTATTCTATATTTCTTTTACCTTTTACTTATAAAAGTTATTCTTGAAATTCAAACAACTAATACATAAAAGATTAGAATAAGGATCAAAGTGATTATTTTTAACATTATTGTTGAAGTTTCTAATATTTATGATATATTTATGACGTTACAGGTTAATAACGGTTCACCTAGTGGTTTAATCAGTGATACTTAACGCAATCATTTTTTCGGACCAATGAACAGTCTGGGTTTCAAAACTCGATATGTTGACAGAAATATTTATGATGTTAAAGTTTGTTCTCTGTAATACTTTGGTTGCAAATTTTTTGATTATTTGTTGTTGATCACGTCTGACAATCGGTATATAATTGAAAAGAATAATTTGAATCTTGTATTAAGTGAAAATATAATGTGATATACTATTTTTTGATATTATATGTGATTTGATCTTTAATGATAAATAACAAATTTTAGTGTTTTTTTAAGGTGTGATTTGGTATTAAATTAATTAAATAGTGTAGCAGATGAGGGGCAATGATGAAATCATATAATCTTCTCTCTCCTAATATTATTTTTTAATTATCCATTGGATTTAAACGTTACAAGATAATTACCTCAGGGGAAGTTAGAATAATGTTTAAAACCTGGAGGGAGGCCAGTGAAATAGTCCAAAAACATCAGGGGAGGTTTCTGAAATTATCCCATAAAACAAATTGTAAAATTTAGGAGGTTATAAGCGAAGGAAAGGAGGAGGAGTAGGCGGCGGGCCGACGGCTTAGGAGGAGGAAGAAGGGTTAGGACCCAGCTTGTGTATATCGCTTTTGAAGATTAGAGTTAGATACACCAATATCATCCTATCTATAGTCTCTAGAGAGAGAGAGAGAGGATACACGTAATTGACCACCACCATCCTCCTCCGTCGTTGTTGTATACTTTGAGAGAGAGAGAGAGAAGGGGAAGCTAGGTAATTTTGGAGTGTTGGGGGGAGGAGGAGCTCCTTGGCTTGGCTCCGACGTGGTGGTCGTTCTCCCTCCCTCACTCCATCCTCTCTCTGTCTGTCTTTCTATAGTATAGTAGTCAAATATCGGAATCTCAGGATCAATCCTTCTCGAAACCTCCACCACTAGCCAGAAGCAAAGCAATCTATGTACTAGCAACTAAATAGTGGTAGTGAATAACTATACATTTTTTCTAGTGGAAAAAGATATGTCGTCGGTTTGTATCGTCCAACACCAACACCCCTTATCTATCATGAATTTCATGGCTGGGTCTCCTCCTCCACCAATTCCCCACTTGTCCAGGATCAAATCCTCCACCAATCCCCCTCTCTTTCCTCACCCCCTTCATTCTACCATCTCCACCTCTCCACTCACTCCTGCTCCTACTTTTTCTTTTCCCTTTTCCAGCTCTTCCTCCGCATCTTCTCTATTTTTCCCTTTCCCCGGCACCCCTACCTCTCCTCCTATTATTACTCCTCTTCCTTCTTCTTCTATGTCTACCTCCTTTTCAACTTCTTATTACTCTGACAATAATGGCTTTGCCTACCACCACCCTACTCCCACCACCACCAGGCTCTCCTCCTCCTCCTCCGACGATGGAAGTTCCGATGATTTTAGTCATACAACCACCCATTCCCAAACTGATTCCGACTCTGAAGATGATGATGATGACGATGACGACGACTCCCACGTTCCAATTCCTCAATGCCACCGCCGCCGCAGCTGCCACCACAATCTTCATGATTTCTCTCCTCATTCTCCTTCTTCTTTGCCCGACAGATGGGACGTCTTGGGTCTCGGCCAGGCCATGGTAACTTTCAACTCTTACTACTACCCCAATTCGCTTTCAATTACTGAACTACTGCTCTATTTATCTTCTGCCATCTCCAACAGCACTTGTTGCTCTGACTATCACACGTGCCCTTCCCCTATGTCTTTCTTCGTTGATTAGTTGTCAGTTGATGACACCCTTTTCCAATTCTCCTACTTCGTGCACCCTCCGTCCACTATTTGCCACTTTCACTGGAGCAAAACAATTTCGTCACCTTCTCTTTTCCTTTCCTTCTCTTTTCTTGTTTTGTTCGCAAAAGGAGAAATTCGTGGCGTGATCCTTTTTCTTCTTAGGTTGATTTTTCTGGCATGGTTGATGATGAATTCCTCGAGAGACTTGGACTGGAAAAGGGTACAAGGAAAGTTGTAAATCATGAGGAAAGGGGTAGAGTTTTACAGGCTATGGATGGATGCAGCTACAAGGCTGCAGCTGGTGGCTCTCTTTCCAATAGTCTGGTCGCCTTGGCCAGGCTTGGTGGTCTACCTGTTGGAGGCCCTTCCCTAAATGTAGCTATGGCAGGCAGTGTTGGAAGTGATCCGCTTGGTGGGTTTTACAGGTATATCATCCTTCATTGTCCTCACCCTTTTCTGTTAATTTTTCACCATACTTAAATATCCACGGGTTTTAATTATTGCTGAACTCTGTTAAATGAAAATTTCTAGCAATCTTTCCAAGAACATTGGAAATCCCTGGGCTCTTTCTCTCTCTCTCTCTCTCTCATTTTTTCACTTAAAAAGGTGCCTTTGTGGTGTATGTATTTCTGCAACACCAACATTTTTGTACTGCTTATTGTTTCTAATCTGGTTGCGTTGGATAGGTCAAAATTGAAACGAGCAAATGTGAGTTTCCTGTCGGCACCTGTTAATGAGGGAACTACTGGAACAGTTGTTGTTCTCACAACACCAGATGCCCAGCGTACAATGCTTGCTTATCAGGTACTTAATGGGTGCATAACCTTTTCAGGGAAGAAGTTTTTTGCATCAAGTTCAACCAGTGGTGGAGCTCCTTTTGTTTTGCTCACCATGAGTTCGTGTTTCACAAAAATTGATGCTTTTTGGAGTGGCCTAGTTCTTTTGCTTGAGATTTTGCATAAGCTGATTATAGAAAATAATCAGAATCAGCAAAAATCTTTGGTAGATTATGGATTTTGGCTTTTTTGGCTATTAAAAAATCTATAATCTAAGTGCAAA
Source organism: Coffea arabica (assembly GCF_036785885.1). Taxonomy (NCBI): domain Eukaryota; kingdom Viridiplantae; phylum Streptophyta; class Magnoliopsida; order Gentianales; family Rubiaceae; genus Coffea; species Coffea arabica. The sequence continues at coordinate 188,109 of NC_092313.1, read as the reverse complement.
ACCAAACCAAAACGTCAAAAAACTGATTATTGAAAATCTGAATCTATAATTAGCTAAAATAATCAATTGATAACAAGGCCAGTATTCTAGTGTTGGGTACTCGCATATCTGGTGATACTGAAGTTTTGGTTGCGTTGGTGGCCTTGTTATAAGATAGAATGTAGGCTCTGTTGCTCGATTAAAGTTAGCATGGTTGTATTTGAGGAATTGTGGTGGCAGCTAGGGGTGCAAATGAGCCGAGTCAAGCCGAACTTTGGCCTAGTCGAGCTGAGCCTCCAGTTAATTTTGTGAAGCTTGAACTCGAGCTCGAGCTCGACGAGCTCAAAATGTCAAGCTCGAGCTCGAGTTTAAAAAATAAAAAATAAAAATAATAAATTTATTTTTAAAAAAATAAAAAATAATTATTTATTTTTAAAAATGAATAAAATAATAATTTTTAATAAATAATAAAATATTAGGGATATATGTGTAATTTTACTATTAAAATAAAAAATAAAAAATATATATATAATTGAGCTCGCGAGCCGCTCGCGAGCCAACGAGCTTAATGTTTTTGAGCTCGAGCTCGATATTGACCTAGCTCGAGTCAAGCTCGTACTCGAGCCGCGAGCCGAACACCCCTAGTGGCAGCTTCCTGCGATCCTAACAGTGCTACGCGAGCGGCTCGATTCGTGAACACCCTTAGTGGCAGCTTCCTGCGATCCTAACAGTGCTACGGTCATGGCAGCTATGACTGATCAAAGAAAGTTTAATGCTTAGAAACTTCATTTACGTACTTTTTGACGTTTGTATTTTAGGTTTAACCAATTTCAAATTACATTAAATTGTTTTAGATGCTATTGTAGTCCCTACTGGAGAGTAGATAATGAGGTGACGGATTTGCTTCAAGGAAAAGCGCTTGATAAACTTGATGATTAGTTTTATGTAGTTATGATGATAATGACGAAAGGATGTAGCTTATCGATAACAGCTGGAGTTGGCGGCGCTGAAATGGTTTTATGGATATATATAGTACAAACAGCATTCTTTCCCATTTTTTTTTTTTTAAATATAGTTTGACATTTTGAATAACTAATTTCCACTGTGATGTTGTTGTGCATAATCTCACTGTCTACATGATGACTGGAGGCATTATCTCTCTGTCAACCACAACTTAGGCCCTATTCATTTGCAGATACGTTCTGCAGCAAATTTTTGTTTCTGGCTGTGAGTATAAAGCAGCATGCATCTTTTGATTAAATGGAGTGACCCTGTTGTTTTGGGTGGAATGATATTTGCACTGCCTTTATTCTCTCAAAAACCATTCTGCAGTTTTCAATGAAAATATATTGTATTTCGTGTTACGCACATTGTCAGGGTACTGCCCCTTTTTATTTTGCACATGTTCTTTTACTTAGACTCTCTTTGTTTGTGGTGACAGGGTACATCTTCCACCATTAGTTATGATTCCTCCTTGGCTAGCTCAATTTGCAAAACAGATGTGCTCATTGTTGAAGGATATCTATTTGAATTTCCTGATACAATCAAAACCATATCAAAAGCATGTGAGGTTGCCCGCAGCTTTGGTGCTTTAGTCGCTGTCACAGCATCAGATATTTCTTGCATTGAGAGACACTATGATGATTTTTGGTAAATATGGCATATGTTCTTCCCAGCCTCCTCCTCGTTTCTTATATGTCTTAGTATTGGAGTTTAGCATATAACAATTCTTTCAGAAGATTTGCTTTAGATTTTTGTACGGCTTCCCCTTCATACTCGAAGATCTATTTAATTAACTGTAGAGAAGCATTGAGCAGTACTAATTTACATAGGCCTCAAGTATTTGTCAGCTTGTTGTTCTTAAACTATTAGAGCTTGGAACCTGGTGCATTTAGGCGATGCTATGCAGCATACTCTGATCTTTCAAACCCAATTCCTAACGAGTAATTTGTGATTTGCTAATGAGGTGCTGTTTCTTTTTTTGGGGGGCGGGGGGGGGGGGGGGGCGGCCCAGGGACATCATGGCTAACTATGCTGACATCGTTTTTGCGAATAGCGATGAAGCCAGAGCTTTCTGTCACTTTTCCTCGAAGGAAAGCCCCGTTTCGGCTACAAGGTACCTAAGCCACTTTGTGCCTCTAGTATCGGTGACGGATGGACCAAGAGGATCTTATATTGGGGTGAAAGGGGAAGCAGTGTATATTCCTGCTCCTCCTTGCATGCCGCCGGTGGATACTTGTGGTGCGGGGGATGCTTATGCTTCAGGTATATTGTATGGTATACTGCGGGGAGTTTCGGATTTGAAAGGTATGGGTGGCTTTGCCGCTAAGGTGGCATCTGTAGTTGTTGGGCAACAAGGAACTCGGCTTAGGGTGCAAGATGCTGTGAAACTGGCCAAGTCTTTTGCATTGTGTCGGGAGAGCTCCTCCGCCATTTGATTTAGGTCGTCTGATGGTCTCAAGTTTGTGATATTATTAATTACTAGGGCACATATTCATTGTAGTAATTTGTAAGAATAGATTTGATTAGACAAAATGGGGGAACAGCACCACCATGTATGTGGTTTTCTCAGCTTCTAGGCTCTAGCTATTGTAGATCCAGTCAAATTCGTTGCTGTAACTTGTAATCAGAATCACAAGTTTATTAGCTAGCTGAAGTTGATGCCGAATACTTGCGTGAGAGAAAATGAAGCTTGATTTTGAAGTTGCAATTGCGTAAAGATACAAACAACCCAATCCACGCTCGACGCAGCATTTCATTTCGACGACGTCAGAGAGCAGACGCTGACAAAAAATAGACTCTTTTGTTTTTTCATTTCTCTCAATTCTCCCGACCGACTTCCCAGATCCAACCAAAGGGGAATTAGGGATTTTATTTGGAGGGTTGGAATGGGAGCAGCAGACAGTCTGGAAGAAATGGGCATGGGCAACCATTACTCCCTCCATAATGATAATACTTCTACTTGCAGCGGCAGCGGCAGCAGCAGCACCCTAATTTTCACCTACGGAACTCTCAAGCACGGTTTCTCCAATCACACCCTCTTACAAGACATGATGGCCTCCGGAGATGCCGCCTTCCTGGGCCTCTGCCGGACCGCCAACCAACTCCCTCTCGTCTGCGGGCCCTACAGAGTTCCCTTCCTGCTCAATTTTCACGGCCGCGGCCACCCTGTCTCCGGCGAGCTCTACTCCGTCTCCCCAAGGGCATTGGCCCGCATGGACGACTTGGAGGGCGTCACTCGCGGTCACTACGACAGGCTGCCCATCAGGGTCGTCCTCATCCACGAGGAGGAGGAGGAAGAGGAAGAGGAGGATCATGACCCCCTTCCCATAGAGGCCGAGGCCTACTACGCACACTCAACCTATGCGGAGGCGCTCTGGAAGAGGAACGGGGAGAAGGGATACCACTGCTACTCCGAGAAAGAGGCCAAAGGATACGTCAAGCGCAAAGACAGGCCCCAGCATCTCTCTTTCTTGGACCAAATTCAACTTTTTCTGTCTTCTCCTTCCCCTCCTCCTCCTGATTTACATCCAATTGCTGCTGCTGGTGTTGCTACTACTGCCTCCAAATAACTCTAGTAGAGTCTCCGTCCCCACCACCAGGTAGGCTTATCTTATAGCTAGTTTGTGAGTTGAGGATAGAAAAGAAAAGAAGAGAAAGGATAAGTTATGTGAGAAAAGAAAGAATAAAAAAAAAATTTGTAAGCTTCCATCAGTTTTCCTTCGCTTTCCGCCCGTTTTGGTCAGAAAATTTTTGCACTGTAGCAGCGCTTGGCTTCTTTTCAAGATCCGTTCGTTTCTTTTCTTTTCCGTCTCACTAAACTCTTCCAAACGTGAAAAGTTCACCTTTCCCTTCCTTTCTTTTCTATTCCTTTGAAATCTGAACTCCCAGACTAGCTAGGACGGTGAGGGACGGGGTATGGTATAGAGGGGATGATGTTTCTTCATCCTGATTTGTAATTCCACCAACCTTTTGCGTGCAGCTCTGTTTTGTTTGTCGCCCGTTCTTTGGCTGCGCCTTTTTTTTTTTTTTCGCATTTCCTCTTTATAGCTAGTTTGTTTTTTTCTATAACTTAATCTAATATAAGGAGTGGGGAAGGGGGATTCGATATGAGAGACTTCATCGAAGAAAGTCAATTAATACCGTCACATGTTTTGGCAAATTTTGGTGGAGGCCAAAGGCCCGGTGGCTCCCTCTTTATAGCTAGTTTGGGAGTTGAGATTACAATGGAATCGAAATGAAAGGTACATTTTCTTACGTTTGGACTTTCAGGTGAAACGGAAAAGAAAAGAAACAAACGGATTGTGAAGGATGCCAAGTGTTGCTACAGTGCAAATTTTTTACAAAACTTTTTTAAATTGTCCATTTTATCCTAACAAAACTATTGAATGAATTTTTATTGACAGATATGTTTAAAATCATTCTACTTTTTTCTAAAACTTCTAAACAATATTAAAATCTCTTCTTTTCTTTTCTAACTTGAACATCCAAACTAGCTATTAAGTGAATTTTAAGAATCGTAGAATTTTAAAGCATTGGGTCCATCAAGACAATAATGGCTTGTGGGTTAAAAGTTTATTGTTTTCCTTTTTTTTGTTCATGATATCTAATTCTAGATTTCCAACACATTGCGTTGTTGGACGATTTGTAACAACCTTATATGCAATTATGGTTTCGAAAAGCATGGTGTGATTTATAACAGTGATTGGAGTTGATTTCATCCAGATATTTTTCTTATTAAAAAAAAAATCTAATTTAAGATTTCCAAGGGGAGTTAGCGCCCAAAAGCCCTAATTAGAAAATAACAAAGAAACCAATAGTACAAAACACTCTAGCTCCCACTACTGTTGTTTCCCTTCTTTCAGTTCGAAGTGACGAAGATAGAAGGGGAACTTAAAGGAGGGTTTTGGGTTGTCAAAGGGGAAAGCAGTAAATTGCATCGTTCATACTATAAAAATCATAATGGTATCAACATCTGATAAAATAGAATGATTAGAAGGGTTACAACGGGTACTCAAGGTGATTCTTGCATCTGGGCATCCGTGTGACTGTTAATCCAGTCTTGAACGTCAGTTAGGGAGATTGAACAAAATATGTGCCGATTAATAGAAGTTGAGGTAAGTGGTGTATTATTTGTATATTTAGCTTTTTATACACTTTTCATGTACAATTTTTTTTTTTTTTCACTTGTAGGTTTAGATCATGCCACATATAACTTGAATTCAAATTTGAAAAGCAAATCATGTATACATGACATACATTCATAATTGCTAATATGAAAAAAAAATAAAAATCACTGCTCTGTTAGAGCATATAGAATTAATCCATTAAATAGTAGGCTACAAATTTGCTTAAAAGTAATGCATTATTTTTGTTGTAAGATTTTATAGTCAACCTGAATTTGGAAGGTTTAAGAGTCCACCTCCCTGTTACATCCATGATTCTACCGCATTAAGACAATAATTTCTGAAAGATAGGTTTGATTAAACTTAATTCTTCAAACAATTAAGACTTCCAGGCATAAGCTAGTAGTGGTCCTAAATTATTTTCCATGATGATATTCATACTGAAACACAATGTATAGGTCCCCAAAGTTTGAGAGACGTTTGAGCAATTAAGAAGTTACCAGCAGCCAATACCAACTAATAACTCTACTGCGTACCAGCCATTTCCTTATTATGGAACGGATGAAAGAAATCTCAAACAGAGAAAAGATCTTGGGTGAAAAACAAAGTGAGCAATGACAATAGGCTCCTCAAGCGCACAGAGTAATACTTCTAGAAATAGGCTTTGATAGGAAGAGTCCAATAGTTTCAGAAACAAGTTGAACTGGATACGGAAACCACTTCATCACACAACAAAGGCTGGCCTTACATTGTCGCTTCTTCAGGATCAGCCTCAATTGGCACCGGAGGCATGCTATTGCCACCTCTCAGCCGAGAAGAGACATTGTCAATAGCAGAATTAAGTTGACTTATCTTTTCATTTAATGTCTGCCTCGTTTTCTGCATCTCAAGAAAAAGAATACACCGATGGAAGGGGAGGATCAGAGGATAGAATTAGCGTTGCATAGTGAGAATTCAATCCTCAATCTACTGCAAGGCAATAAGCAGGAGGGTGCTACTAGTAAGTACCTCTAAACCTTCGTCATAGTAAATTGGTCGCTTTGCCCTACGGAAACCGTACTCGTCTTCATTCAAAAGCGATCTTCTTATCTGATCATATGGATAAAGGGGGACAAAATGACTAAAAGCAGAAGCGAAAAACAGTGTGGCACAGCCAAACTCGCAGGCACAAACAGATAGAAGGAGAACCACCCCACAAGGTGATTGGTTGACCACTCCATAGAAATGCCGCTAGGACTTTGAACAAGGTTACATACAAGGTTCAAGCACCTCCTAACTTTCAAATAGACAGAGCTAGCTAAGCAGCAAAGTTCTTTGTTCTAGATGTTCAAGCATGAGCTCCAAGAGCTGGTAATGATGAAGCTAGGAGAAATCGTAACCTGCCTACCATTAATAACATCTCAATGCAAGATAGTTAAATGCATCTATAAGACAGTAGAGAAACTAAACAAATAGGAAATGGAGGATTGTTTTGTTTTTGGGATATTATACCAACAAAAGAAATTTTGAAGTTGCAATGACCATTAATACCAAGTAGAAAAGTACTACAATTTCAATCACTAACAAAGCATTCATTGGATATTTTGAACTTCTCTAGCATTTCCTTTTCCTGCTTTACCTTGACATGTATGTCTTAGCATGAAGAGGTTTGAAAAACAATGCCAGACATCACTTATAATCCCAAGTTAATCCCTAGGATGCTTTAGACCTACTTTGTATCTAGAAATTTGTGAAACATTACTTAAAAAATACATTTTTTCCCTCCTTATCAAGTTCCATTTGATCATGAAAAGCTAACAGTTGAAGATGCAAAATGTGACCTAAGGAATATAATCACTATTAGTAGTTGTAAAATTCTTTTGCAATGAATCAAGAGATTTGGGTATATTAATGGTAAATCAACAAGCCAAAGCATAACCATTCCTGTATTACTAAATATGCTCATGTCAATTTTCTCGTCAGCTTTTCGTTTTTCCCTTCCATGGATTGTTCTTCTCTTATCTTTAATCTGATCAAGCAGCTTCTTCAATCTTGCAGCCAAAATTCCACACAGTTTATACATTTGGAAAAGCAAATGAATGATTACTAGCATCTCCTATCAACTCTGAAGCTAGAAAGTTACCGGCTACATACTATTTCAGTTCTATATCTACCAAGGATTGTCCTCCTATCCACAAACCACCAACCTCTTACCAATAGGCAAGGCAAGGATGGGCAGATAATCTCAATTAATAAAAATTGTCCCAACTAGTATCAGAATTGTAATATGTAGCAGAGTATTTAATTCAAGGACAATACAATCTTCCAATTGTTGACCAAAGAGTTACCAAGCAAACTTAATTATCAAAAGTATAAGAACTCAAGAACTTTTGTGGACGATACAGAAATGAGTTGTCTTAATGGAAAAAGAAAATTTATCTCACCTGGGGAGCAAAAACATATGCAAGTGTCCCAAAAATTGCACCTCCTAAAAGGAAACCAGCCACAAAATCACCACCACCTCCACCCCTACGATCACTGCACTTTGCAATCAAAAGGAGATTATGGCCACGGGTAAAGAGTGATGTTGGGAAAAGCAAAACCCAGCAGACAACTACAGGAAATGCAATGTGGATATAAAGACAGTAGTTAAAATAAAGCTCTCTTTGGAAGAATTTAGTCATCCAAGGACTAATTAACTATATGCATCTTGGCAAGAGACAAAGATAGATGTTTCATGGCTTCTCAGTTTTCCACATTATCCCACTATCTGTACTAGAGACAGAATCCCATTTTAAACTTAAAGTTGTGCTGAGCTGAATGTTTGACATGTGAGAATGTGTAGAACTAATATTACGAGGCCAAGAGGAATAGCTATAAAATTTTGGAAAATGATAAATGAGAATGCATCGAAAGTGGAAATGCACACACAGCTGGTGCATAACAAAATTTCCGTTCACAGGACACATATAAAAGTAAGACAAACCGGAGAACATTGCAAAAGTGCTTAAAAGCCTCTAAGAAAAAATTAGAGAGCTTGTATCTGGTAGAATACACAATGTTAAGCTCAACAGCAAAGAAACTGAAGAGCTTCTCATCTGAAAAATCTGTTATAGAACCACTGAATGACAGATATAACAAAGTCTCTGAGCTGTAGCAGAACATGCTTAAAGTTGCACCAGATTATTCATACAAGAGCTTAAAGACCACTGTGCTAGACTAATGCCAATATTCATACCTAGACAATACAAGAATACAGGTGGTATGCATTTATGACGCAGCACACATGTAATGAGAAGGTCACTCATTCATGCACTTGTTTGCTAAGGCCGTCAAACTAGCATGGTGGAATTCAAAAGCATTGTCAAGACAAACTTCTGGTAACGCAAATAAGAGAAGCCCAAACAATACTTACATATACAAAACAATGACAAACTTAACTTTCAAACATTGGGTGGAGAATTGAAGACTGTCCTACCGGTCTCACACTGAAAGACTGTCAAATTCAGTGTTATGTTTACCAAATAATACAAGAACAAGTTTTGGATTTTATAGTATTTATCTAGTTCCAAAGGACATTTTGGTGCATCAACTAAAAAGCAAAATATCAGAGAGAGAGAGAGAGAGAGGGAGAGTTGTCCTGGTAGCCAGTAAAAGATGAGGTAGTAGATAATGGAACCATATTTAGTTGTGGAGACAAGAATGAGCATACTTGTAGGTTGCATGAACAGTCCAATTGCGAGGAAGTCTCCGACGGCTGAAGTTCTTTTGGACTGTCAGAGTTGGTGTCTTGACCAAGGAAGAGGAGTTTGGGGACCAAAGTTGGTAGCCCTTGAGATGGTTTCCACCTGCAGCAGAATCAAGACTGTAAATGAGACAAGTTTTTGTAGTATGAAACAAGATCAAACCAGCTCTATTTTGAGTCCTGAGTTTTTTTCCCCTAATATCTGATGCTATTGCAAAGTTGCAATCTTGCATGTTATGGGGTTTTGGTTCCGCTTATTGCATAATGTGAATGGCTAATCTGTCAAATGGAGGTAAGGATTGATGCATATTTTTCTTCAAACAAAAAGCGAACAAAAAAGGGACAAGTCGGCTACATGCTTACAGACTTCAAAGGGGCGGATCAGAAGTTCCAAATTGTTTGCAAATTTGTAAAAACACTTGTTTTAAAACCTTTTGTCTATATTTCTCTTCAACTCCCAAACTAAAGAAATTAGTTTCTTTTCTTTCCTTTCCAAAACTCCCAAACAATACGGAAAGAAAATGATGTCTTTTTCTTTTCTAGCCTAAACTCCCAAACTATGCCTTGGGGGAAAAAAAGAAAACAAACAAAATAAGAGCTTCTGGCAGAAAACTGGAAATATGACGACGAAATCAAAACATTGTGGAAACCCTAGAAATTGTATGGCTGCGGAAACAGGAAAATATAATCAACTGCCGTGTGTCTCAATAGTAATGATGCTATTATCAACTGCAAAATTCGCGTTCGGCAAAGTTTTATTAAGGCAGTATCAAATGCACGAAATCAGCACCGGCTCGTAAGAAGAAATGGAAACAGATAAAAATGCACGAATAGTAATAATCATAATAATAAAATTGAATTTGGGGGTACTTTAGCAGTTTACCTGAAAGAAAAGCGGGAGCGTAATAAAATTGCATTTGGGGGTACTTTAGCAGTTTACCTGAAAGAAAAGAGGGAGCGATGCCGCCGGTGGCCATGCCGCCGATGAGTGTCATCGCTGAGGACTTGTGCGTGTTTGTATGGTACCTAGTAGGAATAAATATAGATATGAAATAGAAGGAGAACTGAAACCCAACCCAGCAGCTCAAACTCAACAGGACGAGGACGAGGACGAGGAAAGCTTAGCGCAACTATCTATGGGATTTACGTGGTACCCTCCGTCTCCAAATTACCGGATACCCCTCCCCCTATCGACCATCGTTGATTTCTTTTTTCTTATTTTTTTGAACTAATTAATTATCGACGAAGGAAAATTGCACAACTATGCATCGCCTTTGCACATAATCCTATCCATTTAAAATGATGCATTTTCACTCTTGATATGAAATTTAAAGGAAACATTCTTCAAATAAACAGAAGTCATGGCTCTAAATTTGTACGGGCATTTTCGTCACTTCATATTCAAAAAAACCAAAATAGTTTAGTAGACTAATCGAGGCTTCAAAAACAAAAACAAAACAAAAAAAAATCGAGATTTCAAAAAATTTGGTAACTACAGGTGCACTTTTTTTTTTTTTTTTTTGGGAAAAATGGTCATTTTAGTCCGTCAACTTTTTTTCTTAAACCAATTTCATCATTCATTCTTTTTTTTTTTCCCGAAACATTAGAAATTTTATATCATCACAAAACTATACAATTTTGGAGCAAGGGCTCCTATCTTTACAAAAGTGCATTTAGCACTATAGAGTGGCGTAGTTTCACTCCATGTCACAAAAATTCAAAAGAGCAATTTTGCTCAAATTGTAGCAAAGACTATAAGTATCTTCGTTCAAACTCACAAAAGAGCACATTCGAAACCATAAGGTCATTTTCTGGATATCCTCCATAATAGCAGCTATCTCTATATTATCCCCTTTTCCGGTTTGAATTTGGATCATCATCTTCTTGTTTTCAAACCGTATATTAATTTTATCACGTCCTTTCCCTGCTGCCTTGATCATGCATAATCTCACTGCCTCTGCCATGTCTTGATCTTTGTTCCTTGAATGTCTCTTTCTTTGAATCTCACTGCCTTGGGTCATCATTCATTGAATTTTATTTGGGTGTTTTTAGTCCCTAAATTTAAATTTATTAGAAATTTTCCGGCACAAAAGTAACCACCATATCAAAGCCTAGGTATTATAAGAATTACAAGTCAATGGTCTAAACACAAAACAAGGAAAAGCTAGAGGACCAAAATTTGCAATTTTTAATAATTATATCATCTTCTCCAACTAAACCTAACGTGCTGCTGCATTTCTATCTCTCATTCCGCGCCGATTGACTCTCTCAACTCCAGCCATCACCACCGCCCCATTTTGCCCACCACCTCCTCATCCAATGGCACCTTCCGACCATCTTCATGGGCAAGTGGAGATGATTCTTGTCAACATTCTCATCAGCCGCAAATTCACTGTCATGGGCAACATGCTCAGGCTAACAATCAAACAATTGAGCAACCCATCAACATGCTATGGAATGTGATGACTACATAATTGCTTTTAATCTTCTCCGGTATCGATGATTCTTATTCCAAAGCTAACTTTTGACTGCCAAGCGATTCCACTTGGTGGAATTTTATTATCAAGAAGATCGGTTAGGTTCTGATGGTGAAGGTGTTGAGCTTTTTACAGATGAAAGTTTGAACATGTTCGAACTCCTTTTCTTCTGCATTGATGGACAGATATCTGGAAAAGAAAAAAAAAAAAAGGATATACCATGTGGAAAGTTTCTAAGACCAACTGGAGTATAAATTTTAAAGATTGGCTACGTGTTTGTAAGTTGGAGTTTCATGCATTTGAACATGATGGTTGTTGGAGTTTGCTATTTAGTCTTATCCCTTATGAACATGCAAGTTCTCAAGATAGCAGCTGGAGATCCGCCATTAGAGAAGGAGATGGCTAATTTCTGCGTTTCTTCCAAATTCCACGGCAAGCTCATATAACAATCTCCTTATTGTGTGCAACCACATATCCTATGAACTAGAGCAACTTGTAACCCTTGATCTACATCCAATACATACACAAGCATGTATAAGAAGTCAAATCATCTCTAGGATGAATATTAATTGTAAAAGTAAGTAAGGTCCCGTGAATGTTTAATTACCAATGAATTAAACTCAGATGAAAGAAAAGTTTCAAGAATTTGCTTGTATATTCTACTACTGCTAATGATGAGTATAGCACAATACACTGGGGAAGGAGAGTGAGCATGGTTCAACATCACGGGTGGCAGTCGCTGTTGTTCTACATCGGTCATGACATATCAATTAAATATATCAATTAAATATCAAGTGATACGCAAGTTATAGCATATAAAGGTTTTAAAAATTCTAGAAAAATTACTAAAATTAAAAAATACTATTACCAATACAACTATCAAATTAAATTTGATAAAAGCCTACATTAACATAGATACTATGTAAGTATTTTAAAAAAATGATGCTACTCTAATTATTTGATTTTATAGTATTAAAATGCAAAAGATTTTTGTAAATATAAGGGAAATTTGCTATTGATTCATAATTATAGCGAGCACTTTATAATTAAGCCTAAAACTATCCCCACATAAACATATCCTCGTCTTCCTTTCCAATTTCCTTCCGAAAAAATAGTTCTCATCTTTTCCGGTCCATTCGCATCTCTTCCTGCACATCCATTGGCAATAGATTTCACTAACTCTATTTTTTCCGTCCATCTAGTATCCTCCTCGTCAAAACCCACTCTCTCTTTAATACTCCTCTAATCCATATTGTTTCTATACCCTAGATTCATCATACTTCAAAATTTGCTCCAATTCTTCTTGTTCATACTCTCAATCTGAAGATTAGGATCAATCCCAACAAAATTACGAGTCTTAAAACCATAACCCTCAAGAAACCTCAACTAATTATGATGGGGTTGCTCTAGCAGAAGTGATGGAATGAGGATGGCGACTGGTAGGAGAAAGAAGAAAATCATGTGGGTGATTTCGTTGTCTGACTTGCGATTTGACTCAGCTAAACTCGGTGAGTTCTGCTGGTTTCTTATCGATCTAAGTTGACTTGGTTAATATCGGCCGAGTCAATCTGAGTCAACTCGGATTCCAGTCAAACGTCGATGTGAGTGTTGGTATCGTACCAATGCCTCCTATTCCAGTTATGACTCGGACAAGTCAACTTGAAATCAGCCGATTTGGTGAACCATGATAGGAAGTCGGTTTGGCGATGGAGTTGGGAAACGAAGAGAGGGGAATGTGGTGGTGATGGTGGTTGATGGGTGAGTAGAAGGGGGACAGCGGGGTAGTGGTAAGGGAGTGGAGAGGGTGGTGGGTTTGGTGTGGGAAGCAAGGTGGTGGTGGAGATCAGGGAAAGTGGCAGAGGAGAGGAGGTGGTGGAGATGGGAAGAGAGGGCTAGTAGGAAGGACTACGATAGAGGGAGGGTAAAGCAAATTTAAAATATTTAAAAAGTACCCTAAAAATTTTAAAAAATATCTCAATTCACACAAACCCACTTGAAGTTTCCAAAATACCCTTGGTCAGCTAATAAATTAGGAGCACGATTGATTTTTGGTGTTGGCACCGTGGTGGAGCGATTTAATTGGATCCAAAAATCAAGTTTAAGGACTACATTGATCAAATTTAAAATTTAGGAACTAAATCAACTTTAATAAAAATGTTCGCGGATGAAATTGACCATTTTTCCCTTTTTTTAAAAAAAAAAATTTCTTTGAAGATTACAAAAACAAAAATCACAGCAAACAGTTATATCACAAATGACCTGTGCATATCCTAAATCTTCCGCTCAAATTCATATTTCGAAAGAGCGAGAGAAAGAGAGAGTACGTAAAGAAAAGTCGTAAGAAAACACCTGATTTCTCTAACATATTATTCAAAAATGAAAGGCAAAAAAATGTGGTCTTGACACGGGTTATTTCTACTTTTATGCCTGGCCTTTCCGAGCCCAAGTTTTTTTTTTTTTTTAATGAAAAAGCATGCCCCGGTCCAATGGACAGGGCGGGCAACATTTATATTTTTTTTGTTAATAAAAATAACCCCACCATGCCCAATGAGGGGTTAAAATTTTATTTGGAAATTTTTGAAAGATTCCCTTATTCTTACCACCGGAAGGATCCAGTAGAAAGAGTTGCATGACTTTGGAAGAGTTTGGAAAAGCCTATGGCTTCGACTTTTTTAGTCATGCAAGCTACATATAAAATTCAAGGATAAACATAAGAAAGAGTTTCATGCTTTGCTTGAAATTTAAAAATAGAACATATTAGCCTATGGTTCTACTTTTTTTTCTTCTTTCGAATCAATTTTATTTATTGAACATTAGGCTTATTTTTTTTTTATATGCCTAACTATGATAAATATTCATTTGACACTTTGATTGTGCATCATTATGCAACTATTATTTATATATTAGAATTTAGATTTAGCAGTCTTGTATATAATTTCAATTACTACGCAATTTTCTATCATTAGATGATGTGATAACAGTTGCAAATAATAAACTAAAAGTTGTAGCCAATTTTATTTAGTTTTTGAAACATTAAATAGATTGATGCACTAATAACAAAGATTTATTTGTATCGAAAATTTTCGAACCAATACAATTAATATTGCACTCCTTGAACTACAAATTCAGACTTCGTCACAAAGCGAAATTAATTTTACAAAAATATCGATTTTTGCCTTAAACTCCATATTTTTAATTGATTTTGAGAAATCGTAGACTTAGTAAAGAGGATACGGTTTGACATGTACAACAAGTTCTTTTTTGTTTTGCCAAAAAAAACCTAATTAACTGATCCATACGATGATCAAAACATAAATCGAAGAAGCAGATCTAAAAGTGCACCCAATAAAGAAAAAAAAAAAAGAAAAAACTGAGGTTCGGGGTATAACAATCTGTACATGTCAGTCTGAACTCTTTTTTCAACATAAGTAGATAAAGAGCGAAGGGCTGTGGTGACCTGGAGGTTTTCGTCGTCCTCTCACGTGCCGCGCGCATGTGATTGAGAGCGTTGTTTTCTTCGCGCATCGCGCGCTTCTTCTCCTCTGCCGGTATCCATGTGCCTCCTGCTGCGTTGTCTGCTGCGTCGATAGACTTCTTTCTCTATCTGGCAGTATCACATGCCTCTTCTCCCCACTGTCTTCTCTCTCTCTTTCTTTTGGGCAATGTTGCTCTGCTGCTTATCCGGCTGTTCTGAGCCTTGGTACGAGAGCCTGTTGAGCTAACCAGTTATCTTCTAACCACGCAGGTATCAGCGAGCCTCGGTCTCTCGCATTCTCTGGGTTGCGGTGTTCCAGGCATTTGGCTCTCCTCCTCTTCCACCGTAGTGAGTTTTCTTCTTCTTCCTTTTCTTCATTTTTCCTTTCCGGTGAGGTGCAATTTTTCCCATTAGCTTCCTGCGTGAATCTTTAGCCTGGAACTGATGTTTTTGTTCTTTGTTCCCCTTCTCCAGGCGCGCAAGGACCATCGAACCTCTGTCCCTCGCGTTCACTGGGTCTCAGTCGTCCAGATCAGCTGCGGGGCGTTCGGTTTTCCTCCTCCTCCTCCGTTGTAAGTTTCCTTGTTCTTACTTTACGTTGAGGTGCCGTCTTCTCTGTTAGCTTCCCCTGTATTTTTTTCCCTTTATTTCCTTTTTCAACTGGCTCCTATTTTGCTCTCGGGAAAGGTTCGATCTTGCCACCTGTTTGGATCACCTCCTCCTCCGCCGTTTGGATCGTGCTTCGTTGTGCCTCTCTCTGCAGTTTTTAGTCTAGAGTTGCTATTTTTCCTCGAATCAAAGGCGTCTGTTCTCCGTCACAAGCTCACCGAGAAGGACGCCATCATTGCCGACCTTCAGTCCCTCGATGCCTCCCTTTCCGACGCTTCCGACAAACTCACCCTCGCTACCCAAGAAAAGGTCCGATTCTTTTAACCAACCCGACCCACTTGAACCGTTTTACTTCTCCAACAATTACTACTTATAGCTCTAAGTTTTCTTCTTCTTCTTCTCCAAATGCTTATCTTTTGCCACAATCCCAACAGAAGAAGCAATACCCTCCATGTTAATTCTCTGCCCTAATGCAGCTTTCAAATCTACCCACCACATGTTTGTAAAAATACCCGAGTGGATCTCTAAATCACTATATGCTGTTTCTAGATATTCTCTTTTCTGGGTTCTCTGAGTTTCAATGGGAGAGTAAAAACCTTGTGAAAATGAGGTTTTTTTCTGACATGGGTACTGGGTGTTTTTTGGGCTTTTTCTCCTTTCCTGTTCTTTGCTGCAACTGTTTGTTGCTGTAAGTGTCAGAGGGGGCCTGGTGAATAACGTTTCTGGGGAATAGAGGGAATAAGCATTGCTCGAAAAATGGAGATTTTGAAGGTAGAAACGTTTAGGGATGGGATAATAGCAAGTGTTCCATGGAGTAGCCGAGGTTGTTTGCATGTTCAACCAATACTACTATTTTCCTGATTAATTTAAGATCAAATATGGTTTAAAATGTGGCCATTGGAGATTGGATTTTTAATTTTCCCAGTGGAGATTCGGCTAATAAAATCCAATGCTGGCCTAAGCCACAGAAACATGATACTGGAATGAATTGATGTTGGGTTAGTGCAGCAGGTTCTGTGCCAACCATAGGCGACGTTCTTGATGGGGTGATGAAACTTCCTGATAAGTGATGAAATTCTGTTGTCTTTATAGTCCAGCCTGTATTTCCTTTATTTTTTTTGGTAAAAATTTTGTGGGGATTGATTACTTTTACTTGATTTTAGTTTATATAGTTCTTTTCTGCAGCTAAAGTTTGTCATTTTAATTTTAATTTGGTCATATGGAATTTTAATTTAATTTGGTCATTTTAATTTTAATTTCCTCGAATCAAAGGCGTCTGTTCTCCGTCACAAGCTCACCGAGAAGGACGCCATCATTGCCGACCTTCAGTCCCTCGATGCCTCCCTTTCCGACGCTTCCGACAAACTCACCCTCGCTACCCAAGAAAATGTCCGATTCTTTTAACCAACCCGACCCACTTGAACCGTTTTACTTCTCCAACAATTACTACTTATAGCTCTAAGTTTTCTTCTTCTTCTTCTCCAAATGCTTATCTTTTGCCACAATCCCAACAGAAGAAGCAATACCCTCCATGTTAATTCTCTGCCCTAATGCAGCTTTCAAATCTACCCACCACATGTTTGTAAAAATACCCGAGTGGATCTCTAAATCACTATATGCTGTTTCTAGATATTCTCTTTTCTGGGTTCTCTGAGTTTCAATGGGAGAGTAAAAACCTTGTGAAAATGAGGTTTTTTTCTGACATGGGTACTGGGTGTTTTTTGGGCTTTTTCTCCTTTCCTGTTCTTTGCTGCAACTGTTTGTTGCTGTAAGTGTCAGAGGGGGCCTGGTGAATAACGTTTCTGGGGAATAGAGGGAATAAGCATTGCTCGAAAAATGGAGATTTTGAAGGTAGAAACGTTTAGGGATGGGATAATAGCAAGTGTTCCATGGAGTAGCCGAGGTTGTTTGCATGTTCAACCAATACTACTATTTTCCTGATTAATTTAAGATCAAATATGGTTTAAAATGTGGCCATTGGAGATTGGATTTTTAATTTTCCCAGTGGAGATTCGGCTAATAAAATCCAATGCTGGCCTAAGCCACAGAAACATGATACTGGAATGAATTGATGTTGGGTTAGTGCAGCAGGTTCTGTGCCAACCATAGGCGACGTTCTTGATGGGGTGATGAAACTTCCTGATAAGTGATGAAATTCTGTTGTCTTTATAGTCCAGCCTGTATTTCCTTTATTTTTTTTGGTAAAAATTTTATGGGGATTGATTACTTTTACTTGATTTTAGTTTATATAGTTCTTTTCTGCAGCTAAAGTTTGTCATTTTAATTTTAATTTGGTCATATGGAATGTATACTATTATTATTTTTGGAACTGAATTTACTGTTTTCAGCTGCTCTTGACTTATAATTTTGATTTTGTTCCTTTATTATGCTCACATTATTACAATTCTATTACTAATACGTGACCTTAATGAAAAAGAATATAAAAAAATGGTCCAAAGTTTTTTCTTTTTGTTTATTTGGGTTGAGATAATTCTTAACTTCAAAAAAACGGTGTTAAAATGACTTCAGAATTCTGATGAATTTTGTTTGAAAGAAAAATGGCTATGGTTAGCAATGTGATTAATTACAAGAGGTTAGGAGTTTGTGGGTCGAAACCGAGGTAATTTTGTTATTTACGAACTTAATGGAAGAGAAGATTTTCATATGATTGCTTGTAGAGTCGGTAGATCCATTGAGCTAATAAATCACGCCATTTTTTTTTTGGGTTGCAAATGATTACCCAAGTTTTATCATTATTTAAAAGAGAAATATAGTTCAAAATAAAAAAGGTAGAAGATCCTAGGAGCAGGTATTCCCACTTCATATCAAATTAAAATTGGCCTTGATTCTAATCTAGAACGTTGTCAATTAATCTGCTGTTTCGCCTGTGTTATTGGAAAACTCTATGGCTTCGGCGTCCAAAAAAATGGGACTCTTATTATCTTTTAAAGGCTTTTCTGTGTCTCTATCTCCCTTGTTCGCATCTGCTGTTTGATGCTCTGGACTCTTGCACGTCTGTAACGCTTAGGCTGCATTTGTGCTGTTTTGGGGCTTAGCCTTTGATGCAGAGTTTGGTGTTGTAATGTTCACACGGTCGGCTGCTTTTCTAAAATACATTTTTTCTTGACACTTGATTTTTTTTAAAAATTTTTTGCACCACATTCTAGCCGTCATCTTGCAGTATCTTATTCTTTGTTACAATATCTTTACTTTGTTGTGTGATTTTTTCGATAAGCGCAGGTATCATTATGCATAGGTTATTATATATTTGGAGATACTCAAACAGCATATATCTACTTAATCTTCTTATTACAATCAAAGTGGATGGTTGCACGATTAGTAATTAGTATGTTACTATATTGAGTGAAAATTTTGAGCTTTTCCATGTATGTTGTTTATCTTATCCTTGAGCTTTCTTCTATACAGGAATTGCTTTGCATATCATCTACGTGTCTGTGGCTGATGAGGTTGTCAGTTTGATAATCGACTTGTATTGATTCTTTTCTTTCTTGCAGGTCATAAATTTTGAGATGCCTCAAAGTGCTGCGGGATATATACATCGAATTGGCCGTACTGGAAGAGCGTATAACACTGGTGCATCTGTCTCTCTGGTAATTTTCTAAAGACTAAATTGCAATTACTTTTGTAACTGAATTTATACCCTGACTTCCAGATTGAATTTGGTTGATCTTCATTTTTTTGCAAGCAGAACTGATGAACAATAGGATTGCTTGAATATTGACTAGAATCTTCTGTAAATCATTGGCTCATATATATCCATGTTGTAGAAGTTCTGTCATCCTTCGCAATCATGGTTTTGGTTTTCAGTTTTTTCTTTGTGTTTATTGCATATTGAAATACGCCTTTTGTTTTTTATATCAAATATTAGATTGTGCTATAGGTTTTGCCCCTATGTTTTGCTGTTCTTTTTTATATCAGAATTCCTAATATATGTTAGCACATGAATAATGTCTCCCCTAATATGATTAAAGTGATTATGGTAATGCATTTAAAATTATTGTGATCATTTTCTTATATGTTTCTTATCTCCCTCTTACTTGATCTTGAGTAGGTGTCCCCTGAGGAGAATGACATGTTTGAAGATATTAAATCCTTCATCGGTGAAAGTGATAACGTGGACTCCAATTTTATAGCTCCATTTCCATTGCTCACTAAGAATGCTGTGGAGGGCTTGAGATATAGAGCTGAGGTAAATATTGCCTTCCTTTATTGCATAGTAAGTTGTAACTTTTTGAACTTATTATGCGTTAAGCATCTCTTTATGCTTACTTTGCTTCTGTGGTTCTTAAAAAAACCCTATGGCGTCTGCCTCGAGATATTGAAGCTGTTTTGTGCTGTGTTGCTGTTTTGCTCTGTGCTTTTTAGCCTAGAGTTGCTATGTTGCTATTTATACGTACTGCTTCAGTTAGAGCTTTGCTTCTTCGGATCGGTGCGAGGTTATGTATTATTTTTTTGTTTTGACTCTAAAAATTATATATTAATTGCCTTTTGTAGTTAAGCCACCGCACCTAATTGCCTTATCTGTTGCCAGCATAAAATTTTTTTTAAAACCGAATTTGGATGCTTACTGTTGCATTATCAACTTTTCAATTCTGTTACACATTTGGACTATACTTTGTCAGTGTTGCAGGGTGTTAGCCTAAACCTCCGGGTTGCTGATGCTCTTGATGGAAAGGAATTGTTGTGCTATGTTATACGTGCTCCTGATTTTATTAGAGTAACTGGAATCAGGTTTACGATTGTTACGACTTACTGGGTTGGAGAAGCTGCATCTGTGGCCGTGTCAAATGTGCCTTTCCTGATGTGACATGCCTCTTTCCGGCATCATCTCTACCTTAGAAATTGCCGAATTAGTATTTTCTCTGAAATATATTTTCCCCATGCTTTCCTTCAAATACGTTTTTATTCTCAGGTTTTTTCTTCATTATTTTTTTTACTTTCTGTGGTGATGATTCATGATTTCAAGCATGAATTCGTCATGATTTACTTGTAATTTATGCACATACAATTCAATAAGGATTTCAAAGGTTATGTGGCTATGAATGACCATTTAGCTGTAGTTTGCCTATTTTGATTGTGGAACGGATTGTCCGTGTAATTTATTTACCTTACTTTTACTCAACAGAAAGAACTTGCTCAACTTACTTGTGAATGTGAAAGACATATGAGCACACAATCTGGCGGAATGGAACAGGTAATGATTTTCTGCTCTTTCCTTGCTTGTTCCTTGAAGTTCTGAAATAGCCTCTGCAAGATTTCTGCAGAAGCATGATATTTTTTGCCTTTTTTTTTTTTTGGATTTACCCTTGTCCTTTGCTTCTCGTGCTTTGTCCTTGTGTTTTGATCGTATGTGACTTCTTTGCACATTTTTTTTACAAGTTTTTTGCTGCAATGGCTCTTGAATTGACTTGCTCGGTGAAAATTTTTGTGTTATATTTTATGTCCCTATGATTTAGTTCTATCCATTTGTGATATTTCTTTATGTCTGTTTTCTTGACCTGATTGCCAGATTCGTTTTTCAGTATTATTCGTCTTCATTCCAATGGGAGCTCGCTGCTCTAAATTAGGCTTTTGCTGGTGGCCTTCTAACCTCAAATCCAACATCGCTTGTTCCTTTGATTTTGGTAATTCTTAAAACTCTGTTAAATGTATAAAAATGTAATATTTGTTTCCCTTTTCTGATTTTTTTCTTCTGGGGTTTTAGAGCAATGTGGAGAAAATGAGACTATGAAACTGCCATCATTTAAAGAATGCAGTTTACATTAGCTGAAGGTGGCGACTACAGGATTCTCAGTTGAATACATTGTATCAGAACAAGGAGATAAAGCTCCCGATGTTTGTCTACAAAGGGCAGCTTGAAGATGACGGCTCTTAGATTGCTGTCAAACATTTCAATAAGTTTGCTTGGCTGGATTCTCGGCAATTCCTGGTTGTTATTACTTCTTTTAAGCAAGGCCCCAGCCATAGTGTTTCACAAATGTATTATCTTATTTATGTACGGGCTTTGATATCAGCCATAGTACTTAGTTAACCATGAGTATGGTGGATGTTATTCAGGTTTAAGATTTGTTGTATGCAATTTGTAAGTTAATAAGTGAGGAAACTTATTGTAGGTTGATATGAATTGAAACATTGATTATGCGGTTGTTATACCTTTGTTTAAGGTCAAATGGGATGAAGTATTTTGTTTCTATCAATAATATAAAGTCAAATTCATTTATTTTCTTACTCACTTTGGCCCTTACTATTTTGCATTTTCCTGCTTACCGCTCTATTAACTCTCCTCCTTCACTTTTCCTTTTTTTTTTTTTCTAATTTTGAGAATGACCTGAGAGCATGGAAAGATAGTAAAATATAACCCCTAATGATGCTTATAAGTTTTAAGTAGCTACATTATTAGGAAATTAATTGAACTCGTAATTAAATTATAATGCAACCTAACCTTGAAATAGCAAGGGCAGATGACAACTTAGACGGAGTCTTATAATATTTTGATTCTTTAATGAGAATGACACTTACTATTTTTTATATGATTACATACTTAAATGAAAGTTTACTCTAATTTTGGTTTAATATTTTTTTTGGTTTATTTGTAACTAATTCCATCAAGAAAAACAAATTTCATTAATTATCCATTTTGAATTAGTACAAATTATTTTATTAAATTGGGCATCTCCATCCTTTTTTCCACCGTGCGTAGCACGGTTTATGCCTCCTAGTAAAAAAGAAAAGCAGCATTAGCAAGAAGAGAGAAGACGAGGAATGTCCCAAAATTAGGGCACGACACCCCCTCTGAAAGGGAGACCTACAGCAAAGTAAAACTACTGTTCCAAGTATCTCTTTCTTCATTCCCTCTGTATAATTTGGTATTATCATTTTATTTATTTTGTTCTGGAGGGCGCGGCGCATTCAACACCACATGTTTGTTGGAAATCCTACCGCTCCTGTTTTTCGTCGTCCTTATATACAAAGAGCTGGGCTCCGGCTGGGTTATACTCTTGCAACATCTAACTATAATATTATAGAAGGAAAAGGAAAGTACTAACAAAACTATAGCTCCATATTGCACGTCTTATCAACAGATGCGATGCGATTCTACAGCAGAACCCATGGCTCGATACACCCACCGACATCTCCCTGCAGCAGATTAACGGGCATGGCACGCGGAGCATCTACTCTCTATTTCTCCCTTAAGCCCCCATAGAGCAGCAGCGAAGTATTAACGCGTCGCCTTTCAGGCATGAGCTGTTCGCTATTTGACAAGGACTTCATGTTTTGTTCCTTGTCTGGGAACGGAAATGACAGAGAAAGGGAGAGTGAGGCCGATATATCCTCCTCATCTCCTTTGGCAGCTGCCACACTCGAACAATGGTCCTGATTGATCTTTTTGCCTCCTTTCCCAACCAAGAACATTGGAGTACCCTGTGTCATAGGCTTACTCTCAGCCCCCAAAGCAAGTTCAAGATTTGGAGCTCTGTCTTGAAGCCGATCCTCCTCTGAACGACTCATCTTCCATTGCATCAACTTCCCAACCAACCCAACATCCTTCCCTGGTTCAGGATCAACAGGGAAGAAGTATCTCTCAGCGTTCCCTTTGATTTTCTGTAGATCACATCCATCAAAAGCTTCGTCACTCCCAGTAGCTTGAACAGGCAAGCCAGAATGCCCACCACGAATCTGTGCAACTAAGCCTTCACTCGAAGAACTACTCTCTACATGAGTCTTCTGTTTTTTGCTTGTTCTTACTTCTTCAATGGAAATATTGTCAACAGCAACCCCTGATTGCACCTGACTTCTGCTCGCATAAGCAGCCTGTGGCATCCTCTGCCCAGAATCCACAAGTAGACAATTCCCATAGTTGTCCTTCACAATTTCATTTTGAATACCAGAGGAGGAAACCTTGTTGAGCGAACCATCTTCCGGGCGAGGTTGATGTCGAGTACTGCCCATATTCTCCGATATGTCCCCGGTGCCTATATTTTCCACTGAACCTATCCCACCTGCACAAGCGAGAGATTCACCAAAATAATGCGAAGCATGCAGTTGATTAAGATGAGAATTCTGGTCCAAAGGAGTCTCCTGACTTCTACAGAAACCACTAACTCTTTGAGTAGATTCAGCGGACGTTTGGAGTTCTTGCTCTATCATCTGGTCAGACTCAACACCCTCTTCCTGAAGGGCAACATTGAACATTATACAAGGAACAAAACAATAAATGTTGGACATTAAACATTACCAGAACAAACAAGGAAAATGCTAGTCTTACAAAACCTACTAACATATTACTTAGACAAGACCCAGTGCGGAATGCAAGTCATCTTATCCAATGTCTTGACAATAGTAACTAACAAGCAGCAGACTTGTCTTTGTCACATTTATTTTCCAATAAAATTTGTCAAACTATCCATCCTCCTCTCTAGTTCTCCCCAAAATTACAGTGAAACATCAAAAGTAAACAAACTTCAATGAGGCCAACAAATTAATTCAAGAAAAATGAAAAATTAACAACAGAAAAAGGATCAGGGAAACAAAAAAAAAGCAGAAATAAAAAGTAAAAATAAGGGAAAGAGAGTGTCCGAAGATATGCTGTGCTGAAACAACAATGAATGTATCCCCCAATCAAGACTAACACTTTCACCAAAAGAAGAAGTACCGACTGATATACAATACATGATCAATGTAGTAATTTTTTCAGTTCAAAGTTTAATCTCTCTGTTAAGTCAAACCAGACCTCCACCTAAGAAAACCTTACCCCTGCCACATCAGGTGACTTAATGTTATGGCAGGGCATCTAGAAAAGGTGAGAAACAAAACATAACATTTGGAGATAAATCTTTAGAATTATCCTCAAAAAAAAAAAAATTTTCCAGCAAGTCCAGCCAGTTTGCATTAAATCAAGCTGTTGCCTCCTCTGCAGAAATAGTATAGATTAAGTCTGAGGGGCCCATTCCTTTCACAATATTCTCCTTTTGAATATATAATTCGGTTGCTTTGGATATCCGCACAGTTAATATACTGAAGTGATGTGGCTAAGATGGAAACAGAAAATTTCCAACATAAGCTCTAGCTAAGAATACCACATCCTTGCATACTCAGGCCCTATGATTGTGAGTGCACACAGATGCACAAGCATGTTATGAGAGGAAGAACAAGGAAAAAAAGAAACAATCATCATATCAAGAAGAAAAAGAACAAATGTTTTGCTCGAAAAAGAATATGGTTATCTAAAACAAATTGATAATACCAGGGAGGTACTGGTATGTTTCATTTCGTCGGACAATGTGCTGGTTTGTGCTGCTTCTCCACATGATTTTGCATTGCTACTTTGTACAACAGAAAAGAAATTGGAATCCAATTTATTATCCTTCCGCTCCGCACTAAGTACAGGATCATTGTTTGTGACTTCCGAAGACACTTTGCCATCAGAACCTTGTTTCAATGCTTGAGATGATGATAAACAAGGCAGTTCCATAACTGCCTCCTCAGATGCTAATGACTTGCTGCTACCTGCAAATAAACCATTTTCTTATAGGCCAAAGTGAGCATGAGTTCAGGGGCAAGAACATGATAGAAGTGAGGATACCTTGAGAAACAAAAGTTGGCTTATGAGAGCAATCAGTCCTCTTACCTCTGAACACCCCCCACAGAAAGAACAGTGCATTCCAACCTACAAGCAGTAGACAATGCAATCATATTTTTTTGGGACAGCTTCCAAGTAAATTGTTACATGGATAAATAAGAAAGAGAAGAATACTATTAAAAAAAAAATCCCCCATTCCCCCAAAACCACCCCCACACAACCTCCCCCCCCACCCCCAAAAAAAAAAAAATGCTTAGAAAAAGCGAGAACAGTGGGTGGAAACTTTCAAAGCAGACTGTTATAGGGGCAAAATAGAAGTGGAATGATGATATCCTTCTTTGAGTTCATGTTCTAAGAGATGTAGACCACATCCATCAGATGTCATAAAGCACATGACAGAAAAGTGTGAAGGAAATAAGCTTTCCTTTCTGCTGCTGATAATAAAACACTTGTAGCAAAGAAAATCAGGATCAAAGCTTACAAAGATGGCATTGGCTCAAATACATAATAGATGAAATTTCCTACAAAGATTTACACATTTTGAACAGAAGGGATTATTAGACGAATAAGTGATCCCTCACATTGACACATAAACAAGAACGGACTAACCAAACTACAATCATTCAGTCATTACATCAGTAACAACTCTTGATGCTAGTTATTTTCAACATATAGATATTTGATACATTATGAACGAACAATAGCTAGCCATAAGGAAAATACTAAACTAATCCTTACGCTGGGATTTCTCGGGAAGCTGATTTGACGGGAATATCATGAGTTCAAAACCATCAAAACTTCCTTTAAGCGCAAGATCATTTTTCATCATATTGTCCAACAATACTTTGTAGCTCTTCTCATAGCTGGGAGACAAAATAAATCAGATCAAAGAACATGTACGATTATTTGAGCTAATCAGTAGAATTGATAAGTTCAAAATGCAACCTCGCAAGATCTTTAGCAAAAAAGAAAAGTGCTACATTATCTTCTTTGACACCATTGTCCTGAAACTGTACTGGCCACATAGTCAACCGAGGTACTTCATTTAGGAGGACTTTATTGGCAAATTTGTTCACAGCTTCAAGAACTCTGGGTGATGCACAAGTTGACAAATGAGCTTGTATTCCATCAAAAACATTCAGTGGTTCTCCAATTCTGTTAACCTCAAATACTCCTCTGCCCATGAAAAATCATTACAAGGAGAAAACCCACAATCAGATCAAAAGAACTCCTATGTTAATGCCTATTTTCAGAAATTAAAACTAATGGGTAAAGGTTAAAAGCATACTGCCATATGTACTCATGATCTGGAATGGCCAATGTTTTCAACAGAGTAGATGTTGCCGGTGAGACCCCATTTGGAACATCTCTTACCAAAGACGATCTCTCCAGTGGGACAATAGGAAACACACCTGCAGTTCTGGAAGTAGAAGCTTCAACTGAAAGATTGGGAAACTGCTGCACAATATCGTCAACAGTTTCCTGTTTAGACGAGTCGGTTGTCGAGTTCCCCAATATGATATACCCCTCTTGCATCTCTCCTGAACTGCACAAATTTCCCTGATTACTTGAATCCAATACCTGATCCTGAGTAGCTATTTCGGAATTCATCTTTAGGAGAGATGAATCATCGGAATGGTCAGAAACCCTGTGCTTTCTGTATATCCCAGGCTTTCTGAGTACAGCAGCTTCAATTGCAGCCTTAAGCTTATCCTTACATTCTACCATCTCTCTTGGATTTTTTGCTGCAGTTGTATCAGAAGCAGGCGATCCAGGATGATCAGCAGTGCAAGACTGTGATAAATGACCAATTTCTTTACACTTTCGGCAAGACAGGGTTCTTCCAGAAATCATACTATTCTGCCTTGACTGAGTCCAGCTACCATCTTTAGTTCTCTCACCAAAATTTATCGATTCCCTTGGCCGAGAGGCCCGACATAAACTATCTGGTAGACCTTCATTGAGATTACAAGGTTGTCTCTCCCCAGAAAGAGAATTAGATGAGTACTCCTCTGGGCTACCTTGATTAGGCTTCATATCATGACCGCTATTTCCATTTAAAGATGAAACTCCAAATGAATTAGTTGATGCCTGCCTTTTCAGTTCACCTGCCACAGGACAGCCAATTAAAGGCAGAAATAAACAGAAGGAAATCATCCATAAACAAGATTCAGACCATACCTAGAGAAACAGGCGGTTCTGAACCTGTACGAACAGCAAAACTTGAGGATTTTGACAGTATCATTGACCTACTCTCAGATTGTATAGCCTTTGTGTCATGGAAGTTTCTTGCAGAAGAAAGTGAAGTAGGTTCAGCAGACGATACAAGCTTTTGATCATTTTTTACTGCAAGAGCACCAGGATTAGCCATAGGCAGACTGCCTGACACTTTTTGAGATGTGAAGGAATTCTTCTTTTCAAATAAGTTCCTGTCTTTGGTATGTTTTGACCCTTTAGTTTCCTGAATACGAGAAAATTTGGGAGATATCATTTTTACTTTTGATTCCCCAATGTTGGGACGGCCTGAGTTTGTTAATCTAAATGACGAAGATTTGCTTATTGATCTGGCAGCTCCTTCCTTTTTTTCAAGAGAGACAGAACTTTTAACTGATCGCTGCTTCTGAGGAACAAAATCATCCACAAGTTTAATTTTTGGCTTCATCGTCAAAGAATTGAATGAGTTGGACTTTATAAAAAGACCTGCAGGATTGTCACCAGTTCAGTACCATTGTTTATTTTACAGCAAGAAGAAAGATATCGTCACCGTAAGCTTCACAGCAAAGAGTTTAAAGAACCTGCAAGAAATGTAGAAGACTATAAAGACCAAAACCTGTTATTCCAGGATTGATTATTACCCTGAGAAGTGTGCAATCTTGAACCCGATGGAGAGGTTGCTGTATCATGAGCTGAGACAGTAACACTAGAAGAATGCTGGGTGGGCTTTGCTTTCCCCCTATCCAAAAGCTTAAACGAACTATCACAAGAAATTGCTGCTGCTCCACTAGAAGTTGATACCTTTGCTGAACCAATATCTGATTCAAGGACACGCTTCTTTACTGCGCAGAAAACTTCAGCATCATCAGATTGTCTTTTGCCCAAAATTTTCACACTTGGCGGATCATTAGCAATTTTGTTTCCCACGACATCTGAACCTTTTGTTTCAGACTTCATAGCGAAGCTTGCATTTTCAGGATTTGCCTGTCCAGAAGAATTAATTTTTTCACTTGCATCAACACTACAAACTTTTTCTTGCCTCGGATTCTTCATTTCCGCCTCCAACCTGCATTCTTCACAGAGCCAATCACCTTCAGGAACTTTATCCACCATTTCTTTCATGCAATAGCTGAAACAAGAGCTAATGAATAAGTATCATCACAGGGACAAAAATGTGGAGAAATTTTTGAAGGGTTAGATAATGTCATTGTCAGTCTTACGTGTGCTCAGCTCCATCACTACATCTACAGCATATTGCAAGCAAATCCTCCCTACCAGCATCGCCACAGATATCACAAACTTTTACCTGGTCCCAGCAGGAAAGGTATAAATTCAATTAACATTAGTCAAAACCCTAATCACTCTAATTAAACAAAATAACCAACTTATAGTGAGTATGGAAATCAGCGACAAGAAACTTCATACCATGGTACAAAAGTAGTGATGAAATAGGACATATACAAGAATAATTAAAAATTTTCATGCTACTTTGAGAAAATAACAAATGCCCAAGCAAGAAAAATAAAAGAAAATGTTGACAGTATGACAAAGAGTTTTTGGACTATTTAGCCTTGTACTATTAGGCTTTGTTTGAACATTGAAAGAACTTTCTGTGAAAGTGAAGCAGACAAGAGTTAGGTAAACTAATATAAATATTGCTTTCCTTCCATATAAAACTCAAACTAGTTACCTATGTAGTAGCAATGGTACTTTTGGGTTTTAACAACTTCTCATGCAATTTTGCAGGACACAAATCTGTAAGAAGATGTAGGAGAGCTATGCAACTTTCCCACTAATGCAAAGCACAAAAACAAAAGTAAATAACTCTCTCTCTCTGTCACTTTTCTTCCAACCAACCATTACATTAGGGTTGTGGCACTTTGTACGCTCAATTCCTATTTCTGACAATTCAAGAAACAAAACTTTGCTTTCTACATTCACCAAAGTGGTAATTGACAGGACTACTTCAACTGTACAATTATCTTAATTAGTACCATTAAAACATCCGTTTAGGATTAACATGTTGCCCTACCACGTAGTTTATGCTCAAGTGTAGCTATTACATTCCACAATGAGCATCCAAGCTGACACAACCGTAAAACTTCATGGAAGCAAAGTCATACCAATCCATATATTTCCAAGCATCCAAATTGGATATAATAACATGCACCTTCAACCCACTTGCCAAAGCATTTAATACAACTCAACACAAATCCAAATATGTGCAAAGTGAGAACATATTCTAGACAATTCTATCACCAACACGTAATTAGAGTTATTTGTTTGATGTCCAGACTATCAACTGTATAGTTTCTGATGTTGCCACCAAAGGGGAGGACCAAATGATAGATTGAATAACTTACAAATGCGTCCTTATTTCATACTACAGTACCAGCAACATTTGCAAACTGGCTAGCATAGTTATCAGCAAAATTAATACAAAATCAAAATCCATGATATAGTTTAGGCAAAGATTGGATAAAGCCCAGTGATAAAGTTTTAAATAGTTGATGAAAGAAAGAGAGTCAATGATACAGTTTAAACAGTTCTTTTTTTACAGTAAAGATTACTTTTAAACAGCTGATGAAGTTTTCCTCTCTCTCTCTCTCTGCAACTCTATGTTCTTGGTAGCAAGGAATTGCACTATCGGGATATACATGGGTATAGGCAATATGTCAATCTGATGGCATAAGCTACAGAAGCTACACCTAAATGGAAGTCTTTCATGGACTGCGGAAAATCTTTTGATTTCAGCACATCAAAAGTTCCAAAACTGAAATTTCAACCTAATGACTTCAAAAGCAATAGAAGCAATGTCATTGCTCATTGATATACAAGCAACAGATTTTCTATGAGAAGCATCGCAGGTAAACAATAACAACTACGACTAGAAGCAAGAGTTTTCCAACAAGCAAATCAGAAAGGGACCTGGTTTAGATAATAGAAATGCCCTGCACCTACAAGAGAACATAAAGAATAGCTGTCCTTACATCATGCTCCACCATATCAGAGTCATCACTCTCATCCATTGGATGTGATTCAAAAGAATTTTCAACAGCATCATGCACAGATCTCGATCTCATAACTCTGTCAATTTTGTCAATGTTTTCTTTCTTTTCTACAAAATCCACAGTATTTACAGCTGAAATGCTATCAGTAGGACCACAAGATACAGCCTTTGTGGATAACGAAGTCAAATGGCCACCGGGGCATGCTAACAAATTGTCTTTCAAACCATCAGGACTTGGTTCATGCAAGCGAGACTTGTCCATGGTAGGATGTGAACAATTCCCCCGTGCTTTCATCAAATGAGTGACACCTCCTGCAGTCTTTGATGGAGTCTCCACCAAACCTAAGTTTCGTGAAGATTAATCAGCTTGTGAGCATACAGAGAGGCAAATTCTTCAACAATAGTTCAGTATTTTATGTTTGCCAGCTGGAGTTACTGTCTCTCATTGAGAACACAAATCAAATCCAGAAAAAGAGAAGAAGTTTGATGAAAAATAGTGATTACGTTCTCTTAAGCACTTAGACTATTAGCAGAAACAGGATAACCAGGAAAATCCATACCATCTTCATTTCTATCATTGGAATTGGACAACTTAGTATCTTCAGCTGCAGTAATACATGATTGAACATGATCATGGTCTTCTTGACCTTTTGAATCCTCAACCTTGGGAAATACAGTAGTAGTTTCAGATGTTGCAGACACGTCAGAATTCATTGTAGCTTCACAATATACATTTTTAGAACCATCACTCTTCCGCACAATTTCGCATTCCACAAAATTTTCATTTGGAAAAGCATCATTTACAGAGAAACTTAAAGCATTTTCAGCAGAAGCCTCTCCAGAGCATTCATCGACTTTTGATCCCATCTCGTGCTGGGTAATATGCAAGCAAGCTGAGCAAGGCGCAAAGCACACGTTACAAGTTCCACTTTCTGCTATATGATCAGAATTTAGATTCTTAGGATAACTACTATATTTTTCGTCAACCTGGGAATGGACCTACAAGAAGCAACCAAAATAAACAAATAAATAAGCATGGAAAAATACATCATTTCAAAGAACAAGTTTGAGAGTGGAAAAAAAAAAGCAGGCATCACCAAGGAAAAAAAGTTTAAAAAGATTTCCAGGAAGGTAGATAGCTTGCACCATGAAACCAAAATTAAACAAGAAAATCATTATGATGAAAGCTTGTAAACCAGATGTAACCATGATGAACAGAAAGACACACACACACTGGAAACCAATTATAGAAGGTTTCTATATCAAAAATCTGTTGTGATGATGTCTGCATGCTTTTGCAACTGCACCAGACTTTCTGGATTATGTGCAATCACGTTACACTTATTCTCTTTTTTCAAAGTTACATCACTGTTTGTATCTCTTCTTTAAAAATGCTCCTTTCATGTTCTCTCTCTCTTTTTCAAAGTCACATTACTGTTTGCATCTCTTTTTTAAAAACGTTCCTTTCAAGGAAGATAAAAACAAGTACTGCACTGTCGTCCCAACTATTTTCCTCCTATTCTTTCGATGGTATTTTCCATAGTATGCAAAACAATCTTGGTCAAGCACCAAAAGTTTTTGGTGACCTAAATTTCTTTCTCTACTGCATCAATGCGGGTGTACACCGGAGTCGAATGTGATAAGCCAGTTTTCTGCAGGCAGTTCCAGCGTCATAAATGAGTCTCCTTGGCAGCTAGTTCCTTTTTAAAGGAAAGGATAGCTGTTCAAGTCACAAGCGGAGAAGGCGGACCCGTTAAGAAAGATATTTAGCCTGAAGTGAACTAGTATCCTGTATTGTCCTTAAAAATAGCAATTTGTGCATCAACACCATACCCTCAGATCAACTGAAGGGGTAAAGGATACTCCTAGAAAAGATGAGCTATTTGCTATCTCCGAAATCTAAATCATAATCGAAGGCTTCAGTCCTCGATTATGAAAGCTCCATATGTAACAGAGATCTCATTACAGTAGTCTGTAAGTTAAAGGCACTTTTGAAATTTACAATTATATAAATTAAATCTTTATGAATAATTCCCTTCACTTCCACGACATGCTCTGCTCACACCCCAACTTCCCCACTCCAAAGCCATGTAATAACACTGACAACCCAAACATGCAAACGCAAATAAAACACAATGAATTTCCCTTTTGCAGCTTAAAGCACTAAGTAATGTAAATAGGAAGAGTTTCGGAATACGTTGTGACAGTTTCAAAAGAAAAACTCAGGCAGAGGCATACTGAATTTGACAAATTATCATTACTGTAGCAAAAAACAAAATACTCTGGCTAGCGTATATGAGAATCCATGAATGAGATCTGTAGGATCCTCAGCCCAAAAAAAAAATTATTGTCATATATGAATTACGAATTCAGAGCCAGGAGTATAATGAATAGCACGTAATTACCCTGTTATCTCACCATATTGGCATGGTCAGAATCATCTACAGGCCCTCGCATCCGACAGTTTCCTCTCAAAATTGGTGTGATCTATTACAACAATACGATCAAATGTCAATGGCTGGCCCAGTTTAAAGCTTCAAAAGCAGTAAAGGGCCTTTAAACTAAAGCAATCTTAGCATCGAAAATCAGAAATTTTGAGGAAGAAAAACACTCCTATTAGATGTCTACTGTGTATCTCTTTGGTCAATAATTTCTTCCACGAATAGATTGACAAAATGCAAAAGCCCAATCACAAACATATGCATGAAGAAGGCGTGCAGGTGAGAAGGTGGAGAGAGAAGGAAACTCAGAAAGAAGATGAGTTTACAATTACAGAGGATGATTCACTGGTAAATCCACAAGAACCATAATTAATTAAAAAAAATAATCCAGATAAGTGCAGAAGAGTCATTAATTAGTGAGAGCAAGCAATCAAAATTGAAACTTTTTAGGCTCATATACCCCAAACAAAAAGGTAAAAATTGTGATCGATTAACAAATATTACGATCAGGAGAAAAGTTGAAGGCGATTAAAAATTAGTACTAGAATTGAAACATATCGTCAGGGAAAACATGAATTATAAAAAAATAAAAATAAAACGAGGCATGGATTTATTCTGTGAATTAGTTTCTTTTTTTTTTTTTGGGAGCCGGGGGTGGGGGGGGGGGTTGGGGGGAGAGGGGTGGGTATAAGTTTTTCGAGGGGGTAGTTGCTAAAATTAAAACCCTAATTGAAGCGAAGGGTGGAGGAGGAGTAGGCAGAAAAAAAGAAATGAAATAAAAATCTCACGTGCCTTGGGGTGGGAAAGAGTTTGGGTGGCATTGTATAAGTCTTGGAGGAATTGCTGTTTTCGCTCAGCCATCGCCGACACAGAGACACAGGCACAAACAAGAGGAGGAAGACGACGACGATGATGATGGATCAAACATCACCGACCCAGCTGCATCAACAACACCACCACACAAAAGCATACACTTTTGTCTCGCTGATTGAAGAGAGCAGAAGATGAGCTATTACGCAACCTCGCCAAAAATCAGCCTCCAAGTCTTCACAAAAATCAGCCTCCAATTCCAAATGTTTACCCACTCCTTCAATTTCAATCTTGTGTGGTAGTAAAAATAGTGCGTGTATACTATATCCCAAACAACATGGTATGTACATATAATATTTTATATATATATATATATATATATATGTATTGTGTGTGTGTGTGTGAGGGTGTCCGTCTTTTTGTGGGTAGAAAATTGTAATTCATATAATTATAAAGGGTGCTGTAGCAAATTAAATTCCATTTCTCAGAAAACGCAAAATGTAAGGAGGGATAAGTTGTAATGGTTTGGTTTATAGGACATAATATAATTTACTATTTTTTTATTTGTTCTATAATAGTATTTGTCTATTTACGTGAAATTTAAATTTTTTTATTTTAAAAATAAATGAGGATTGATAACAAAATTCTTCTATTGTAATACTTGACTCATTCTAATACATAGATTTTCAAGTTGAATTTGGATTTTTGAGCAATATAATGTGAATTTACATGAAGTCAAATTTCAATTTTGATATCAGATTAAAAATTCTTGCACAACTATTAAAAAATCAAAAAAAAAGTATCTTAAAATATTTGTTTTTTATTATAAAAGGAAAAATTATTTTAATTACAAGTAAAATTATTTATTATGAAAAAATTACATTCAAACATTAATTGAATTTACAAATAACCTAAGATATCTTGATGTAGTATAAAGATTTATAATGATAAATTTGGCATTCTATTTTTGAGGCATTTTAAGATAAAGGAGAAAAGAGTTTTTTCTAGAATAAGATTCCACGAAACAAATTAGAATGTACATTTCAAGAAAAAAGGGTTTTCCAACCATATCAAATACTGAAATAGAACGGACTTTTCTTTTCAAGTCATTCCTGCGTACCAAACAAGGGGAAAATACTAGGGAATCCATAATAACTCTCCCGTATCCCTCTCACTCAAGTAAAACCCATGGTGGAGAATTTAATATTACCTAGAAGTAAGTAGGTATTTTTCCTCTTAGCTTTTTACTAGAAGGCTTTTATACCTACAAGTGTTTATTTATTTATTGTTCAACTTGTGACCTTCCCATCTTGTAATCTACTTTTTCCACATAGTGAAA
Organism: Coffea arabica; assembly: GCF_036785885.1. Taxonomy (NCBI): domain Eukaryota; kingdom Viridiplantae; phylum Streptophyta; class Magnoliopsida; order Gentianales; family Rubiaceae; genus Coffea; species Coffea arabica. Next base: position 153,304 of record NC_092313.1, on the reverse strand, counting down.
ACTTTTTACTCAAAATTTTTGCATTATATATAAAAAGGGAGGGGTTAAAACTGTATTTCTACATACTAAATTCACACCCTATACACTTCTTAGATACTTATGCCTAGGAATGGGCAAAATTATCCGCTAACCCAAAAATCCGTCATATCCGATCTGATTCGAAAATTAGGATACTCGATATGTATTATTTGATCGGATCAAAAGAGTGTTAGATACCCACTAAAATGCAGGATAAGTTAGGGTCATATAATTAAAACTCACGGGTACGCGATCCGCCCCCGCATATATTTATTTATATATTTTTATACACATATTATAAAATAATATTTTTTTAGAGATAAATAAGTAATTTCATTGAACAAATTGCATTACAAATATGAGAGACTATAGTTTATTTATAAGATTCATTTGTAGAGATCATGATCTTATGCTTTGTAGAAAAGAATTTAGTTAATATGGAACATACATTTAAAAAAATGTGTTACTTATTTCAAACTTTTATTGATTTTGAATTCTTTTAATTTTTTTCCTTTATCTTGTATTCTCTTTGCATGCTTGTTTCTTGGTGAGAAACTTTTTTTGAAAAAAAAATCTTTATTAAATTTTAGATGAATATGTAAAATACAAAATTAAATTAGTATAATTTTTTTAAAAAAAAATTAAATGATAAGTGGGGCGAGGGGGTACTAGTTGACTCGATTCTATCTTAGCGGGTGCCTTATAACTGAGTATCTGCTGATATGCGGGACGAGTAAGAGTCAAAAAATGATTGACTCGCAAAGTGCGGGTCAAATCAACAAAAATGGTGGATGAGGCGAGTATCCGACCCACGCCCACCCCTACTATGCCGTTAGTTTTTATACATTAAATCAACACCTTTTATAGTTTTTAATTATCTTTGCATATAACGAAGAGAGGGAATATTAACATCTTTTTAACGGGAAAAATTTCACATTCAAATATTTATTTAAGTCTTATATAGAAATTCCTCTTCTTGATTCTCTTGTTCCAAAAATTTATGTTTTTTTTCGTCTCATGACCTACTAGTCTTTTTTAAAAAAAAAACTATTTGCATGTAACCAAATGGTGTATAATACCAATATGAAGTCAATATAGTTGCATATTTCACCTTGGAACTTGCTTGATTTTAATTTTATAGAATTGAATTACGTGAACATTTCTATTTACAAACTTATTAGTAATGGAAAATTTTGGATTACTAAATTAATTTTAAAATTAACAAATATTCTGAAGCCCTTGTAAAATGTTTGACAATATTTGCTTTTACAATATAACCATTTGTTTGTTTTTTCTCTTTTTCATTATATAAATATATGTGTCTTGAAACTACAAAAAGCACCAAATAAACTTAAAATCTAAGGGCATAAGTGTCTAATAAATGTATAAAGTGTGCATTCAGTATGAAGAGGCGTGGGTTTAGCTCTTCCCTATAGAAAAAAGCTAAAATTTTCACTCAATCCAAAATTTTATGATGATCTACCTTTTTTTTTAGTGTGCTTATCAATTGAACTTAGGACACATAATAAGAAAACCAATAAATCATGCCGATGATTTTGGTGGTCAAGAGTAAAAGTAACTAATTCTTTTTTTAAAAAAAAAAAAAATTTGTGGGGAGATTTGGAAAGAACAAAAACACCCTCTTAATATTTCAATCACAAAAACTTTCACTTACACATCATGTTCTAGCAAAAAGAAAAAAAGTACTAATAGTTTTTATCTTCCCAATTGGTTGTCTATGTGTTTGATTTTTCATTTAATTTCTCAATCTTTTCTCAACGTACTAAGAAATTTGAAAAAGAAAAAAAAAAAAATCTAGGGCCTCTCCTGTTATTTCAATGATTTTTAAAATTATTTAATATTATTTTCTAAGTTTTTGCACTTTTTAACTCAAGATTATATATGATTTTTCTTAACAAATAGCCAAGGAGTTTGTCTGCTATGCTTTTGGGAGTTTTCGATGTTTAAACTCTTTGGGTATTGGTATTTTGGTCATTCTAATGTAATGAATACTGTAGACGGAGTGGATGAAACTTGTGGAGTGCCAAAGTCATCGAACAATAATACAAACCTTTTGTTCATTAACAAATTGACTCTTTTCACTCAATTCAATTGCAACCAACGAGGAGACATTTAAACTAACACATAGAACAAAAGTACGAATTTTTCCGAATTAAATAGCCTATTTCATGTACATAAAATTATTTTTTTTTCCTAACGATAATAATGTACATAAAATTATTTGATTGCCAAAATTTTGTCAGAGGTTCTTTTTATTTTTCTTTCTTTAAGAAATGCCCCATTTGAAGCAAATAGCAAGGCATCCAAAACAGTCCGTGCTGGCGAGGTAGATAGTGCGGGTAATACAATACGCAAAGCAAATTAATCTCTACGCAGCAAGCAGACCAGCATATTAGCGTCTCCATTCAAAGGCGTTTATTTTAACTTCACTTGTGAAATGATGGCACAACTGTGAATAAATTTAAATTGCCAGCTTGAGCTTGATCTAACACAGGACAACTCGTAATGTATTCCCTTTCATAACTCACAGTTTTTTGTATGAGTGTTTCGATAAATGGACTCTGCGAAGACACTTCAAAAGCCGGCAACTTTTGAAGTGCTCCGCAGCACTTAACTACTAAACCCCCCAAACCCCCCCAAGCGATGTGGGAACTTAACCCCACAGGGTGCCCCGCTGCTAAGAGATAAAGACCCCCCAGACTCCCCGAGACAGGTTTTTCCCTTTCATAACTCACAGTTTTTTGTATGAGTGTTTCGATAAATGGACTCTGCGAAGACACTTCAAAAGCCGGCAACTTTTGAAGTGCTCCGCAGCACTTAACTACTAAACCCCCCAAACCCCCCCAAGCGATGTGGGAACTTAACCCCACAGGTGTTCTTATTCCAGTTGCTCTAATATAAACAAATCATGAGTTTGACACACTTATTAGATGACGAAGATGGGGTGAAGGCACTTTTATACATGGGAGATAATGAAGAGTGATTGATGGATCACTTGCTCCAAAAATCTGACTAAGAACAAGGCCCGAGTCTAATTCAAATCGGGCTTTTCTTCCATTCCATTAATGTGTAGGAAAAAGATTGGGATCCACTCCAGTTGATCCTGAGTCGAGCATTGTCTAGCTAGGGATGGCAACGGGGCGGGGGACCCCTCCCCCGTCCCGCGCCCCGTTGCCTATTAGTTCCCCCCGTCCCCCGCCTCCTGCTCCCCCCGCCCCCGCCCCGCTTCTCCCGTGGGTGCCCCCGCGGGGTTAATAAAATTTTATTATATAATTTTATTATAATTAAATTTTAATAAATAATCAAGTACTAAAATATCAACACATCACCAAATTATTATTCATTGTAATTTTACAATTGAAACTCATAAAAACAATCAAACATAAGTTATTTGAATACAATCCAATATGATGAAATAAATATAACTAAAATAGTCAAGTTTTCACTTTTAGTACAAATGCAATCACTAATTCATTATTGTGTTTGTGCTTTTTTTTGAGAAAAAAGTGTTATTCTATTAAGTGTAATTAGAAATTTAGTATAAATGTATTAGTAAATTTAGTATAACTAATTAATAAATTCTATTAGTAGACATGTAGAATTATTCATATAATTGATAATATCAATTATATTACATAAACTAATATACATTATATAATACATCTAACTAATAATATGATTATCATAAGTTTATAACTAATTAACTTACATATTATATATAATTATATATATATTTATATATATATATATATATATATATATATTTTTTTTTTTTTTTGCGGGGGGCGGGGCGGGGGTATACTCCCCCGCCCCCCGCCCCATTTCTAAACGGGGGGAAAAAATTCCCCCCCACCCCCGCCCCACAACCCGCCCCGAGAGCCCCCCGCGGGGCGGGTGCCCATTGCCATCCCTATCTAGAAACATGTAAATTCGAATCAAGTTCAACTGTGCTCTCATTAAGGTAGGTAGCCAGTCAAATTCAAAAAATCCCTAGTATCATCTGAGATATTCTAATCTATCCAAATCAAGCTTTTCTTTCACCTCCAAACCCTCTGGATTGTTTTCCCTTTTAAGACTTACTAAAACGTTTGTTGCTTTTGGACAAATGCATATTTTACATATTTTCTGTATGTGCAGTTGATAGCCGTATATTCTTCTAATTACATTAATCTGAAATAAAATAAAATACCAGTTCATGGAGTTGGATATGCAGCCTCAGGAAGTACCGAGTTTCAAACGCAAGCCACACATATTTCAATGAAAATAGCACCGTTCTGAAAATAGGGAAATACAGCACCACTAGTACAAATATTGTCAAGAGTTCGTGATTCGGCCACACAAAAGCTGCAGAAGACCTGTTCCGGAGGTGAGAAACAAAAAACCGATCAGTTGCATTTTACCTAAACTGATGCACCTTAAACAACAGCCAAATATATAGTCCACTGGAACTGCTCAAGTTTGTAAGCATACAGTAGAGAAAAGTAAAACCACGCAACTGAATATGTGGATGAAAACAACATCAAGGATCCAAAATCAGTTTCAAGAACTTAACTATGAAGCACGTTAATCAATTGGGTGCTTATCAGCCTGACGAGATGTATAATGAGCTGAAAGCAGAAGCAATGAAAGGAATGCGCTGGCCACAAATATAGCATCGAACCACCGGTGGTAAAAGTCAAATTGAATGTCACCACCCAAAATGTCGGTAATAATTGTCCTGCCAATAGACACCAGCTCAGGTTAAAGCATCTGAAGATGAATGACTCAAACTTCCTACTTGAGTATTAATAACGTAAATGCCTACTAAGTTATAACCAATGCAGCAACTTAAAAGTACCATACATGAAGCAGTACCCAGTTACACATGTAACAAAAGAAAAGCTCCTGCTTTAGTGGGGACAGGACTGATACCCATGAGTTGCAGAACAATGCAGTGTGAGGTAAAAAACATAAATCTTTTGAGAATTTATTTTCACTTGGAACTGCTGAGGGGGGTGCTGAGCTGGGAGGCTGTATTTTCTGTAAAAATTCCAACACCTAACAAAGAAATTATCTCTTGTAAGTATAAAATCCCAAGAGGTCCTTAAAAAATAAAATTTGCACCCCTCAACTCTCAAGTTCAGCTCCCAGCCTGGAGGGAACCACTTGTTTTTAACAAGCTGCTGGGGTATTTAAGCAACTTTAGAGCTGGATGCTTTATGAAAGCTTAATATGATTCCTCCACTTATGAGCATTACATGACACAAAGGAATTGGTTTTACAATGTCTCCTCTCATTCTATTTTGGTAAAGAATAGCTGTTTGAAGTAGGACATTGAGTAACTACAGAATATCATGTAAGGGCATGAAGTTAAGTTCTTTACCGAAACATCTACAACCAAGAAAAATCAGCTAAATATCAAAATGCCACAAACACTATCTGATAGATGCATTTCTTAAGTACTCAAGTGACTTCATCATCAAACAACGGTACATTTATATTAAGCCAAAGAAAGGCTCATGGTATTGATACTCTTAAACATTTTACATTGAGCACTGTATGCCCCTGCAATGCTCTCATGTCAAAATTTTTTCTCCTATGGCTCATCACCACTGTCACAAGAGGTTATCAATATTAGAATAAAGCTGCATAAGTTGGGTGAAAACCACACTTTGGACATTTATGTTGAAGAAGATTTAGTTTATAGGCTCAATTTAAAAGCAAAAACACCACACGCCTTTCTTACACGATGATTTGAAAATAGGAAAACAAAACTAGGATCTTTCATCAATTCTTTAAACATTAAAGAGCTTGTGTAGTTTTCATTCTAATGAAAATTTTGTAATCTAGAGAGCGAACTGAGTAAAGGTGAAAAAGCTTATATGTTTTGCATTTCAATGACAGTCTAAAAACTCAGGAAGCAAGATGAGTTACAAATGCTAAGTTCAATTTTTTCTAACCATGAGTACAAGACAGCTGATTAAAAGCAACCAATTTCAAATTACAAGTAAAAAGAAAACAAGGAAATGACAACAAAAATTTGTAGATGTACATCTAATGTAACTTAAATTCTTATTAACCAAGAAACTAAAAGAATAAAATAAAATAAAATACACAGACACAGACGCACACAATGCTACAGAATACCAGAATCCTAAACCAACTAGGCAAATGAAATACTATCAATAAACTCCTAACGTGACTAACCCAAATCCTGCTCTGTAGCCCGTGCAGTGTGTATAGTGAGATGTGAACAGTACTTCACTTTCATTCCTCCATCAGACTATGCATTATATCCAATATTAAGCCAAAGGTACCCTTCTGATCTGAAAAACTCTATGAAGTTCATTATGGAAAATTTGGAAAAAGGAAATAGCTAGATTTGAAATTCATAAATAGGGTTTAAGTTTTGGAAATTTGTGAATGGGAAATGGGTTAAGGTTTACTGCTCATGGATTAAAAAAGCTGATAAATTTGTTAAGGTTTACTACTTATGAATTACAAAAGGTGATAAATTTATCGCTAAATAACTAAATTACCCTCATAACAATGAGCACTCTATTGAATTGCATTGTGCACCTTAATGAATAAAATTGTGCACTTTAGTGAATACCATATGCATCCGCATATGCACATACGTATACTCAAATGTGCATGTATGATGTATGTGCATAAATGAGTGCTAGTATGTGCACTAAGGATAATTTTGTAATTTTGTCCACAAAATAAATTTTTTACCATTTCCAAACCCAATTTACAATTTCCCAAATATTACACCCTATTTATGAATTTCAATTCTTCCTATATCCCTTTTCCAAATTTTCCAAATCTAATATAGTATTTTGCAGCAATACCCATCTCTGGTGTTCAGTGCATAAGGTGGAAGAAGGGACAACAAGAAAGAAATACACTAACATGAAGGAAATAAATACTATGAGGAATGAAATAATCACAAGTCTTCACTGGATGTGAGCTTGATACAGATGATTAACTACACCAGTACACAAATATCAAGGGGTATACCTATATCAAACACCCATACCTGTATTCAGTTGCAAGGCTTTTTCTTATCAAAAGAATTGAAGACACAAAATACATTCCCATAATTTCTGATAGGAAGAGTACAACATTGCTTGATGATCCACTCCCAACTCTAGAAACCGCAAAGAAGAACTGCATACGACAAAATACTACAGTCAGGAGGATGTATTTGCATGTGCTGGAAATGTGGGGCCATGTTATGTTTAGTGGGTGCAATTTTCCTCATCAACTTTAAAAATTCATGTAAAAGCCTAAAAAATCTAATTCTTTCCAAATTAGCCCACCATTGGCCCCACCAAGTTATGCAATATTGCTCCTCTAAGAAGTTAAAGCACAACTACAATTTCCCCCACAAAAATGGATTGGCCGTATTCAAGCACCGTTTGGGGTTGTGGTACTTTTGGTGAAAAAGTACTTTTAGATGTTAAAAGTGCTTTCAAGGTGTTTGGTGAACATCATCCCATAAATTAGGAGCGGAGTTTTGGGTGTTAAAAGCACTTTTAGCAAAAGCTCAAATTTAGTGCTTTTAGAGTAGCTTTTGAGATTTAAAAAATAAAACATCGAATTTAATCATTTTATCCCATATTATAAACTTAATAAAGGGATAAAAACATTTAAAAATTGTCAAATCACACATTATCCAATACAATAAGTACTTATTGAACTATATCTCCAAATAGTATACTTAAAAGCAATTAAACACTTAAATAAGTACTTTTATTAAATGCTCTATTGAAGAAGTACTTTTCAATAAGCTACCACAACCCTAAATGGGCCCTGATAATAAAAGAAATGTCAATTGAAGAATAAATAATTTCGATCTGACGAAGCCAAAGACTAGACCTTCTCTGAATACATTGAATTTCAAACTTTAAGATAAGCAACTATATTTCATATTTTTCAACATAAAATCTATATTAAAAGATGATATTATTGCTGCTCTTTATTTTCACTCCACTTTAGCTTGTTAAATATTCAAGAGGATACACAACAAAGAATAAAAGCATACCACATGTCCAAACTCCAGGAAACAAGGTGAAAACTTTTCCCTCCCTACTGAAAGGTCATGCATCCATCATTTTGTGTGGGTGTTCGTATGCAGTTCAATTCTTGTGCTCATAGAATGAAGGATGTAAAGTTATTGCTTGTCCTAACAAGCTTAAACCAGAGGATTTCGACTAGTAGAACCAAGTATTTAGCAATAAGCAATGAATTCATGTCTTACTTATCTTCTTTCTCATCTCTGTTGAGCCAACTTACAACAGTCAATGGAGACATCATGTGTATACAGTGATTCTAAAGTGTCTCCCAAAGCCGGAGATAGCTAGAGACAAACATTTAGAACTTTAAAGCAACACAGTGTTTCACTGTGCTTGGGGTTTACCTCCTATTGTATGAGCTAAAATCAGGATAGCTGTGTGACTAGTTCATATTCATATGAATTTCCATTTGCTTATATGGATTCCTGTCTCTTAAAAGTAAATCTTTCTTCAGAATCTTTGTGTTTATGGGAAGGAAAAGATTAGCAATGTCTCTAACGTAAATAGTTACAAACACAACAGAAAAAGGATCACTAGAAATGCTATAAATACCTTCATCAAGTTAGTTAGGAATCCCCGTACTGATATTACGATCAACATTCCTATGAACAATAACGATATGTACTGCACAAAAGAGAACAGGAAACGTAAGACAAAGTGGATGAGACAATCAGAATCCTAGCACAGGAATCACACAGCAGTCCATGTGAAAGTGAAGTTCGTTATATTTGACCTTATCAGCATGCACCCTACTATAGAACAACAATCTATAAATATCTATTGGTAAACAAAAATGCATCAGTCTCCTGCAGCCAAGTTCCCACTATATCTCCCACTCAAGTTAGTTACAAGTTTACCAACATAAGACAATCAGCTTCTAGTTCCTTCTGTGAGCATGGCCCAATCAAGGGAGATTCATGTGATCTTGTTCGTAGTGGTTAACCTGCTATACCAGCATCTATTTTTCCCAAAGTTAAAGTGTTGCATAAGTTAGTAGGGCCTTTTGCAGAAGAATTCAATTTGTAAATAAAAGGCAGGCCCAGTGAGTGGTCCATTAGAAAGATGGCAGGAATAAATAATGTAGCATGGTTGATGTAAAAACACACACACGCACAAGCAATGAAAAAGTGTACACTTTGTCATTGGTTATTTACACATTTGTGCTCTTGAACATACACATGCATAAAAATGATGACAAAAATCTCTCATACCAATTCTGGGAGTCTAACGAGTCAAGTCAAACGAAATTCCAAAAAATACATTTTCTATATCAATAATATGTCATGCACCAAAATGTATCACTTAACTACCAACAAAACTGTTTCTTCTCAAAAAGTAAGCAACTAGAACAACCCAAATTGAAGAAGCCATAATAGAAGTACCTTTACCTTTTTAGAAATTTAAACTGCTGCATAATAGGAAATGATACTACACAAAGAATTAACACACTTATTACACATTATATATTTGGACTCAAGCTGGTTCATGAATTACTGGAGGAAAGTGTAGAGTAAACATAAAAGTCGAGGAGGAATGCCATCTAGATTCCAACCAGATCAAGGCAGGTGCTTTAGAAACCAATAATTTCTTAGGGCTCATGGAACCATTGTAAATAGCTAACTGCCAAGTGTCTCAGTTGATTCCTAGTTCATAGATGCAGTGCAGGACAGGTTGAGAGAAGACCAGACGCAAATTAGATTACCATGTTGAATAAGATGTATCCTTAGTTGTTTTCTTTGATAGGTTACAAAGTATTTAAGATTTCACTACATCGTGTTTATTCATGGAGCTATCCAGTCTAATCTGCTTTCCTAGGACAATTTAGGTACTTTGAAAATTTTATGGCATTATGGAAGCATCTTGTGGTTTAAAAGCCTACAAAGCAAAACAAGGCCAACATTCTACAAAAGTCGTTCAGATCTTCATAAGAAAATCTCCTTAAGGAAGCTAAAAGCTCCATGCCAAGCATTGGATACTAAGTCGCTTGTATATATACTTGCTTGAAGTTCAAGACACATTTCACAAGCATAAGAACTTCCATAAAACCTTTCTCTTCCCTATTTGCATCAGATACCAATACCATGAAGTGAGCTTGTTCTTTCATAGTTTTCATTTTTGATGAGTTTTCCTATGGATATCAAAATAGTCTACCTACTACAAATCATGATGAAACTTCAATGTCACCAAAGATTTGACATCCAGTGGTAACAATTTACTGAGTAACAAAAACCAAAAAATGAACTTGCCTGAGATAATAATGTGGCATTGATACCTATATCAAAATACTGTAGAAATATGCTGATTGTCAAGGTCACAGGATCAATCGAACCAGCCTGTCACAAGAAAGTGATCAACATCCAAATGGCACAAGAAGGAAGCCATAGCTGATAACGAGCTATGAAATAACAATAATGATGATGATGATGATGATAGCAGGAGAGAGAGAGAGAGAGGCTTTACCTCCTTGAAGACAACACTTTGCAAGGACTGCATGTATAAAATGAATTAATCAGGCCACATAACTTACGCACCCAATCATAGTAAAACAAGTGTTACACCAACTCAAGAAGTTGGGGCCTGCCTTCCCGAAAAGAAAAGCCTTCAGATTTTATATGAAAAACACAAATTTCTCTTACAAAAAAATCATTTCTGGTCTCAAAAAGTACCAAAATCACTTCTTTTGATAAAATTTTGCTAGATAGAAAGTACATAAACATCTGTGTGACCAAGAAAATTTTCTGAGCTTTGGCATTTACCAAACATTCAAGTTTCCCATACCTTTATCATTTTATACACACAATACACCGACAATGCATAGCCCAAAAGGTTCTGCATGTGACCCTTCCATGTTCGAGAATAAGCAGCAGCCTCCTGGAAAATGGTGTAGCAAATTAGCATGAGACGTACAGCCAAAACATCCAAACAACCTATGACTTATCAGAAAGTACACTTGGTGACATCACTTTTCATTATTAGCTAGTGCACTTAATTATGATTTAATAATTTAGCAGTAGAAGGGGGCGTAGATGGTAGGACCTTGAACAACAAGAGTCAAATTAAAAAAATTATATCATGCATATTAACAAATTTAGATCAAGTAAGCGACGAAGAAAGTCTATACGAGAAAAGGATTAGTGTGACACCACAAATACATATAAAAGCAGCACAACCTTAGCTTGACGAAGCTCATAGATTTCCAAAAACAGCTGTTTTGAGAGCTCTTCCAGGGCTTGTACTTCTGCTTCCATGCCTTTGATATCTTCAAGGAAAAAAGAACATCAAGTAAACACTCCCTAAAGTGAACGACATATGAGAAGCAACACAACATAAATCAAGATAAATTCCTACAAACTTCAGCTGATATGCAGCAAGGTTTATGGCTAGAGACTCTGGCATTAAAGATCTAAATTGTTGTTACACATACAATTTAATAGCTTGTTCAAAGAGTAGAGGCCACGGATTGCTGTATCACCAAAGCCAGAGATTAACAAAAAAGCCATGTGAAAGATCCAGTAGTTTATATGTATGCCTAGGTACCGCAAACTATCTCATCAACAATTGCAAAACGTCGGACCCACATGTAGGACAGCAGATATAATGAAAGTCAGTGAACCCACAAAGATTTCCAGCTGAAGGTCCAGTCTCATTAGTTGGACAGGTTAGCATGCATGTTAACGGGGGAGAAAAAGAATGGATGTGAAAAATGTCAGGACAGGGAGAAAGAAAGAGCAATAACCTGGAAAAAGATTATCACAAATGAGGTGAGCACTAGCAGATACATGCTTCCTATGAATAAGTCAAGCTAGTCAATGATAATACCTGCAAAAGGCTTCAAAAGGAAGACATCCCTGGCTCCAAGCACAACCAAATATTGACACACAAACATTATTGTAGGCTTAATGTCACTGAGGCCATTCTTTCTTACTTCATCCTTTTAACTCTTTCATCTATGACACAATGTCAAATTGTCCTTTCACTTCTCAAGAAAGCACTTCAATTTAAGTCTTCTTTTTGTTACTATTTTGTTGTCAGAATGTTATCATGTTTCCTAACTGTACTCTTTTTTTTTTTTTATTGTCAAATACCTAATTTTATATTGGTTCATGCTGCTAAGGTATCCAAAGGAATGGCAACGAAAACTGAAGATATTTTGATCCTGCCAGTCATTTTTAAATCACCAAAACCAATAAAATAATAATTTCCCAGTCCTTCCTTGAAAGCGATCACAAGTTAGAAAAGGTGAACCAATTCTCCTTAACCCTCATACCATTGCCAAAACATTAGACAGATAAACAACAAAATTTCTGCAGTCTCCAGTTGGGGTCTTCCACTATCAAACTAGAGCAAAGGTAATATTGATGAAAGGAAATTTCCAGATAAGGTGTTTTAGGGGTGAACTATTTCCTTTTTGTAGCATAAATAAAGCAGCCAAAGACAGAGGTTCTTTCAAGGTATAAGGAGAGTGCAGTAAGGACATCAATCTGTTTTTGCATTCCCAGATCTTACCTTAAAGTTGTAATAGGCAAAGAATATGAAAGGAATATATATCTGTTAAACCTCAGACTATATGCTTCCACCATGAAACCCACCATAAAATTACTATAAGTAGACAACACTAAAGATTTTCACTGTACCTTGAATTAGAAACTAAATCCCCAAGTGGTTTGCTTTTGTAGTTGAACAAATTAAAAGTCAACAAAAAAAAATCCCAGCAAAACTAGCAACTAACAAATGGCAAGCAAAGAATTCAGGAAAAACACAGGCCAACATCAACACAGGCAGGAAAGAATAAGATTATCATCAATGAAGTTTTAAGCAAAAACTCTCAGCGATAGTTTTAAGATGAAAATCATACATCACCTGAAACTCAACAAATACAGACCTTGTTCTGTTTGGTCTTCTTGAACTGATCGAACAACTGTTCCCACAATTCTCTTTAGGATGGATCTAGCCTTTAATTTCTGCAATAGATACAGTTTTTAAGAAATGTTAAAGACAAAGCTTAGACAAAGAATATTGAAAAATCAAGCTTACAATATATCATCCTCAGCTTCTTCCTCCCAAAGCATTATGTAGTATTAAAAAAACAGTTGTCAAACCAAAAGCAACTGTACTATTAATGGGTTACATGTGTCCAAATGCAATTTACTAACACCAACACCACCACCACCACCGCCCCCCCAAAAAAAAAAAAAGAAAAAAACCCCTGAAAAAGTAAAATGCTCTCAGACCATATAATAATACAATTAATGGTTTATAAAGAAAAAACAATTAGTGATGCCTCATTAACCTCAACCAACTATTATTACTTGTGCCACTATGACCTTTATTTAACTGAGAGAGTAAAGGCGAGATGCACCGTGTCAGACCATTAATTTTTTTTGTAGCTGCCAAGTTAGAGAAACTGGAAAAAGAACTTTAACAGATCATATCAGATGCTGAGAAAAGAGTACCTCTTCTGACCCTTGTATTCTTTCCATCTCCATTTGACAGAGAATAATCTTCTTTTTCTTTGCAATGCAAGTCTCAATTGACTGCATAAGTTGTCTTTCCAGAGCCTTAATCTCTGATTCCTCAATCTCTCTTTTCACGGATGAAAAAACTAGTAAGTTTCATAGACCAGAATTTTTTTATAGTAGTGATAGAAACTGGATGAACAATTCTGTGCTCTATTAAGCCCTCTAGTGGAATGACCCCACAAAGAGCTATTCATATTATTGACAAGAAACTCATAGCATCACCAGCCTCATGATCCTGTAGATAGCATTCTGGTAGGAAGTTGCTCTGAGAAAGGGAATTGAAGCTTTAACTTTTAAGCACAAAATTCTTTCAAAAATGCTCCACCAGTAAAATTAGATCGGCATTCTACTGAACAAAATACATCAGAAATGACAGGACCACAAAGAAGAGGACACTCTAGTTTTCAAAGTGCTCTAACCCAAAATTTGAATTCAGGCTTAAACACAAATCTTCTAATTGGTGGGTCAGACAAAAGATGAAAAGATAAACAGCTTCTACAAAAAATGCCCTCTTGACCTAATAATTCAAGGATGTAAAATAAATAAAAACAGTTAATCCTCATAGTCTGAAAAGATCAGGAGTAAATGTTTGAGATTCTTCTTCGTGATTTATCTCCAAGTAATTCCTCAAAGTACTTTGTTACATGAGATTTGGCTGTTTGGGCACAAATTTAAGTGCCATACCCATGTGAAAAGATAAATAAGAATGATACCTAAGTTAACATTAAACATACCATCAACATAGGAGTTTTTAATTAATTTTAAATATATAACTACATAACATCGAAGTCAAAGTCAATCTTCACAACGCAGACTTTAGCTCTAGTCAAGAAACGAAAAGAAAAAAGAAAGGAAGAAAGAAACAGGAGCCCCAAAAAAAGGGGAACGTCAACCGTGAGCTCCCAAGCACTGGGAGCCTAGGCAACAGGGACTTAAAAAGTTTGTCTCAAAGCTTCTTTGTGGACCATGACGAAATCATTCACTTAATTAGGAACAACTGGACTGTGAAAATACAAAAACAGGCCTTGTCAAGCTTTCAGTTAGGCTTCATGGCATAGTGTAGCCATAGAATTGACAGTTGGGCGGCTCAAGGTAGAAAACAAGCCCTCAACATAGCTGCACAACAGGGCTCTGGTTAGCCACGAAGAATGATGAAGCAGATTCTACAGCAATAGTTGTACCTGTAAGAGCTAAACCTTCGGTGACACCTAGTCAGCTACTTAGCTGCGGAGAGGGCAAAAATCATGGACACGATCTCCAAGAAGGAATGGAGAAGGAAAGAAGAAACTTCTCATACTAGTTGTTTGAGCTCAAGCCAAGAAGAAGAACCATGTCTGCAATAAGTGTCAAAGGAACAAGAAGAAGAAGACGTTGATCTAGGTCTCCGCACTTCCTCTTTTCTCTTTAGTTTTTTTGGAACACTAATGAAGGGATACGTGGACTTCAACTTCCTGCTACTTTTGAATTTTTCCATGCCACTCGATTACAGTAAAAGTCGATATCTATAATTTACACCTCAAAGTTTGAAACCCCAACTTCATTCATTAAGAACAAGAATAAAGACAACAGTATTAATTAAAAATAGTATTAAACCCTCAATACTGATGCAAATCGCTACGAAGAACAGGTGCACAAAGACATATAGAATTTGGTACATAACTTTTAATGCATGTAAATAACCCCAGATATATTTTGGTACTTGTTCTTTGTATGATATCATTATGTTACTTGTACCATCTACATATATGTGCAAAACGATAGTAAACCTAGCTGATGTTAAATAAAAGTAAGTCTATTTCAGCCCATTAGATCCCTGCCCTAAAAATCCCAATTGGAGCAAATTTGCTTATGCTGGCGGTACAGCTGGCAAAATTATAAATCAAAAAATAGTGCCTTGAGTTTCTCAAACACTATTTATGGCTTCAGGAGTCTCATAACTAAAGTTCCCAATAGTTGGCCTACTACAGTAATGCAGCAAAAAAATAGCAACTCGCTGCCAAAACTGTATGGTATAACACATTTAGGAAAATATAGATAAGCAAGCTTGTCTCTGGACCCCAATGCAACCAGGATATCCAAATAAAGATTTGACAAGTAGATGCAAAAAAAGAAGTTGAAAATACAGAAATCAAAATTTACAAAAGACTGATGTAATTGCCAATGAATTAACACTAACAACATAAGCTTTTAGAACAATTTACTGAGACTATAATCTAAAAGAACTCTTGAATCTATACCATGTCTGAAGTCAGTGAAGGTTATTGATTTGCACTAGTAAGGTCATAATTAAGAGGGCACCATCAAAAACATGGCCTAATGGTCAATTTATGGTTGAAAGATTGCAATAAGAATATTCACAATTCTATCTTACCTAATGAAGAGAGACAAATAACTGTATGGCAAGTTTACAGCTCCAAAACCAGAAAGGACAGCCATAACAGTGACACCAATTACCCCAATTCTACTCACCAGCTGAGGCATGGTGAAGAAACCTGAGGGACAAAATTCTTGTAAGGAAGATGGCAAATAAAAAGAAAGAAAATTTGGTAGGAGATATTAAGACATAGTATGATAGAAAGCCACAGAGCCATGCAAGATCAGCATGGGAATATGCTTATACAAACTCTGTATCAGAAATCAGAAGCATGATATGTAGGTAAGCCTCCAAATAAACCCAAAACATAAAATGATGAAACATATAGGAATCTCAGTTAAAGGACAAACTTTATGGAATTAAGCTTTTGATCCAAAAACATTTGAAAGTGGAAATAAAGAACAATAGTTCCAAAGCTAGAGCAATAGAGCTGACATGTTTGAATTAAGAAGTGAAAACAGAGGAGGGGAGGGGAACTTGGGCAGAAAATCCAGTAATTACAGTTGAATCGTCCCACATAGCTTGAGATGCATGTATTGCATTAATAATGGGCAAATTTGAAACTCAGAGCGTGGTGGTCAGGTAGATATGTGCTCCATTCGAAGCCAACTAGCAAGAAAAAAAATATCATTTATGAAAGATACTAACACAAGAATAATCAGCTTTGACATTGAGAGGTTTACTTCTTGACATTGCACTTATTTGCACCAATGTAAATGAAGGACAGCAGCAGAAATTGAGCAGGGAGACGGTACCTTTACTTATTGCAACCAAAAACGAATTTTGATTACTCACCAAAAATTTAGCAATCTAAGATCACAATTCCTTCAAAGATTACAAGTATGGTCAGTAAATATATTGGAGACCATGGGGGAGAACCTTGTTTTATGCCAAACTAGTCCTTAGCAAAGCTCTCGAAACATAACTAACTGGCAAACCAACAGTGAAATTACAGATGGACATCAATGCATTACAGGATGGACATTTTGAACTTCAAACAAGAAATGCAAGTTACTACTTAGGTCCACGGACAAGAAAGCGGTTGAAAGAGTAGAGATATTGCCATCTACTACGTAAATTTTGAGGGTTTAGACAAGTTCAAACCTTTATCAGGTGAAGGCATAGGAAAGTGGATGCCCATGCGCCAAAAAGCATAGAGGAAAGCAAACAAGAATAAGATTGCACCAAGTGCAGCCCGTTCCTTTCTCAAACCTGAAATAGATCTAATTCAGGAAAAAATACAGGTGCATGTTTGGTTCATTCATCTCAGATAGACAGCAACTTGCTTGGAGGCTTATTTATACTGCAATTAGAAGATACATGTCTCACGTCTACCAATATACTATACTCTTGCACATGGAAAACAATGAGTATTCAATTATGCTGGTACTTTGGGATACATAATTATGAAGAACGGTAAATGTACAAACGATAAAACATATTCAACATACGTGGATTCATTTTCCATCCAACAAATTTGTAACTATCAAGGTTTTCCATACTAAATCCTAGCTCAACCAAGCAAAGCTCAGAACCTTTACAATCAGAGTAAAACAACTACATTTTTATCCATATCTATGCCCTCTGCAAAATTAATTTTCCTTTTAATACATTCCCACACAATGTCCGCTTCCCCTAAAACTGTTAACCACAAAACATTTCCTTGTATATAGTGATGCAGTCAACAAAGAATTAGGAAATGTAGAAGTAAAGTTTTTGTCACTAACCTCAAGTTTCACTAGGCATTGTTTGAAGATCAGCCTGATTAGAAGCAACTGTTTTTTTCTTTCCTTCCCACCCTCAACTCTAGACACAAGATTCAAACCCTAAACCTGACAGTTGGGATGGCTATAAGAACCCTCCCTGGTCACCGGACCAATGATATGTTAATTGTCTTTACTGTGTAGTTTGAGTCTTTTTTTTAGTTTTCATATTATATTAGTAAGTAATTGGAGCCATCTTTAGAGAAGAAGTCCTAAAAAAGTTCATCACTAGTTTAATTTTCTATGTAGAATATGGAAATAGGAGATTTATGAAGCTTTACAATTTATAAGTACTTATGCTTCTACATTATTCTAGCAGATAGAATTCAGTGAATAAGAATTATTGAATTTTGTTTTGGTAGTTGTTTTCCTCCTTCCCTCTAAATATCCTTCTCTACCCCTCTTATTCCAGCATTAGTATTCATAGATACTCTTCACCCTCTCATTCTTCTGCTAAAGCTAGAAGACAAGATCCCATCAAATTTGTCTACATCAGTTTGATATCAAGAGCCCAATCTTTCTACTTCTTCATCAGTCATATTTCCTTCTTCCATAAATATGGTTGATTTTCTTGAAAATCAAACTTTATGGAAGAAGGAAATATGACTGATGAAGAAGAAGAAAGTTTGGGCTCTTGATACCAAACTGATGTAGACAAGATTGATGGGATCTTGCCTTCTAGCTTTAGCAGAAAAAAAATCATGATGTTTGTTTCTTCCTTTGAAGGCTTAGGTCGTCCTACGATATCCAGCAGATGTTGCTTCTCTAGAATTTTACTTTAACCACCATAATCTCATGGATTATAATACAACCTACTTGCTAAAGTGTTTTAAGGGCTAAGCTGTGGTGGTCTACACTTGAAAGAGATTTGAGTAACAATTGAAAGAGATTTGAGTAACAAATTGTTGGGGGGAGACGAGAGAAGTACTCTTGTAGTATTTTGCCTCTTGTTGTCATCAAAAGCTGTTTGGAGAGTTGTATGGTCTTGCCGAAAGCAGCACATCAGAGGAAGGGTATGTGTCAAGGTTTACTCCACTATATCCAACCCAAAATGTCTGGGAACCTTCTACACCAAGTTGGCAGTTTTGCAATTTTGTAGAACAAAATCAGGTCGTGATGCCATTTGCAGTCCAATTATCCAACACCCAGAAAGGATAGAAAGCAGGAATCTGGTTAATGCTCCTCTTGTCAAAGCTGATAATCCTAAAGTTTTGGCTATTGATTCTAAATTAACAATGCCTAGTTGAAGATTACGAAAATCTTTAATCTAGATTTCCTTGAACTCTTTGTTGACTACATTATTCCTGGTGATGGAAATTCCAAAAACTAAGTCTGTGGAAGGCTTTGTTTCAGACAAAGAGAATGCTTTTGTTGTATCAGAACATATGAAAAAGGTCATGGCAGCATCAAGGATTCAGCAAGTCCAGCAGCAAAGCCGAGAAAAGTTTTCTAATCTATCAGCTCCAACAACTGACTTTGTCCTAGACCAGATATTCAGCCAATGAAGTCCCACTTTTTCATGTCACTCCCTCAAATAAATGGCAAGAGAAGTTTTCAGAATTTCAGTTCTCCTTTCAACTCGCTTCAGATCTTCCAGTTCTTTATCCTGCAATACTTCAAAACTCAAAACTCAAAACTCGAGGCCAGAGTTTCCAACCAGAATGATGCAATCAACAAAGAGTTCAAAGGAAAACTATAATTAAATATCTTCATGATTTTCCTCAAGCTTCAACTAGGCATTGTTTGAAGATTAGGAGCCTAATTGCAAGCAACAATACATTAAGTGCCTTTAGTAGTTTCTGTGATTATAGGTCTTAAGGGTACTTTGGTCTGTTCATTGGAGTCATAGTTAAAGAGAAGTTCCTAAAAAGTTCTTCGCTAGCTTACTTTCCTATTTAACAGGAGATTTATGAGTCTTTATAGTTTGTAAATCCCCTCTCATTTTCCAACGTTACTGTTCACATAACAGTTCCATGAACAGGCAACATTACTGTTCACAGTTCCGGAACACGCAACGTTTCTCTCATTCTTCCACTAGCACCATAGAAAACGAATTTTGCCTTAAGTAACAAAAAGAAGCAACATAACGATACAAAATCTTCACCAAGGAAAATAAAATGCAATGCTGTATCTATTTACCAAGCCTCCAGTAGTTCAGAAGTTCTCCTTTGCTAGTAGCAGGCTACCAACACATGAAACAAGTACTGCTGCTTAAGGGGATACTACATGTATGAAGGCCATTTCTACCCAATATTCCTATTTCCTTTTCAATCTATCCTTCATCATATTACCTTGTTTCTTCCACTTAAATATGCGCACGTACATATCCACACAAGGATCAATACACATACTTGTATCTTTGTACTTATGTAAACATTGTACATACATTGAGGAGAAATGAGAATGGGGACGCAAAGAAAACCTTTAGAAGAAAACAGAAAAAAAGAGGAAAACAAAAATGGACTAACTGGATCTCAGGTCAGACCAAACCTAGGTAATATCAGGCTTCTGCAAATTACTCCATCATAAAATAGGTGAATTGGAACATAGACCTAAATCATTTGATGGGTGATATTACGCCAATAGAAAACAGAGCAAAAGGATTAAACATGTTAACCTGATAAAATCTCAATCTCCAAGCCTATGCAAACCAGCAAATCCACCAAATAGGTGAACAGATTTAGAAAGCATAGCAGAAGCATAGAGATTAGACTCCTTTGAAAAATCAACGAGCCAAAAGCAACTCACCATTGTTGCAAAGCATCAAATAACAATGATAATAAGGTAGCATGAAAACCAGTAACATGATCAAGCAAAACAAGTCAACCTTCCAATTGATCCACCTGGCCCTACAAACAATAGAACACAAATTATCAGATAACTATAAAAAGATAAAATAAAATAAAAAATCTAGTAAAGTAGCTTGTCGATGTAAAATTATGAGTTAGTTCAGCATCCTCACAAGGAGCTGGAAAGCAGAAACAGTGAAGTAATAAGATGTCGTATTTCCACGGTATATTCATGCTCATACCTTGACATAGCAATGTGCTGTCTAAATATGACTGCAAGTTCAACATAAAAACATATAGTGTAGCAAAAGATTTACATTGGCAAACAAAGGAACAAGGAGTTTATTCATGATAACTGGTCATGGAGTTAACAGAAGTTATGACGCAGCAGCAGCCACTAACTATCGCGAACACACAACAACAGACATTTTAAATCATCTAACAGACACAATCTACCATGAAACACGATTGCAGTTCTGGCTTATGATATCTTTTGGAAGCAGAAGTGAGTTTGGGAGTTTGACATCTAACGAGGCAACTCGACCAAACTCAAGTGCATACTAAATGTTTTTAGCAGCCCATTGGTAAATAGAGCTCAAAATACAACCTGAACTTCAGCGCAAATGCTAGCAGGAGGAGTCAAAATATCAAATGTCCAGCTGCTAAAGTGAACAATATCTGAACAGAAATGATAATGTCCACCCTTGGGCAATTGAGTAACTCTTATTGATAGCGGGCACCAAAATTATCCAGAAAGAAACCAATGGGCTTCCTTCTTTCCCAGCCTTGATCTCACAAGTCAAGAATTAAGAAGGTAGAAACGAACCCATAGTCTTTGGCAAAAACACATAAAAGAGCATGGAGAAGCAAGGTAAGGTTGAGGCGCACGATGAAGAGAATAAGGAGTTGAGTCCAACTGAACCAAACAACCACCATGAAAACCCAGCCACAACACTTGTGTTCCCAGAAGAATAGTAAGTGTAGTGGAAACAAGTTTCAGTAACAAGATTGATTATTGGTATGTAAATAATTGTAAAGCGCACAATGATGCTGGTGAAGCTAGTTGGACGTGATCACGGGAACAGGACGAAAGAGAGGAGAGCCTAGTTTTTTTTTTTTCGTTTCCCCCCTTTCAAACAAGCAAATTAAAAAATAATAATAATAAGGAGGAGGGGGAGAACTAGAGCGAGACTAGTAGGAGGGTGGCGAGTTGCTTACTCCCTAGATAGAAGGGGAATGATCTCGAAGAGGACGAGCTGAAAGAGATTACAGGAGAAGGCAAAGACCACGCTGAAAATGATCTGAACCAATGCCCTCTTCTCTTCGTACTCCTTGTACAGCCGGCGGTTCAGGAACCACAGTCCAGCCCACCCCAACAGCACCAACGATCCAACCGCCACTACTCCCTCGCATATCACCATGCCCCATCCCATCCCTTTGCCTTCCCTTCAAAAATTGATCAATCCCTTTGCCTCTACCAGCACCAGCCCCAGTTACTGCACTGCACTACTGTTTACTCTCCAAACCAATATACTAACTTGGCATTACCACAGAACTGACGACACTCGTCTTGTCTTCTGTTTGATTTTGTGTTCTAAGTATTCCTGCTCAAAATTTCTCTTCTGCTTCACCGCACCGAATCTAAATTCGCTCTCTCTCTCCCTCTCTCTCTCTCTTCGAATCCCCCCTTCCCATTCCCTCCGTCTTAAAATTGATCAATCTAACCCTCGGGCTTCGTAGGATTTATTGAGGAATAATTGCAGAAACCTCCTCTGAAGTTTCTAACACTAATACTCACCTCCCCTATAGTTTCTAAAATTGCACTAACCTCCCCTAGGTGGAAATTGGACCTATTACTAACAATAAATTGTATGATTTTACTTTTATACCCTAACTAATTGCAGAAACTTAATGAACAAATTTTAGAAAAGAAAATTTATTTTTTGTCAACAAATTGAGTGACTAATTAAACTAGATTACCTATGAGTTTTAGCATCGTTAGCCATTGTAAGCAAAACTAAGGAATGGTGCCAATTGAGGGAGAAAACGGCGTACATTTTTATATATTAGTTTTTCAAATCAATCAATTTAAATCTAATTTTATACAACTACATAGAGAAAGGCTAGTAAGCAATCCGATCTACTAAAGAAAGTATAAAGAGAATTTACACAAATGTATCTGTTCAAGTCATTTATATTTCTAAACCTCATCTAATTTAGCCTACTACTTCTTCTCAAATTGCTACATCTCTTTCCATTAGTACAATTATAACTCTGTAATTTGGAAATATCAGCAGCAGCAACAGTTTTAGTACGTGGTTTCAATGCAATTACTATAGTTTTCATTAATTAAAAACAACTTTATCTTATTAATATGCACTTCTAATTACTTGTAACTAGGCTTATCTCATGTTCAGTAACTTTTAGTGATGTTTAAGTTTGCTGTTAATTAGCTAATTGTTCAGTGATTTTTTTTTTTTTTTTGTATATGATTGGAGCTAACAATATAAGCAGTTGTGTTACCTCCATAAATAGCTATTCACATTACTAATAGAGAGTTTTAAAAGTGACATGTATTTTTTTTTATAAATTTTGCTGCAAAAAGTTAGATATATAGTCATTTAATTAACCGTTAGTGATACCCCTTGAATTTTACTAATTCTTAATAACTTTTCATATCTTGTCATTCCTCTATTAATACAACTTGGCAAGCAGCATGAAGGGCAAATATGGTATAAATTTCTCATCTCATCTCTTAAAAAAAAAATTTAATGGTAACTTTTCTGCATGGACTGAATCTGCAACACAATACTTAAGTTCAAGGGTAGTAAGTGCTATTTTCTAAACCATAAGGGAGGTGAGTGCTAGTGTCAAAAACCTCAGGGGAGGTTTATGCAAATTTCCCATTTATTAACATTCATCAAAAAATATATCAATTATTAAAACATATTTTAAATTGATAATTTACAAATCTAAATACCTCATAACCAAATCCCTCATAATTTACAAATCTAAATACCTCATAACCAAATCCCTTGAATCAAACGCAGCCTTCAATAATTTGTGCAAAATGTCTAATTGGCCCTCAAGCTATTATGTCTGTGCGCTTTTAGTTTTCCAACAATTATTTGTCTATTTTTAACTCCCAATTTCTACAAGTTATACTTTTCACTAAAGGTCAAATGTTACCTAGACCCAACCTATATCATCGTATTTTTTCTTGGATTTGGATTCAACTTTCAAATCCAAACCCTGTCGAATTCAAATATTGTGAAAAAAAAATCATGAATTTGGGTAAGGTCTAATTTTGTATATTTTGTGCCCAAATCTACAATCTATTGAGCTTTGGGATAGCCTCAGGTGTTAATTTTGAACACTTATTAAGAGAGTAGCAAGTGTTAATTTTTTTTTAGCAAGAGTGAAACTCATTTGAAAAAGTATCTAAATGCAAGAGGCAAAAATGTGGATATGTGAATTCATCTGATAAGTTGGTTATAATTTATATGAAAAAAAGAGTATATGAAATTAAAAAACATGCAAGTTTAAATGTTGAATGCATAAACGTGTAATGTGTGTGTCGTACGTATATATGCATGCATGCATGTATGTATATGTATATTATTATTGAAAGTGATAATTGGTATTTATTTTTATTATCTTTGGATTTCATATGTTTTATTGTCTGGAATTTATTTTTATTATAAATTAAAAGATACTCATGGGTATCTAAACTTATGAGGTCGGGTCTAAATTTTCTATTTAGACAAAATAAATTTAGCAGGTTTGGATTTGAATCAATTAAATCCAATCAAAACTCTATCGATTAACATGCATACTTCTGACCTTTCCATCTATTGGAGCTGTTAAAGTCAATGGAATGCATGATAAACAAGCGAAACTTGAAGGTCCAGTAGATTACATAGTAAAAAGGTAAAATCCAAAATTTTAGGTTTTTTATTCCCTAGAGATAGGATAAAAATTTTATTTTTAAATTCTCCATTACATAAGGACTAAAAAAATCATATTTTTACAATTCTCATTACATAACAATATAAAATATTGGAGAATTTGGCACCAAATGAACTTGGAAGTAGTCACATATATAATCATAATAGTGCTTAACTATATCGTGAAAAAAAAAGAGATAAAATTTTCGAGTTCAAGCCGCTAGACATACCATTAATCACTCAACTTTGTCACTTGCGCCTTTCACTCTTGACTCTTACACCATCAATTTATAATCTGACCCTTCTCTTTCTCACAGAAAGACGTGGAGTAGAAGGCGTAAGATTTGAGGAGTAGGGATGGGTTGGATGGTACGGGAGAGGAAATGTAAGTAAGAGGTCTAGGTTTGAGTCCTCTCGCTTACACAAAAAAAAAAAGAAAAGAAGAAGAAGATGTCTATCTATCTTTGAGTTTTAGATTTTTTTTTTATTGAAAGACATATATTAAGATTTTTAACATTTTTTCTCTATCGAAAGACATGCACTCGAGTGTGTGTTGGAAAGGTTAAGCTATTTGAACCCATTTGAATTGCTATTTTTTGAATTTTTTGTAAAAATTTTAGTGTAACAATTTAATTTAATGTATGTGAAATCAAAAAATATAATTAAAAAATATATTTACAAAATATGTAAAAAAATTTTACTTAAAAAACTGCGATCCAAACACAACATAAGCATATCAACTTATTCATCCCTCTCGGTTGGCTTATCCTAGGTAGCACTGTTAATGCAGGATAATACATTTAAATCAAGTTTGCGGTTATTATTTGTCAAAAGGGGTAAGGGTTAATTACATTTGCCCCCTTGTGCTTTCGCCAAATTACTATTACGCTTCCTGTGATTTGAAATATTACGGTCACACCTCCATAACACACAAACCCTCCCCATTAAAAAACTGACTGAGGCAAGATAAAAAATGGTACAAAATTCCCTGAACAACCCTAATCTTACATTTTTTCTCAGAAAAAGGTAAAAAAAAAAAAAAGAAGAAAGAAAAGAAAAAAACCATAAATCCTAATTAGATTGTAAACTTAAAATAAAGAAAATGGCACATTGCCTTTCCATCTCTCTTGTATCTTTCTCTTCTCTCTATTCTTATTTGCCTTTCATCTCTTGCAATACCCTTTTCTATTCCCTCTTCTTTTTCTTCTTCTTCTCTCTTTGAGTTCTAAACCCCCTATTGTACGACTCAATTGAAAGACATTCCTTAAAGGCTATGCAATCAAAGCAACGACGTATACAATTGCAAAACCACATACAAGCAAATTAGGGAATTTGTTCTTCCTTTGTTTTTCTTCCTCTTAAGCTGGGAAATTTATTCTAAAAGTTCGTTTTGGTTGAATTAGACTAAAGTTTGAGAACTGAGATATAAACATCCGAATGCGGCGTGCGAAATTGAGGGCCACTGATCACATTTCGACAGCTGCCATGGGTATTACTGTCCTAATATGACAGCGTTTAAGGCCTATCAAGTCAAAGTGGTGGCTGTAATATTTTAAACCTCAGGGGGTGTAATGGCAATTTGACGAAAAGGTATATGTAATGTAATTAACCCAAAAGAGTGGAATGGTTATAGACATTGTCTATTAAATTTCTAAACTAAGCCAATGCCTAATGAATGTACGTTTGGCTTACCAAAAAAATTTCTCACAACCTCGAAAAATGGTTCAATCAAGGAAAATTATTATTGATGTTTTCAAAAATATGCAAGATTAAAAATACCTTGCTTGATGGTAGTTGTTTAGTCGTAAAAATGGGAAGTTTGGGGGACTCTAATTTTTTTCTCTTTGGACAAAAATTTCCCTACAGATTGCTTTGTTTAGACTTCCTAAGTTAATGATGTTTAACGTGTCACACACCTGATTTTTTCGCAATGATAAGATTTAATTTGCTGTCTATCTTGGGGTATTAATTCAAATTCAATTTCCGACTCTTTTTAGGGAAATAAATGAAGTTCCGACTCTCCTGTAGATTTTCCAATCACAGGATTTCAACTCTCTGACAGCAATTTTGCACACAACCCAGCGGTCACCTTTTTCCGGATTCTAGACACGCACATTTCTTTAGCAAATGTAGGAACTTATCAAGTGCGGCAGTGGTCCATTGATATTTACGACGACTTTTCCACCGCACAAACCGAAAGCACTGATGACTTCTTACATGCATTATTGTTATGTACTGAATGAATGAAAAAGACCAACAACACTGAAGTACAATTCAGTCAACCATAAAGTTAGTTGAAATATACTGGAAGAAACCACAAAATAGAAGCATCAATTACAATTTGGAATCCATTGCAGCTCAACTTGAAAAGACCCTGCAGCGACAACTAAGAAAAAGCCTGAGTGGAAGAGAACAGTTGTGACATTCTCAAAGTCAAATCAGAAGTTGAACAACATTGTTCAATCTACTTTATTAGCAGGAAGTACAACTAGCACACATCTTCAAGACTTCGGAGCAGAAGTACAAGTATAATGCAATTTCATGGTGTCTTTGTATTAGCAGAATAAAGCGTGCAAGTGTCTATTAGCAGGGTTTCCTTCTCAATCAAATATCAGTAGCACTTACCTCACCAAAGAAATGGGCCAATACAACAATTTCATTTACTCATCATGGTTGACATTCATCTTAGTAGAGATATATCACGATCGCCAATATCGATATCTTTCTTCGGAATTCCAAGTCACATAATACACAGGGAAATCCCGTACACAGGCTCGCACCATTGCTGCATCATTGTGGGATGCATGAAGAGCGATATTCAGGTACATGTGGCCTAGACAAACATATTTACAGTAAAAATCAACAGAAGAAATAGACGAAGACTTCCACCTGTCATATTATGTTGCATTTGGTTGCAACAATATACAACTAGGCTGCTCTTCTTTGACTTTTAAAATTTCATTGAAATTAAGCCGACTAAATGTTGTGTGACAGAATATCTTTAGTGTCTTACCAACTTCAAAACAAAATCTCCCTTTCTAGGTCATGAACTAAGTTTCTGGTGCCGTATATACAGCACCAAGTGGTCTTTCTATTATTTAAGTTTCAGTGCAGCAAAAGAATCCGCAATGTCCATCGCCTCCGTCACATGTGATACCTCAGATCCCTGAAAGGGTTAAGAAGCATAAATAGGTAAAATAGTCATCCCAGTTTTCCTCACACCCTATAAAGAGATGTTAAGAACATCTCCAAAACAGAATTTTTAGCAAAATTACTTCAACAAGCATGACAAATTTCAAACCTGGCCTTGAGCAAGACGACCCTTTCCTCCTCCTTTTCCATTCAAAGGCACCAAAGCTGCAGTCAGCCACTCCTTAGCATCCAGCTGCTTGAACTGATCAATTTTCTCCGGAACCCCAGCACACGCCACAACCTTGTTTGCAGTTCCATCTTTGCTAATGACCATAATAGCCATGCCCTGTAAATCCACTAGGACAGTCAGTGGAGTTTACATTGGTAGATCAATATAATTTTACAAGGCAGCAACACATTTTAACCTTCTGTTCTGTCACTTTAAGAACTGCTTCACGGATTGCAGCAGTATCTGCACCAACATTGACATGAGTGATGCAGTACGTCTTTCCATGAGATGATGAAACTTCTGCCTCTTCTAATGCAACTTTAACAGCATTCTGTATATTCTCTTCGGCAATCTTCTTTTTGGCTTTAATGATTTGATTCTACCATAAAGCACATATTAGTTCTTAATCTTTTTCATCCTTTTCTACCTGAATTACCTTCTGTGTTACCTAATCAAGGCTAAAGGGAAGCACAGGCACAAATACAGACAGATATAAAGAGTTGTACAAGTACCTGAAGTACAGAAATTTTGGCCTTGAGATCAGTCTTCTTAACTGTTGGAATAGCAGCACCTTCCACATGACCATTCAATTTAGTGACTCTCTGGAATCGATGAAAACATAGCTTAACGAGACATCAGGTAATAAGGGGGGAAAAAAAAGAATCCAAGATAAAGCATAAATTTAGCAGCAAATTTGCAATTGCTTCAGATAATTTCACATAAGAAATGCACTTCTAGAGATTGCAGCTGTCAAAGCAATTAGGCAAAAGAGACAGGAAAGCAAGTACAAATCATTAAACATCACCCTGCAAACTCAAACCTGATGCTCAACAAGTTGCTGCAAAATTTGGCCCAAGTCAGAGAGCATCTCAGGGTTCAAAAAAGCAGAAAATAACTATGAAGAAAAGAAAATGTGACAATTGATGAGACCTTGCTCATCAGAAATGCTTGAACTCAGTTTCAAATTTGTGATGAGCCAGGACACCAAATAGTAACACTTCACCCGCATAATCTGAAAATCCTTAAACAATAAACAAAGTTACAGAAATTGAAGAGAACAAAAAAGTGGATTAAAAGATTTTTTCCTGATGTTTCTTACTGTTGAAGATACGTGATCTAATATTGTAAAAATCATAAACATGTAATTTGATTTGATATTGTAGATATTAGGAAAGATTAGATTTGATTAGATTTAATTTGCTTTGATCATAGTATCAAATATTAGAAGATTTGATTAGATTATAGATTGATTTAGGTTAGCATGATTTTAGGATCTAAATTAGGTTACACTTGTGCATATATTTGTACATTGTGTAGTCTTAAAGTATAATGAAAAAGAGTGTTTTTTCTCCTTTTTTTAGTTTTCATGGTATCAGAGCTTTAGGCTTTGATTACCAGTTTGTTTTTTGACATGACCCTACTGAGTCACTTTTAGTCCCTTCTTATGTGAATTATAATGGCAGAAAAGATAGGTAGTAGTAGAGAGATGAAAACAGTAAATTCTGATGTTATTCCTACAACATCAAAGATTACTGAACACAAATTGTGGAAAATTTTTTTTTGGATTGGAGTAAAACTATACGGATATATCTGCGCAGTATCGATAGAGATTATCATCTCACTCAAGACCCACCCGTTGATGGGGAAGAAAAGAAGACTTGGCTAAGAGAAGATGCAAAACTATTTTTGCAGCTCCGAAACTCTATTGATAATGAGATAGTCAATCTGATCAATCATTGTGAGTTTGTTTGTTAAAGATCTTATGAATTATTTGGCTTTCTTGTATTCTAGTAAGGATAATTTAAATCATATATATGATGTTTGCAAAAAATTTTACCGTCCGGAAAAACAGCAGAGATCCCTTACAAAATATTTCATAGATTTCAAACGAGTGTATGAGGAATTGAATTCTCTCATTCCATACAAATGGCTGTAATGAGTTTTCTTGTAGGATTACCAATTAAGTTTGATGCCATTCAAACACAAATTCTTTCTAGCTCAGAGATTGTTTCTCTCCATGACACTTTCACATGAATGTTGAGAACCGAGAGATCTTTGTCTACTTCTAATGTTACTAGTGCTCTCGTGAGTCGAAGTGGAGCTGATCGAGGAAATAATAGTAGAAACAGTGGCAAAAATGGGATTAGTGGAACTGCTGGTCATGAACAATACAACTCAAATCAACAAGTCTGTTATCATTGTAAGATCTCAACAGTATCTCCCATTTGCAAATTTCGCAACCCAAGAGAATAATTATGTGCCTTCTGACAAATCCATACTCATCTCAGCTACTAAGTATGCCCGCTTTATTGAGTACCAATCCTTCATTTATTGATTGCTCAGGTAAGCCTACTACATGCCTTGTGACATCTTCTAACAAATGGGTCATCGATTCCGGTGCAACATATCATATGACCAGTAATAAAGATATCCTCTACTCTTTTAATACTAACAAAGATCATTCGAATGTTACTTTGACTGATAGGTCATATGCTTCAATTGTGGGTTCTGGTGTGGCAATTCTCATGTCATCTATCCCCTTATCTTTAGTCTTATGCTTACCTAATTTCTCTTTTAATCTACTCTCAGTCAGTAAAATTACAAAAACTCTCAAGTACTTTGTCTCATTCTTTCCTGTATAGTATGTTTTTCAAGATCTTATGACCGGAAAGATTATTGGTAAAGGACGTGAGTCTGGCAGCTTGTATACACTTGAAACCCTTTTAATGAAAGTGCCGAAATCTGTTGCATGTTCATCCACTTTGAATCCGCTTGAAATTCACTGTCGTTTGGGTCATCCATCCCCACCCACCTTGAAGATGTTGTTTCCAAATTTTAAAAATTTATCCCATTTAGATTGTGAGTCATGCATATTTGCCTTACTCGTCTATAGTCAATAAACGGGCTGCATCCCCCTTTGAATTACTGCACTATGATATATGGGGCCCTTGTCCAATAGTATTTAAGTCTGATTTTAAGTATTTTGTCACCTGTTGATAACTACTCTCGTGTTACTTGATTATATTTAATAAGAAGTCATTCAGATTTATTTAGTATCTTTTGTTCCTTTTTTGCTAAAATAAAAACACAATTCAACGTGTCTGTCCGCATTTCGCGAAGTGATAATGCAAAAGAGTACTTTTTTAAACCCTTTAATTCATATATGTCAGAAAATAGAATCCTTCACCAATTTCCATGTTCTGACACACCACCACAAAATGGTGTTGCTGAAAGGAAAAATAGGCACTTATTAAAAGTTGCTAGAGCCCTCCAATTTCACATGAAGCAATTTTGGGCAGATGCTGTTTCAACAGCCTGTTTCTTGATTAATCGAATGCCATCTTCTGTGCTTGCTAGTGAGATTCCTATTCAATTTTGTTTCCAATCCAAACTTTATTCCCCATTGAGCCACGTATATTTGGGTGTACTTGTTTTATTCGTGATACTCGTCCCCAAGTGTCTAAATTAGATCTCAAATCTCTCAAGTGTGTGTTTTTGGGTTATTCACATCTTCAAAAAGGGTATAGATGCTATTCTCCAATTTTAGATCGTTATTTAGTCTCTGCTAATGTTACATTTTTTGAGACACATCCATTTTTTTTTGAATCTAATGTCTACAGTAGTAAGGGGGAGAAAGATGATATTTTAGTCTATACTGTTACAACAACAGTTCCTACAAGACCACCAATCACTCAAGTGTATTCTCGTCATCCTAAACACTGACTCACATCTTCCGTCACCTTCTCCGTCTACAGATCCGAGTCTTGATCCACCGCTTTCTCAATCTCCAGCTTTTAATCTTGATTTGCCTATTGCTTTAAGAAAAGATAAAAGATAATGCACTTACCCAATTTCATCATTTGCTTCATATGACCATTTGTCTCCCTCCTTGCGTTATTTTACTGCTTCTTTAAATTCAATATCTCTTACTCAACACTTATCTGAGGCTTTGGAATATCCTGCTTGACGGGCTGCTATGGAGGAAGAAATGATGGCTCTAGACAATAATGGTGTCTGAGATTTGATTCATCTACCAACAGATAAGAAACCTATTGGTTATAAATGGGTGTTTGCTATTAAAATTAATCCTGATGGTTTTGTTGCTCACCTCAAAGCTCGTCTTATTACAAAAGGGTACGCTCAGACATATGGAGTAAATTATTCAAGACACGTTTTTTCTAGTAGCAAAACTCACCTCAATTCGATTATTTATTTCCCTTGCTGCTACTAATAATTGACCTTTGTACCAGTTAAATGTTAAGAATGCAGTCCTTCATGGACATTTGCAAGAGGAGGTTTATATGGAGCAACCATCTGGGTTTGTTGCTCAGGAGGAGCTGGATAAGGTTTGAAAACTACAAAAGTCATTATATGGCTTAAAACAAAATCCTCGTGCTTGGTTTGGACAATTCAGTGAGGTGGTTCAAGAGTTTGGCATAAAGAAGTGTAATTTTGATCATTTTGTTTTTTATCAACAATTTGAAACTGGTCTTATCCAATTTGATGTTTATGCTAATGATATTGTTATTACTGGTAGTAACACTACAGGTATTGTAGTTCTTAAAAAAATTTTTCAATCGCGCTTCCAGACAAAAGATTTGGGTATGTTGAAATACTTTTTAGGCATTCAGGTTACAAAATGTAAACAAGGTATCTTCTTATGCCAAAGGAAGTATGTCCTTAATCTTTTGAAAGTAACAGGAAAGCTAGGTGCTAAGCCACGTAGTGCACCAATGATCCCCAACATGTAACTTATAGCAGATGATGGGGAGTTATTCTCATATCCTGAAATGTATCTGAGATTAGTGGGAAAGTTAAATTATCTTACTGTGACTCGTCCGAACATTACATATCCAGTTAGTATTATGAGTCAATTTACGTCCTCATCAAGAACCACCCATTGGGCAGTTTTAGAGCAAATCCTATGTTACATTAAAGGAGCTCCAGGACATGGCATACTATATGGTAATCATGGTCATTCTCATGTTGAATGCTTCTCAGATGCAGATTGGGCAGGTGCTAAATTTGATAGATCTATAACTAGATATTGTGCCTTTATTGGAGGTAATTTGATATCATGAAAAAATAAGAAACAAAATGTACTATCTCGCTTTAGTGCAGAGTCTGAATACTGGTCCATGGCATAGTCCACTTGTGAGCTTATATGGATACATCAATTATTGTGTGAGGTGGGAATCAATAATTCACTTTCAATGAAGTTATGGTGTAACAATCAAATTGCCCTTCATATAGCATCAAATCCAGTTTTTTATGAGAGAACAAAGCATATAGAAGTTGATTGCCACTTTGTTCGTGAAAAAATTCAGCAAAACCTGATCTCAACCAATCAAGTGAGACCTGGAGAGCTGTTAGCTGATATTTTCACTAAACCTCTAAGTGATCCGAATTTGATTATATTTGCGGCAAGAATGGCATGGTTAACATCTAGGCTCCATCTTGAGTGGGAGTGTTGAAGATATGTGATCTAATATTGTAGAATCATAGATATGATTTGGTTTGATATTGTAGATATTAGGAAATATTAGATTTGATTAGATTTGATTTGCTTTGATTATAGTATCAAATATTAGAAGATTTGATTATATTATAGATTGATTTAGATTAGCATGATTTTAGGATCTAAATTAGGTTACACTTGTGTATATATTTGTACATTGTGTAGTCTAAAAGTATAATGAAGAATGGTACATGGAGAATATAGTTTAATGTGCATTTCAGCACACATCCAGGACACTAAAGACTTCTGAGAGTCCAAACTTCCATATGTATTTGACATTCCAATGACCAGCAATTACAATCATTTCCTAGAGAAAGCGAATAGCATTATGATTCTTGCAGGAAAATCAGTAGCAGAGAACAGGCATAAGATTGTCTAGGCACTAAACAACCAGAAGGAAAAAATTACAGGATAAACCATCATCAATGTTTCGAGCAGACTAGTTTCAGAAAATCTGGAATGAAAGGATATTTTGAGAACCAAAACTAAGTAAACTCTAGAACTTCAAATAGACATGAATAACCTTTTATAGCTGCAAACACACATCACTAGGCCAAAATTTCCAACCTTCTCTTCAACCCTTCCATTCTATTGACTTCACTTTATCCAATCAAATTCAATGCTGCACCAGTTATTTCCATGGAAACTAAACTACAAAGAACTAGATCCTCCTCTTCTGTCAAGCTCATACAATTAATTTGCAATTTCGTGGATCTATGCATAAGAAAAACTTTTTAAAGGAAACTCTAGATTCATCCAATTTACCATTCTCTGAGAAGCTAGAAATTTGCAAAGAAAGCTCCAACTCCTTTGTCTTGGAAGCTAGAGTTTATCGTTTGGAAACCTATTCTTAGCAAATACATGTGTTCTTGCATACACGAAGCATTAGGCTTAAAGACAACAATAACATAAAGAAAACTAAGAAGACCGCCAACTGCACTGACTTTGTTGAAAAGGCCTTTATTGCCACAGCCTGGCCTGGTCAAAAACCTAGCCAGACATCTTTTTGTACCCAAACAAAACAGAAATGAAAGACATCAAAGCTGCCAACAGAAGAGTAAAGAATAGACTACTTAATTATGTACTAGTTTTTTTTCTATAGCTTTAGGGTACTGCACTTACATCTGCTGTCACATTCTAATTCTTTTCATTTTCATCAAGAATTCTAACGGGAACAGCAAAAAGACCATGCAAGTATTTCCAGATAGCACAAACAAATCTCTCAAACTAAGGGAGTCACATCTTGATGTCCAGACTCTAAAAGAGGACTAATGTCCTCTTATCATGACTAAGCCAAAGGCAGACATTTAATTGGAGTCAGTATGAGGTGTTTAAAATTGCACACTCACATTGGATTCAAATAAGGATAGTCAGTTATACCCTAAAAAGTTGGGGGGGGGGGGAATAAAGCAACGCTTTATCTGTGCTCATGTGAGAAAAGAAAAAGACTAATATGCCAAACATTATAGCAACAATAGAAAAGTAGGCAAAAATCTTACTTGGGCCAAGTAGGAAGGCTATAAATGCTACACATACAAAATGGTTACATTTTACTACGAAATCATCATTACTGATGAATCAATTTCATGTTTAACCAAAAACACAGTATCAACAAGCCAGGTTAAAAGAGTAGAACAATAATGTTTTGCAGCTAATAAACAAAAAAGATATATTTTCAAGTGAATGGTTTACCAAGTGAGGCCTTTTCAAAAGAATTATGTGAATAAGAACCTACCTGTTCCAGTAAGCTTCCTTCCGTCTTAAAAGTTTCATTCACTTCCTGCTCAATTAATGAAGCCAATTCAATAGCATTCAAAGCATTAACCGTTGTGACAGCAGTAATTCTACGAATTCCCTTGGCAATTCCTTCTTCAGACAAAAGAGCAAAAGCTTTGGCGTCTCGCGTATTTGAAATATGGGTCCCTGAGCAAGTCATTGAAATTCAGCTCGCAAGAAGTATCAATGCAAAACCATATAACAAGAAAACACGCACCACCACAGAGCTCTGCAGATATTGATAACCAATTTTCACTCTCTGGATCAGCCAGCAGATCTTCCACGCTTCGACCAATTGCAACTATTCGAACTGGGTCAGGATAAACCTATAGAAACAATCAGAAGGCTACCAAAAATGAGATTTCCACTAGAGCCACTTATTAAATAATACTTAAATGTGCTACAACATTGCAAAGAAGACAATGAATCTTACTTCTCCAAAAACAGCTCGTAAACCATTGACACGCTTTGCATCGGCTAAGTTTGCCTCCTTTGAGAATACGTCCATTTCTGCTTTTATTTGATCATTCACAATTGTTTCAATTTTTCTGAGTTCCTCAGGCTTCACAGGCTTACCTATTTCAGAACTTATAGCATAAGAATGTGCAACGTGTATTTAGAATCTAAAGAACCGATATATGCATCTGTACTCTTTGATTAAGGGCTAACTAACCATGGGAAAAGTCAAATCTCAGTTTTTCAGGAAGAACAATAGAACCTTTCTGGTCAACATGATTTCCAAGTACTTCCTGCACTCATGTCACAGCAATCTCAAGTGTTCAACTTGAATGATCCAAACAGAATGGCAAATTTAGAAGAGGAACAACAATTTTAGAACCTCAGAAGATAATAACCATTCCAAATAAGAAAATTACCCTCAAAGCAAAATTTAGTATGTGTGTACAGGTGTGGTTGGGAGCAATATTGGCACGCCTGTCATAGTCAACCTGCTCAATTCACCAGAAAGATAACTATAGATAGGAGAAACAGAGCAAACACATGCATAAAGATTTCTATATCATAAAGATGCAACAAGAAAGGAAACTCACCTTACAAATCACTCTATCACCAATGCTGAATTTATCAGTCTTTCCACAGAAAGAACCAATATGAACAACAAATCCTCCAAAGATTTGAACATCACTAACTTGGAACAATCCCGAAGGGCCTTCAAGAAATCCAGTATCATATATCTATAGCAAAAAGAACAGACTTAGATGTAACAATGTCTCTCTACTATAATAAGTGGTGCTATTGCTACAGAACAGAAAATATGCTTAAAACTTAATCCTATCTCAGATAGAAATAAAACTTAAAGAAGAAATAGAACTGCAAAAGATTCACTAATACTTCAACATTCAAAGAAGCTGCCTCAGATACTCAAAAATTCCAGATGAATGCAGAAAAGCTTTTCAAACCTTGAAAGAGATCAAATTTAAATTTCCAAAACAGCGATCCTCCATGAATGATGAACATTATAGTCTCGTCTGGAGGTAAATCTAGGCAAAAGAAGTTATAAGCAACGGGACTATCATCTAAGGACCTTGCACAATTTCAAACTCCTAAATCCTAACATCAGACAGCATACTATACATTTCATTATATTCAGCTTTTGCAGACTGTTAAGAGAATATAAGTATTCTTGTAGATAATGAATTAGTAAGGTTATTCTTGTAAATAGTTTGTTAGGTTTGTACTCCTATAAATACTAGTTGGTCACTCATAATACAGTGACTAGATGTTTTTCCTCCCAAGATACCTGTTGACATGGTATCAGAGCAAGAGTCCTAGGGTTCAGGCTAAACATCTAGCAAAAGTACTGTTCACGCCGCACTGTTCATCGCGGCACTGTTCACGGCACACTGTTCACCCGTACTGTTCACCGTACTGTTCGTCTCGAGTTTTTACCGTGTCTTTGGTTTGACGTGCTATTCGTCATGGTTGAAAGGTTTGTTAATGCGGTTACCACTGATCAAATTGAATCGAGTTTTTCAGCACATGGGTCCCAGAAGACTGTTACTATATCTTAGGAAGATTATGTTAAATTCCTACAGTACCAAGCTACAAATCACACATCTCTTCCCTCTGCTTCTTTAGCACAAAAAGGTAATGACTCATGGATTATTGATTCCGGGGCTACTGATCATA
This sequence comes from Coffea arabica, assembly GCF_036785885.1. Taxonomy (NCBI): domain Eukaryota; kingdom Viridiplantae; phylum Streptophyta; class Magnoliopsida; order Gentianales; family Rubiaceae; genus Coffea; species Coffea arabica. Next base: position 116,010 of record NC_092313.1, on the reverse strand, counting down.
TGTCAGGTACCTCTAAAATTTTTTCTAATTTTCAAGAGTCTACTCCCTTTCCTCATGTTAGTTTAGCTGATGGATCTACCACTAAAGTTAAAGGACTAGGCACTGTAGAAATTAATCCATCACTTCCGCTGTCTTCTGTTCTTTACGTACCCAATTTGCCCTTTAATCTAATGTCTATTAGTAAACTCACTAAATTTCTACAGTGTACAGTTACTTTTTCTCCTGATTCTGTTGTCATTCAAGATTTGAAGACAAAGAGGACGATTGGTGGAGGGCATGAGCATAATGGTCTTTACTTTCTCAACTTCAATGGTCCGATAGCATGTCCTGCTACTGTTTCCCCTCTTGAAATTCACTGTCATTTAGGTCATCCGTCATTACAAAATTTGAAAAAGTTGGTTCCTACTTTGAATCAATTATCTTCGTTAGAATGTGAGTCTTGTCAGTTAGAAAAGCATCATCGTGTTTCTTTTGCTCCTAGAGTCAATAAACGAGTTTCTGAACCTTTTTTGTTAGTTTATTCTGATGTTTGGGGTCCTAGTCGAGTCACTTCAAAGTTAGGTTTTAAATATTTTGTAGTTTTTGTTGATGATTTTTCCAGAGTTACATGGCTTTATTTAATGAAAGATCGTTCAGAATTATATTCCATTTTTTGTGCATTTGTTACAGAAATAAAGAATCAATTTGGTGTGCCTGTACGTATACTTCACAGTGATAATGCGAAAGAATATTTTTTCACTCCTTTTAATACCTTTATGACTAAGTCTGGTATTATTCATCAGTCCTCTTATCCTCACACTCCACAACAGAATAGAGTTGGTGAAAGAAAAATTGGACATTTAATCGAAATTGCTCGAACACTGTTGTTGCACATGAATGTGCCCAAACATTTTGGAGTGATGCAATTCTAACTGCATGTTATTTAATTAATCGCATGCCATTTAATATTCTTGGAGGTCAATTACCTCACTCCATTCTTTTTCCTCATGAACCTGTGTTTAAATTGCCTCCTCGTATTTTTGGATGTGTGTGCTTTGTTCATCAGCTTGCTCCCGGGGTGGATAAATTAGATTCTCGTACTATTAAATGTATTTTATTAGGATACGCACGAGCGCAAAAAGGGTATAGATGTTACAGTCCAGTTTTAAATCGATTTTTTACTTGTGCTGATGTTACTTTCTTTGAATCCACTCCATATTTTATCAAACAAAGTATGTCTTGTGAGTTAGACCAATGTCCCTCTTTTTCCTCTCCTGTTTTACCAGTCCCTTCCCCTTTATTACCTGAGTTATCTAGTCCACCAGATTCCATAGCTCGATTATCTCGTCCTCATCTTCAAGTTTACTCTCGTCGTTCCATGGTTGAGAAAGTTCCTGATATGCCACACACTTCACCAATTAACTCTCAATCTTCAAATTCAGGTATGACACCCTCCTCTGAGTTAGATCTTCCTATTGCTTTACGCAAAGGTAAGAGACATTGTACTTCCCATCCTATTTCTAATTTTGTTTCTCATTCTCGTCTCTCTATGTCATATTCTTCTTTTGTTGCTTCCCTTGATTCCATCTCCATTCCTAAGTCTATTACCTGTGCTCTTAATCATCCTGGGTTGGAGATTAGCTATGCAAGAAGAGATGTCTGCTTTGGAACAAAATGGTACTTGGGATCTTGTCCCTCGTCCTTCAGGTAAGTCTGTTGTTGGTTGTAAATGGGTGTACACTATAAAAGTGCAGCCTAATAGTTCTATTGATAGATTGAAGGCTCGTCTGGTAGCTAGAGGATTTACTCAGGTGTATGGAATAGACTACTTAGAAACATTTTCTCCTGTTGCAAAGATTACCTCTGTTCGTCTTCTTATCTCTTTGGTAGCAACTTATAATTGGCCATTGCATCAGTTGGATGTGAAAAATGCATTTCTGCATGAAGATTTGGAAGAAGAAGTATATATGGAACAACCTCCTGAATTTGTTGTTCAGGGGGGGAATCCGCGGTTGGTTTGTCGTTTGAAAAAATCTTTATATGGATTGAAACAGTCTCCGAGGGCTTGGTTTGGCCGGTTTAGTAGAGTTGTCATGGAGTTCGGTCTGACAAGATGTGGAGTAGATCACTCTGTATTTTATCGGCATTCTAATGCTGGTAAAATTTTATTAGTTGTTTATGTGGATGACATTGTGATTACAGGTGATGATGTTGTGGGGATCCAGAAACTTAAATCCAATCTGCAGGCAAACTTTCAGACAAAGGATTTAGGTCATCTACAGTATTTTCTGGGTATTGAGGTAGCTCGGTCTAAATATGGGATTTATTTATGTCAAAGAAAATATGTACTCGATATGTTGAGTGAAGTTGGGATGTTAGGTTGCCGACCTGTGGATACTCCTATGGATCCCAATGTGAAATTAGCAGGAGATCAAGGTGCATTACTTGATGATCCTAAGCAATATCGAAGACTTGTGGGTAAATTAAATTATCTCACTGTAACGAGATCTGACATTTCTTTTGCAGTGAGTATTGTGAGTCAATTTCTTGATACCCCTTGTACTAGTCATTGGGATGCTGTTATACGAATTCTCAGGTATCTTAAGAGTGCTCCTGAAAAAGGGTTGTTGTATCAAAATCATGGACACACTGATATTGAAGGATATAGTGATGCAGATTGGGCTGGTTCTGCCTCAGATCGAAGATCGACTACAGGATATTGTGTGTTTGTTGGTGGTAATTTAGTGTCGTGGAAGAGTAAGAAGCAAACAGTTGTATCCAGATCAAGTGCAGAATCTGAATACCGGGCTATGGCTCACACTGTGTGAGTTGGTTTGGTTGAAGAGCATGTTACTGGAACTTGGGTTTGAGCATAAACAGCCTATGAATTTAGTGTGTGATAATCAGGCGGCTGTTCATATTGCGTCTAATCCAGTGTTTCATGAAAGGACAAAACATATTGAAATTGATTGTCATTTCATTCGAGAGAAATTGCTTGACGGGGTCATCAAGACATCTCATGTACCGTCTGTAGATCAATTGGCTGATGTGTTTACCAAGAGTTTAGGGAGCTCTAGAGTGAGATACATTTGTAACAAGTTGGGTGCTTATGATATATATGCTCCAACTTGAGGGGGAGTGTTAAGAGAATATAAGTATTCTTGTAGATAATGAATTAGTAAGGGTATTCTTGTAAATAATTTGTTAGGTTTGTACTCCTATAAATACTAGTTGGTCACTCATAATACAGTGACTAGATGTTTTTCCTCCCAAGATACCTGTTGACACAGACAACAGGGGTTATCATTTGTCATATCGTGGCAGTGATGGAAGCAAGTTATTTCAGTAAAGGTACAACTGAAATGAAGCAGGTAGTATCTATGCATGTAGAAGCCAATAAGATCTGTTAAATTCACCAGCCAGATGGGTTTTTCCTTGCTGTGAAGCTTGTAAAGAGAAGCCAAAAATCCCATACAGAAAAAAAATGAAGACAAAATGTGCCATTTCCTTTGCTGAACAAAAGATTCTCACCACATATCTTTTAGTGAAAAGACCAGGAGCCAAGCAAACCAGTCAACCAAAGAATACGCTAATTACCCAACTTTACTCCAGAAATCTCCTTCGACCACAGCTGTAGTTGTGATCGCTTTCATCTCTTGCTAAAACTACTGTAATACCTTCAGGATACAAGATTAAGCAAAACCAACTCAATCCATCAAAGTACGCATCCAGTCAGCACATAGCAAAAAAAAGTTTGATACCAAAGACGGTCCATTACCAAGAACTTTAACCTTAGACCAAATATTCCTCTTAAGTACCATGGCTCTAAAAGCAACCAAAAGAGTAAATCCCATATCTAAGGGATCTCTACCAAAAACATCTGAGAGTCCAGATCAACCTATTTTGTAACATCTGCGAGTCTACAGCAGAGTTAATCAGCAATGGGACAGCCCTAAACCATAAAAACAAACAGTTCAGTAGAATATGATTCTCTCTGTAATAGTTTGCCAACTAACCAAGCTACTAAAACATTGCACCAACATATTGACTAGCTGTAGATTGAACACCAATGAAGTAAACCATTTACAAATCACAAGTAGCTGAATATAACGGACAGGACAGACTTTACCTGACCACCTTGCTCTGCATAAAAGCTTGTGGATTCAAGAATGATACCAACTTTAAAATCACCAGAAGCACTTTGGAAAAACTCATTCCCTCCATAAATAGCTTTTATCTCACTTTCATGATCCTGAAAGTAGAAATGGGGTTGACAAACCATGACATGGATATGCAATGATACTTAGTAGGAAAAGAGTTATTTTATCTTCATTGATATCTACTATTCTTTAATTTTGGAATTTTCTTCAGTATACTACAGTAAGGGGAACATAAAATTGAACTGAGTACCAATTGAAGAATAATTATGACAAAAGTAAACATTTTATTGGATACTGGATGTGGGATATGTAGAATTTAAACAATTAAAACATATTTTACTTGGCAAAACTGAATCAAGAATGTGCTTCTCTAGAGGCCAGAAAGATCCAATGTCTATCTTTAATGGTCAGGCAAACAAGCAGACCAGAGGGGCCATATTCTGGCACTTTCAATTCTTTTCTAAAGGAATTTGCTTATCCCTAATTAATATATGTTAGCAAATAAAGGAATGTTCAACTTTTGAAAACTGCCAGGATTTCCTGGCCTTCCCAGAAATGATAAATAACTTCAAAAAGTAAACCCAATTGCTTAGAAGATAACTATGCCAGAGACTTTGGAGTTTCACAACAAAACAACTCCATACATAAACAGATACTGGATGTGGGATATGTAGGATTTAAACAATTAAAACCCTTCCCATTCCTGCAAGCCAAAAAGACAGAGAGAGAATTTTGAAAAGAAAAATGAAGAATTTAATAACCTAATATGCAGTTGAATTGATTAGTCAATAATGAGGACCAATAAACAAACCTGAAACCATGCATACTTGAATGTGTCATTTGTTGCATCAACCCCTTTCTTGCGCAAAGATGTGGTAGCATCAGCATCCATTACAATACCAATACCAGCTTGCTGCCAGAATTAGATCAGAATCAAAACAGATAAGTAAGAAATTGTCAGAGAAAAACCCTTCTCAACTTTGGGTCAGACAAATATATTGATGTCAGCTTTTCTGATCTTTCCCTTATTCTGACCACCTTATTCTGAGCATTTCTTGATCTTTCCCTTGCCTCATTCATGGCAATATTGAAACCATTGACATCAACCACCAAGCCTCTTTCTTCAGCCATCAACTGGTAAAACGCAAGGAAAAGAATTCACATTATGGTTTTGTACACCAATACACAAGACGACACACACACGGGCGTGCTGCAAGCACAGAGAGAGAGAGAGAGAGAGAGAGAGAGAGAGAGCATAGGTTTCCATCACCTGAGTAAGATCTAAAGGAAACCCATAGGTGTCCCATAACACAAATGCGTCCTGCAACCAACAAAGCAAGAGAGTAAAAGGTCAGCATACGAGCTTGACAACATCTAGGCATGTCAAACTACCTGGAACTAACGGGTAGGAAACATATTTTGAATCAAATCAGGTAAATCCTGCCAAAAGCTTCATCATAAAAGCAGCACTGGGTATAAACTGAAAATTGCAAGATTAAAATCAAAACACTGAATTTCATAATTTATCAAATTTAAAATAGAAATATTATAGAGAGCAATATGTATGAATTGCACTAGTGACCATAGCATTTCGGGAAAGTTATCGAAGACTAGAATTCATAAAAATTATCTTGATTTCATAAAATTTTCCCAACTGAAGACTCCCAATGCTAATGCTACCGCACGCTGCAAATAACACCACCTGAATTTCTTTTGAAGTAAATGATGAAAGAGCAAAGCAAACAAAGAGTACAAGAGTCAAAACAGCATAGCCAAAAAGTTTCTCACACAATAGGATAGAAATTCTTTCATCCCATGATTCCTTTATCAACCTTCAAAATTTCCAATTTTTAAAATTTTATCTGTAACTAGGGATGATATGATCTTATAAATTTAAGATAGAGTCTAAATCTGGGACAGGAGACGGAGGATGGAAGAGCTTGGGAGAAGCAAGATTAGAAAGTAGAAATTCTAGGGATTCCATCTAGTTTCTCTACAACCGACCACCTGTAATGAGCGTACATTCATTTCTAGGGAAAAAATTAAACAAAATACAAATTTCATAACTGAAAAAAAAAGCAAGACTTACAAAAGCAATATAAGAGAAGAAATTAAGTACTACTCTAGGAGGCTTTGAATGCTCACAGACAAAGGAAATATCCTAGCAAGCAAACCCAACAACTACAGAAGTTAAAAGCAAATAGTGTCAGAAGTTGAATTTGACTATCTTAACTTATATATGACTTTAAGAACAAACTTTTGACTCCTACAAACTCTAGCTTTCAAAAGAAGAAAACACTACTATTAAGCTCTAAAATGACCTATGATACAATAAACTGAAACACTGAAGCATCAAGATTGTCCACATGTTCATAATTTTGTAAAATTTCCCAAATGCTCTTATTCTTTTCTTTGCTTTGAGCACCATAAGTACATCTTAGTGAGTTCTTTCTGAAGGAGGTTGTTCTGAAAATGCCGGTACAACCAAAGTCATATGGCATTTGTAGCAACAAATTAGTCCATTGCAAATCAATGAATAAGGAGGTTGATGGAAAAGCAACTGAAACACCTATATCAGCAAATATAAGTAGAGGACCGACAAATATCATTTGAAGATAAATTTCCACATTTGTACCAAAAAGTTCAAAAAATGGTCTGCTTATCCCATTCCAAAAGGATTATAGACCTTTCCAAATCAATCTCATCCACCTAAAACTAATTTACTCATTTTTATTTTCCAAATTCAACCTTAACACTTCACAATTAAGTTATCTCTATTTCAACAATTATTTTAAGAACAGCTAATATCAGTTAATTATCGGAAAATTTTGTGCCCCCTCGAAAGGATTATGTTAAGGTACAACTTAAAACAAAAGCAAACTATCAAATACCGGAAAATTTCCCAACCTAGTACCCAAAGAATCATCAATCACACTTTTATCAAGCGTAGGCTGCCAACAGCCACATGGTAAAATATGCTTGTCATGTATCATTTGCTACAAATACTGACACACCAAAATTCATATAATGGAAGATGGCAATCAATAGGCTCCAGACATGAAGTACAAGCACAGTATGAATATTCATGAGAAACAAGAAGGACAAAGGAAAATGGAAACAGGAAACAGGAAAAGTAATAGTTACCTGTCCACTCAACGTGTTTCCTTGAACATCTTGAGCAGCCTTTTTAAACTTCTCAATTCCCTGAAGACAGAGTATATAAGATACTCGATACTTATCCAAATCGTCCAGAGATGAATCAGGGATATTTGAACTGCAATTACTTAAAAGACAAATATCTCCCTCCACACATGAGATATTGATAAACAAAACAAACAAAAGAGCAACCAAAAGGAAAAACATCAACAATCAACCTTTCCATAAAAAATAAATAGCTCTAATGGTATTCCCCAGAAAATGATGATTACTGATAAAGGAACATAATCAGACAAACATAGCACAGCCTTATAAATATACCGCCAAAAAAAATGACAATTAGTGATGCTGATGCAATTACAGATGAAATTACTAGGACACTTAGAGCAGACAAATCTGAAAAAACAAAAATGAAAATCATATCAAATTATGGTCTGAGAGGTTATGCGCTCTATTATCACCACAATGCAGGCAGAAAGTAAAAAAAATATTCAACAAGGATCCAAGTCATAAGCAGGAGATTGCAATTATCTTCATTCCCCTCATTATCCGCTCCAAAATACTCAAAAACTATGACTAAATTCTTTAGCTTCCAATGGCAACATTATTACAAATTGTTAATCCATGAGACCCTGAGTAACTTACTTCCAGGCACAAAACAAAGTCAAAGAAAATGTAAAAAGTTGAGAATTACATGTCCTTGAATGCCAAGAATAATTGTATCGTGTGAAAGTGTGATAGAATAGTTGTATCGAGTGAAAGTGTGATTTGCAACACATGGCAGCAACTTTTGTGTATGTCAACACAGCGATGATATCATTTTAACAATGCTAAAAGCTTCCAATGGCAACATTATTACAAATTGTTAATCCATGAGACCCTGAGTAACTTACTTCCAGGCACAAAACAAAATCAAAGAAAATGTAAAAAGTTGAGAATTACATGTCCTTGAATGCCAAGAATAGTTGTATCATGTGAAAGTGTGATAGAATAGTTGTATCGAGTGAAAGTGTGATTTGCAACACATGGCAGCAACTTTTGTGTATGTCAACACAACGATGATATCATTTTAACAATGCTAAAAGCTTGATGTACTGTAACCCAAGCACTCTCAACGAATAATGATAGTACTCAAGCTTACCCAAAGTACTAAATGCATATGAACAGTATTAAAACTCACATGAAGAAGGGTCCTGCCAAAACTGGCTTCTTCAACAGCAATTGTATTGATTATGTGCGCTTCGTGTTGCCGCAGCTCAGGAAAAACATCACCCATCACTTCTACAACGACCTTTACCAAACTGTTTTCAGCACAAACATAAATGAACGTACAAGTTACACAATATATTTGATAGCCTTACAACCCACCCAACTTCGCAAACAGGAAAAATAAAGGTTGTGAAGAATTAGAATAAAATAAAAGCACCAGATTTAAAGTACTGGATTTAAACATGACGGAAATGTATATAAGTGTAGCATTCGTACCCACTGAAAAAGCCTTGTTTTGCTTTGAGGACTTCAGTACCATAACGAACTGCTCGTCGAAGAATGCGTCTCAGTACATACTCGCGACCCTCATTACCTACATAGCTAGAAAGACTAAGTAACTTGAACTTGAATACCAACAATGCTACCAAAAATGGAAACAAAATGGCCACCAAAAAAACTAACTTGAACTTGAATACCAACAATGCTACCAAAATGGAAACGACACAGCCATAAAAAAAACTAAGCAATCCCTGGTTAATATTTACTGGCCAACAGCTCAGCATCAAAGCCATAAGCCATATTACACTTAGCTGGTTATTACACATAACTAAGTCTGCAATCTCAAAAAGAAAAAGAATAAATTTCACAGACTACAAAGTCACACTCGGCAAGCAGCCAGTCTGAGGGACCAAGTCAAAGTTTCCTGCACTCCACCTGGACAAGCACCATCAGCAATTGCAAATGACAGAGTTCTAATATGGTCAGCCACAACCCTGTATGCCATGTCCATGTTGTCAGCATCATCAGCTCCAATTTTTCCAGAGTATGCTCGAGCACCAGTTGCCTACCAGCATAGAAAAACATAACATATTTACTTCCAGAAAATTATCAACAATAAAACACTGGATGTTTAATTTTACATATACCAAAGAAAATTGATTTTATTTCATCTTAATTTTAATCAAGGACCAAAACGAACGAGGCGAGCTGTAAAGTGTGGAGAGACACACCATCTCACATGAGAAATGAGAATTTCTAACTCCGATGCTATGCTGGTTAAGAGAAAAGAAATCAAGAGTAAAGATCAGACATTTTGCTTGGAAGATGAAAACAAAAAGACCCCTATTTCCTTTAGGATAATGAAATTTCTTATATACTTTGTATGTTAAGCCTTTAATCTGATGAGACAAATGATCTGATAAGGTTTTAAAAGTAAGGAGGTCTCAACAAACATCGTGTTCCCATCTCTACCCATAAGTTGCAACACAACAGAAAGATTTATTCTTTGTAGTAGTCTAGGTTTCTTCTTTTACATTCTTTCTAAAATTCAAGAAAGGAGGCAATTACTACCTCTATTTTAATCTTTTCTTGTCTCCAAAGTCCTAAATTCCCAAACACCACATAAATGAGGAAATTCAATGCTATAATCAAACTACAATATGACCATATCTTTCCATATTAGTCAAAAGAAAATTCATCTTTAACTCCAGCATAATGAAAGCAGTAAGAATGCTAAAGTAGGACATGAATCTGGGCAAGAGAATTATATATAACATTTGCAGATGAAGAAGAGGAAAAAAGAAAAAGAAAACAACTTTGGTGCATATATTACCATAAGAAAAAGCATCAGAATGACCAAGGTTTACGTAATCATGTACAAAAAAAAATTAGCAAGATTGAGAAAGAGCATCTTTCAAATAACAATCATTGAAGCGATAGACCAGATGTGGCAAGAACATAATTGGGGAGGTAGGGGAGAAGAGGTATGGGTAGTCAAAGAGAAAAGTGAAATGATAAACAAATATGCTAATAGTAGCTTCTGTGATTGTGACGCAGTTGCTCAAAATTTCGGAGAACAGCACCATAGCTTTAGGATTTGAGAAAATTTACATATGTGGCAGGTGGTTTTCTGAACAGAGTTAGCAGAAGTTATTCAAATTTCGAATCACACGCTAATCTAATTGCTTCAATTATTCCTCCATACCCTTCTAAATAATACAATACCTACGATTCTTCTTGTGTGATTTTGTTCCTTTTCAACTCAACCATTTGAAAGTATACAAAATGCTAATCATAATGTATCATCAGAAATCAATAACTTACAGAATAGTGATCATACTGGAAAAGAATATGAAAAGAGACAAGTGACACCATACTGGCCTTAACATAAAGATTACAAAGCTAAACACACAAAAAGGAGACACCATTGCATTGCACTAGCCAGCCAGGAATATAATTGTGCACAATCTTCAATACTTTGATAGACAATGTCACATGGCTGCGATTGTACCTGTTGAATTGCATCAAATATTGGTAAGAACACATCAGTATCATAATTGCTCATCTTGTTCTGGAGAATGGATGTTAAACGTTCAAAACCCATTCCGGTATCAACATGTTTTGCAGGTAAAGGTTTCAAAGAGCCATCACTTTCCCGGTTGAACTGCAGAATACATATCAATAAGTTAAACTTACTTAGAAGACAAGTTCACTTGAAATAATATTCTTCTGACTTGAAAGCAATTCAGTCTGTGCACTTGAGGCAATATCAGATAAAATACGTAATGTAACAACATCGCTGGATGCTACCTGAATAAAGACAAGGTTCCATATCTCAATAACAGTAGGATCATCGTGGTTGACAAGTGATGCAGCATCACGATTTCCAATCCTATCAAAGTGTATCTCTGTGCAAGGCCCACACGGCCCTGTGTCACCCATCTCCCAAAAGTTGTCCTAATCACGGTAGCATGACAATTTAACAAGGAAGTATAATCGAAGCTACCACAGAAAATTCATACAAGGATGAGAATCTCCTATCATGTCTAGTATGGAAAGAAACAAAGCTCATAAAAAGGCAAGCACAACGAAAAGCACCAGCATACGAGGTCCGGCAAGGGCTAAAGACTGCAGCTAATTTCCACAAACCCAAAGTTCCCTTGTACTTTTTTTTTCCTTTTTATATAAACAACAGAAATAAAACTATTTTGAACAAACAATGAACTAAGCAATAAATCAAAATCTCATCATCTATCCAAAAATAAAAGGATTTAATCGATTTAGTGTGTGCTACTATTTTGAGTAAACAAGAATGTCCAGTGGTATCATTTTCTCTTCTGTCACTGCCCTGTCTTGCTGCAGGAAGATTTTCTTGATGTTATGGTCGATAGAGAAGAAACTGGACGACTTGATTTCCTTCTTTATTTTATTGGCCTGACTTTGAAAAATAATTGTTGATATTTAAATGTTAAATCTCATTGATCCTAGGTTCTCTGTAATCATCTTGCTCCTAGACTTCATATATTCTATGAATCAATCTCCACCATCTTAGTAATGATTTTAATATCCAATTTCCAAGCCAACTACCCTGAAATTCACCCAATCTCAAAAGTTGACAACCCATATTTCTGCCCCTTAAGTTTCATTTTGAGACCGGAAAAACAGAAGTTTTTCCAACCGAATAACTTAAAGAGGGGGCTTACTTTAGAACCAAAAGGCAAAACTTGTTCATTTGGAAGAAACTTGAGCCAGATATCTCTTGCTTCAAAATCAGCAGGAAGACCAGACTTGTCATCACCGCCAAAATAAGTTGCATATATTCGGTCTGCAGGTAGCCCATATACCTGTACCAACAAAATTAGTGGCCGCCTAGTTCAGACAAAAGAAACCATCAAAATTTGAGGAAACATCACTTAACAATATGGCAGTAGAAATAATTAGCTAGAGACGCAAAGTAAAAGTGAGAGGGGTGCCAATCAGGTGTCTTTATATCAAATTCATGACAGTGGATGGTAAAAAGCAATTCTTCAAACAAGGTTGCTAATTCGAAATTGCAAGACTTGCCTTGATGAGAAGCTCCCATGCCCATTCAATTGCTTCTCCTTTGAAATAGTCCCCGAATGACCAATTGCCAAGCATTTCAAAGAAAGTATGGTGGTAGGTATCCTTGCCAACATCGTCGAGATCATTGTGTTTGCCACCCGCACGAATGCACTTTTGGGTGTTGCAAGCGCGGGTGAGTTTGCTCAGGGGAGTGTTGGGATCTACCGTGCCTAGGAAGATAGGCTTAAATTGATTCATACCTGTAAAGCAAATTTTTATTTTATTTTTACCAAGGCAGCGGAAATTTGTAAATGAAATCGCAAGAGAGAACACTATAAAATGAACTGGTAGAGCAAACAAACAATTAAAAGTGAAAGCAAGAAACACAACAAACCTGCATTCGCAAACAGGAGGGTTGGGTCGTTGAGCGGAACGACAGGACTGGATTTCCAATTGAAATGGCCCTTCCCCTCGAAGAAGTTGACGAAAGTCTCTCTGACTCTGCTGGCGGGCCAATCCATGGTCGATAAGGACGAGTCACCACCGCTAACAACAACCCGACAAGGGCAAGGGAAAGGGAAACGTGATCGGAAAAATGAATAAGAAAAATAATTTGTGAAAATGAGATGCTGGTGGAGAGGAGAAGAAGCAGCGAATCCTGTTCTGATGCTTATTCCTCTGACGCCGCGGAAAGCAAATGCAACGGCACTCGCTACGGCTATGATGATATTATTATTTTTATTACCACAAACCCTCATCCATCCCCTGATGACCTACCACCCTCCCCGCTTCTCCTTTACAAGAATGAGCTCAGGGGAAACAAAAAATCACTACTAAAGATAAATAAAAGTTCTATGCTGAAAGAGAATTCAGAATCGCTTTTGTTTTAAATATATTAATTTTTTCTTTTAAAAAGGATAATTCAGCTTGCTCTTCCCGATTGTTCATCTAGCCCACGAAAAGAGAGGCGGGAAAAACGAAAAAGCGAAAGAAATAGAGGAGAAAAGATTATAAATATTTTGAGAAAATGATATTTTTTTAGTTGAGAAAATGACATTAAGTCAGCATAAACATGTCATTGGCTGTTTTTAGAGGTATTTTTGAAAATTTTTTTTTTAAAAAAAAATATTACTGTAACTATTTTTTGAAAACTCCAACATCGTTTGGATTACCTTTTTATTAAAAAATTGTCTATTTTTTAAAGACAATTACGTTTGGATTAACTGCTATTGAAAAATAATTTTTTTTTTACTGCCTTATACTTTTTTTCTTACTTTTGTATTACTTTTGAATTAGCTTATAAAAACTCACACGATGTTTAACAAACACCTCCACGAAATTTTTAGAATTTTGTGACAAAAATTATACACTCAAATAAATTGAATAAAACCTTTTTGGATTAATAAAATGCGATGCAACGTTTGATAGGGATACGCGATCACTTTGCATGTCCGTAGTAAATAAACTAGTGGAATAGGTTCACAAATTTCCCTAATTATAGCTCGATTCCAAAGCATAACTATGACTAAAATCTAATGATAATGGTGATAATACATGTGATCGGCTATTACTCTTCAATTTTTATTCCAATTGGCAATTCCTTATGCCGATATATCAACTGGTTGTTGTCCCAAGACCTGTTGCCCGTCATGCAAATTATCAACCCAAGCTCCAGCCGCTTCTTGTTCATTAAAATATGCATAATTTGGAACGTGCTCTCGCATGAAGTTGTGCAAGGCACAACAAGCGAGGACAATGTTGTTCTGTGTTGCCACATATAATTCTGCATTGGTCCTTCCAATATCGAAAAGCGCTTTTTCAACACACCAAATGTCATTTCTATAATATTTTTTAACGATGCATGACCCCTATTGAAAAGGGTTTTAGTTGCACGTTCTTGCGGGGTCCCTCGTGCTTCTCTAAAAGGAGTCGTAAATTCTGGCATATTTGTGTATGCCGCATCCACTACATAATATTTGCCTGCGCAGTTTGAGAAGATATAGCTTTAAAAAAGTGGAGCTCACAATGGATTAATAAACTCAAGTTAGAGATAGGATTTATAATTTCGGGAATACAACTTCATAATTGAAGACAAACCTGGTGGTGGCATTGGAAATTCGGCATTGGGATCCAGTAGGGTATTACGTAGGATCTTAGAATCATGGGCACTACTTTCTCATCCTACTCTTACATAAGTGAATCTCATGTTATGGTCACAGCAAGTTAGGATATTTTGCGATAAACCGCCGTGCCTGTTTCGATAACGGTTTCTGTCTTCGGCTCTATACCATGCGAAAATGTTTGTTCAGTCAATAACTCCAACACAATCCTAGACAATTAGGGGGAAAGCAATGTATTTAGTAGGCATCAAGATAGCGCTGTATATGCAACCTAAGGAGTCTTATCCGGAACCACGGCCAGAACAGAGCACGACCCAATGATGCATGGCGTGATAATCTATGAGCCTTACACAATTCAGAACAGAGCCTTACTATGATACGTGCCATGATAATCTATAAGTCTGACCAAATCACGACCCAATCGAACAAGCGCTCGAAGGCAACGTTGAAAATAACGATCCACTGTCTCCAACGAATGTTGGAATCTCTCAGCTAAAACCCTATGACTTTCATTATGACTGAGGCACAAAAGGGCAATGGTAACTATGACGCCCCAAAAGAAGAAGAAAGAAAAATTTCTGGTGAGCAATGTTTTTAGAGAATCCGGCCACATATCCGACCAGTTATTGGCCGGATTGGCATGGTCATTTGAAAAAAAATTTGCAAAGCTTCTGCCTTGAATCCGGCCGACTATCTGGCCGGATTCTGTCGTCGTACAGTTTCCTTAGTGATTAAGTCTTTATCTTTTGACTTCATTTGGAGTTCAAAAGCCACTTTTCTTTCTTCTCCAAGCTGACCAAACTTCTTGGGAGCAAAACAAAGAGAGAAAACTCTATTTTTCTTTTTGATTTCTTTCACCAAATCTTGAGAGTTTTCTTCCAAGTGTTAAGATCTACTCCGATTAACTTCACATCTAAGGGGATAGCAAGCTAAGGGTGGAGAGTTTTGAGAAGAAAAGGGTTTTCTTTGTTTGTTTTTAAGGTGTTGGAAGGTATAATCATTAGAAACTTCTTTTATTCTTTAATCTTGTGGTTAAGTTGTTGGATGAGTTGATCTTGATTAATTTCACGAAAATTCTTATGATTTGGAAGTTGGGATGTTAAAGTTTCATATTAGTGATATTTTTAGACTTTATCTCAGTTATTTCATCTTTGATTTGACATGTATATGATTAGTAGAAGCTATGCTAATGTTAAGATGGAATTTCTAGCCCTTAATCGCAATTAGTGATGGTTATATGCCAAGGTTAGTTTAGAAGTGTAATTTCAGTCTTACCTTGTTTTTGGATTCAACTTGGACTACAAATTTCTCTATGTTTTAGACCTAACCAACTTTTGGACAAAATATGAAAGTTGTAGACATTTGAGTTAATTATCTACTTGCAAAATTCCAGATCGATTGGAGTACTGTAACATATGAAATGACCGAAATACCCTTGACTGCCTATAATCCCTGTTTCACGGACAGTTTTCCATTTTCTCTGAAATTTCGATTTTTGTCCATGAAAATGTATGATTCGGCTTTGGAGGTCTTCATAAGAAATGTAGACTTATGTTTTAGTTTCGTAATGCCATAAGATTCATCTCAATTTGATAAGTGTAGCTTCAATTGTGATTAAAATGCCAAAAGATGATAGGAACTTGACGATTTTAGAATTTCCTTTGCTTAACATGATATTTATGATCTAGGGCTTGGACTTAAACAAGGTACTGATTTATGATGGATGAGATTCATGAGCTGTGGTTGGTGAGTGATTCCACAACTATTTGCAAAGTTACTTTTCGAACTATTTCTTACATTGCTTACTCGATTACATATCATGAGTGCTTACATGTGTATCATGAAATGATTTGGCTCCAATGAGTTCTTGGGAAGTCTGGTGCTTAGAACCAACGTCTCCACCACTGTTTATTTGGAGCACCGATGGCTCCTTATTACTATTTGACTGTTACTGGATCTGTTTGAGCGTTGAAGGTCTAAGTACGATGATTTCACTGGCTCACAAAAGCAATAAACGTACATTTGATCACTGATTCATGACATTATCTAAATGCATTATTGTGAAACTGGTTGGATTACTGATTTTACTGGTCACTCGCTGAGCTTTAGCTCACCCCAAAAATATTTTTCTCTCCACAAGGCTCGAGGCAAAGGAAGCACTTGTATTAAGTTATTCGTGAGACTGGATGGAATATCTCTTGTACAGTTTGAATTTAGATTCATCTTGTGTAATAGTGGGAATTGTATGAATGTTTGGAATTGAAACGAATGTATGTATACGTTTCACGCTTGGGAACTAGTATTCGCTTCGCTTGTGACATGTAAATTCGTGGAGGAATTGATTTATTATTTGAGATGTGCCTTGTACGTTATTTGAACATGGTAGTGAGTGAGTGAATCTCGATGAGAGTTGGGCACGCGGTCCGCCGAACCATTTGATTTGCCTTGGGGGGAGATGGGACTGTCACAATAACAGACTCATGGATTCCTACCCTCTGTGTGGGATACGGCTCCCAATAACCCCGCGCGAGCAAGAGAACACACTTTTGTAGAAAGAGTGGAGCTTCCATGCGAAGGTTGTCAAATATTCTATCTCGATGCTCATTAATCAACTCCACCACCCCATTGTTCACCTGATTGTGCACCATCATGTATCCGTCGCCTCGTAAATAGGTTTAGAGATGGGTGAAACAGAGGCAGCGCCAAGAGCACAATCATGGCAAGGGTCAGCCCCAAATCGTCCTCATCAAATTTTTCAGAGGAGTCTCCCCCCTGGATATGATCTTCATTATCCATTAACGGATATGAAATGGCAAAAACGCTACTTGTATCTGTAACAACAAAATGGTGACGATACGGGTCAAAATACAGCTTAACTCATTCAACAAAAAATGATTAATCAGCTCTGCTAAAAGATATCCCATATAAAAAATAAGGAAAAAAGAAGTGCATTGATATCCCAAAAAATAGCATATCCAATATGGAAAGTATTAAATATCTCAGCCTATTTGCATTATTTAATACGTCCTCCTCAGAAACATTAAATAAACTGCCAGCTCAAGGTGTTGGGCAAATAATAGTGATGAATTGTGGAAAATCATTTCCAGTCAATAATAAAAGGCAACACCACACAATGCAAGGTTTGGATTACTACAATAAAATGACTCAGCAAACATAGAAAATAGAATCTGATTGCAAATGCTACTTGTCAAGCACAAACTAACAATCATAACAATAGGCAGCCTTAAGGATTCCCTCCTATCGAAACCAGAGACTAAAACGGGGGAGGAGAGGGTTCTTGAGGAGTCCAATCAGGCGGAAGGCAGCCTCAACGCTTCATAAATGCGATGCGATCGACATCCGATCCAGCTAAATCTCAAATAGCGTGCTCTTCAGGGTCCTTCAAAATCTCTGCCACTTTCATTTTTGCATTGTAGTCCACTCCAGCCACTTGATGAAGTTCTACCAAGGCAATATCATATGTTGATTTCTTTGAACTAGTCCCAAAATCATTCTTAGTCGGAGAGCTGATTGATACACTCATGCTACTAGTTTTCTTCCGACTAACTAGTAACTCAATGGTATTAAGGGCCTGAAAGTATCTATCAGTGATTGAACCAGATGCAGTGGCCATGAGGCTTTAGCTTGATGCGTCTCTAGACTTGCGCTTTCCTTTACCTTTTTTCCCTTTCTCTTTTTTCGACCCAACTATCTCCACCTCGGCATCTTTCTCCTCAGTCTCCAACCTGTCATTTCCCCGTGCACCTCGTGCTTAATTTTCCATTTCTAGCTTCTTAATAGAATTACGAGGGTCGTTCTCGAAACCTGCACTAAAATCTCCAATTGCACCTTGTTTGGCAAACACCTCTTCTAGTAAATGGTAGACAGTGCAATCATTTTAAAATTTGGTATATTTTGAGTTAACCTTACACAAAACAAGAAAAGTAGCCAATTAGTTCAATAAATTATTGAACATATGGAAAAACAGCAATGATAAACAAGTTTCAAGACCCAAAAACAGTATTTATACCTGCTCCATCTCTTTGCACCTGTCATCATCCATAAGGAAGGTATGATTTTAGCTATCCCAGCCCAATCATGTTCCCCTTTTCTTGAAGAAAATGTACAACTTGGTTAATTCATGCATTGCATTATATTTACTTCTTATACTATCGAAACTGAATGAGGTGTCGTATAAGGCATTCAACCCCCGTTGTATTTCAGTGATCACATAGCTAGAGATGTTATTCTCCCTAATTTCATTTGCCATATGCATGTTGACAAGGTGTTGGGCATAGGCAATTTCGTGCTCTTTAGAGAAATGAACACGCTCTGTAAACCTGCGCCTTTGTTTTCTCATTTTAATTTATAGATGGACACAATGCAGAAACATTAAATGAATGGTAATAGCCATCAAATGAATGAAAAGGCAGGGGAATGTATGATTTTCTAATTGAAAATAAATAGGAGGAGGAACTTTGGTTGCACCTTATAGTAGTTCGAAATGCATTGACTCAAATCGTTTTCTCCCCAAACAGATATAGACATACGAGTACTCTGGCAACCTACATGTGTCAAAACTGTAAACATCCAACAAAAAGATTCAGTTATAATTAAGTGAGTAGGCATTCAGCGCCATCATAATAAGTTCATTATACCTTTATAAGCACGTTTTGTAATAAGGGGCATGTAGGCTTAAATGCTGATGTGGGGTCTAATTGAATGATCTTAACCCAAATAAGGAATAGCAAGCCACGAAGTAGAAGGACAGACCAATTTGGAAATGTGTTGCAGAAGCGGAGGCTCAAAATACATGCAAATATCAACCGTCAGCCAACTACATAATATAAAATTGAGTAGTAGGGTCAAATAAGGCAAAATGTTTTGTTTCTACTTCATAAGTGTCGACACAGTCAAGGCATTGAATCAAAGAAAGTTAACAAGCAGCAAACACCATTAATTTAGCCCTATGAATAAAAAAACGTCACACAAAACTAAACCACCATCAATAAAGACAACTACAGGACATCTTAGAGGTGGACATTGGAGCTCCACAGAAGGGAAAAGTTCACAGTCAGGTCGCCCCTTTGACAAGGCCACAAACACCAATTATGTGACAAAACTACTCCATTGGTTCATTATGCACCGACAAACTGGTACACAATAGCTAACAAATTATCCCCAAATTATATTCATCTATAGGCAACCAATTGAGGATCCATTAGCGAATGAAAGATCAGAAACATTCTGCCCCATCAGCTTAACAAAGGCTGATGGCCTCATTCCAGCAAGGCGTGCTAAAAATTTTCGTGATACTAACCAACACAGCAACCAACAATTAAATTCGTAGATTGCTGAACAAGAACAACTAAAAACTAAATAGCAATTTCTCAATATATCAATATCTCATTTGGTTCATTATTGCAAAACGACTCCGTTTGTCTCCCCATGTACTGTGCACTCACATATTGTCCAATTAATGTCATTTCTGTAGTTCAACTACAAATATAGAGTGTTTCAAAAATTGCATATCCAAACGGAACCATCATTTTCTCAAAAAATCATTAATTTTTTTTTAGAGAAAAGGATTTTTTATGTTACAATTTATAATTTATTTCATTTTTATGTTGACTTTATACATGTTAGATATTCGGAAGAAATTAACGTGATATTCAATTTTATCCCTAAAACCTATATCAAGTTGTCATTTTGAGAAGGGCAAAATACAAGGGATCCCCTTGTAATTTCGTGAAAAGATACCTTACCCCCTATAGTTTAGAAACCTCCATATAAACATTCTAAACTTTATAACTAAAATGAAAATTGACCTATAACCGGATGTGCGACCTAGTGATAATAGGTATGCTAGATTCTTTTGAAAAAACCTAGAGTTTCATTCTCAATCTACCATTCAGTTGCTATATTGAAGTGACATATTAGGGCAGAAAAGATTTCAAACTATCAAAGAGTGAGAGGAAAAAGTGAGAAGAATTAAGAGAAAAATTGTAGGATGATTGACGAATTTTAGGGAGAATCGAAGTCACCATGTCCACTTCTGCAAATTTTGGAGGAGGCTTGACGAATCTACGGTATGAATGGTGTTGATGCTTCTGCAAGAAAAGAGTAAAAATCAAGATCGTGGAATCGAACAAACCCACAAAAGGTAGGCTGTACTACGTTTGTGAAGATGAATCCTGCTCCTGTTAAGCATGGTGCAATCCTGTAAGAAAGGATGGAATAGGTAATGAATGTACTAGTCAAAATCCAAAAACAAGAGTAGACAAAAGTTGTGGGTCTCTTCAAGAGTGAACAGTAATGAAGGTATGCTGGCTGTGAATAATTGTGAGATTTTGTTGGGGCTACATGCAAAGTTGAGCGCGGTTGAAGGCACTGTGGGGATGTTGAAAGTGATAATGATTTTGTCGTTTATAGTTTGTTGTTTATCTCTAGTTATTGCAACTTATAGTAATTTGGTTAGTGGAAACATATGATGTACCAGATAATGTAATGATTTTAGTTTTTGAAAAAATTTCAAATTTTGTCATGGTTTGTATTTCTTAATGAAAGAAAGATAATAACTATACAACCTGTTTACTTATGAACCTTTAGTAATTTGGATAGTCATGATATAATAACCACAATTCAGTATATGACATTACAAAAAAAGAGCAATAATGCCAATAATATCATTACAAATAACTAACAACGATCTCAATAATATTAAAGGATTAAAAAATTACATCACTTACAAAACATGTTAATCCATTATATATGGCATGACCAAAAGATAGCATACATGCCATTACAACTTATTTACATCGATATAAATCCTAAAAATAATATCCACAAATTTCTGATCCTAATTTTTTTTAGATCTTTTGGATCGAGAATTGGGATTTTATCACTAATTGCAGCAGTGATGCTTTGCTGAGATACTTGATGCACTGGTGCTTCTCTGGTTGAGGCTGAAGTAGAAGCTGTTGTTGCCCCTCGCTGGTTATTGCTTGCTCGAGCGTGCAATCAAATATAAAATTTACTGCTGGAAAAATTATCAAGAGTACATAGTGCTGAAAATTTTATGTAGTTAAATGTACCTTGTACAACTTGGATTTGGGATGAGGAGCTTTCTTACAAGTTTTCATATTATGGTTAGCTTTTAAATATTTCTTACAGTATACTGTCAACCCCTTTTTGAAAACTCTTTGTGGATCTCTCGGTTCATCAAGACCTCTTCTGCTAAATTTTTTAAGTCTCCCAAGTTGTTTCTTCACAAATGGTGGATTTAACAGCTGCATTACACTATCAATCTAGTGTTCTTTGGATGGAACAGCTCCAATGTTATAAGCATATGCCCTCAAGTATGTCTCTTTACTATAGCACTCATCAATATAGTTCTCAACCTTCATCCGCATGCTTAGGATGGCAAAAATAGCATGCACACATGGAATTTTAGTCAACTAGAATGCATCACATGAACAGCTTCTATGTTGCAAATTCACAACAGAGGTTTTGTTGAAACCATCTACATCAAATGTGTCAATACCATTAAATACAGCAATACAATGTCTACTGTTCTCTACACTTTTGGTTAGTTTCTCAACAATGTCTGGATAGAATTTGCCTCTATTTATCTCCATGCCTTGTCTCTTTAATGTCAATCATTGCATTAACTTTCTTCTAAAAAATTCAAGAAGAGTCATAATTGGCTCGTCTCTTACTTTTAAAATGTAGTTGTTGAAACTCTCATTCAGGTTGTTGGCTGAAATATCAGTCTTATTATTCCATAATGTGCTCTAGACCACAGGTGATATAGTAGCCTTTTTAATCAAGCAGCAGCAGTAAGGTTCTCTCTATTTTGTGGCTGAACTATCTCAAAAGCATTCAATATTCTCTTGAAATCATCAACATTAGTTGCTGATGCAGTAGCCCAAAACAATTCTCTCAATTCACTGTTTTTGAATTTTGCCTTAAAATTCTCAAACAGATGCTTAAGGTAAAATCTGTGTTCTACACCAGAAAATAGCTCCTCTTTAGCATGTACTAGGCCTTTTTGCCTGTTAGAAATGAAGGTATAAGGGACTACATTGCCCCTTTCAATATGAGTAGTCTGTTCCTTCAAAAATCAAGTCCAGCTGTTATAGTTTTCTGCTTCAACAATGGCAATGGTTATGGAAAATATATTATCATTCCTATCCCTTTTAAGTGCTACTAATAGCTGACCTCCAAAGGGACCCTTAAAAAAGCAACCATCTAGGCCAATGATTGGTCTACAACCTGCAAGAAAGCCCTTTTTAAGAGCACCTGAGCCATAGAACAGCCTTTGAAATGTTGCATTTTACTCAATAGACCTCTTGTCTATTTGTATTGCTATATTACTGTCTAAATTTGACTGTCTAACCGTGGCAGAATAATCCCACAGCCGTTCATATTGCTCCATATTACAATCTTTGATTGCCTCCTTGGCATTCCTCTTAGCTTTATATGTTTTTTTACTACTTATATTAACCATGAATTTTCTTCTGGCATCATTAATAATGCCATCCAGGTTACAATTAGGGTCATCTCGAACCTTCCTTTGAAACTTTCTATTCAGATAAGTTGAGGTTGCATGCTTGTTAATGTACTATCTGCCGCAATGATGCTCTCCCTTTAGTGTTTTGATCTGAAAAGTATCAGTCTCATTAACTCTAATTGCATGAATATTTCAAGAACATCCTTTTACACATTTGACAGTTATTCTCCAACTATCATTGTTGACATATAAAACTTCATATCCCTCTCTAATGTTCCATTCTACAAGTGCTTCTCTAAATTTTGTAAAATGAGTGAATTTCTTCCCAACCTTTAATTCAAATTTTGGCTTGTTAAACTCCACTGCAGCATTGAAATATAAGTAGTCAGACCCATTTTCATCACCAGAATATAGGAAGTATTCATCTGCAGTCATAGGTTCATTCCATTGTTCAGTGTCAAGGCCAATAGGTTGGTCTCCTCCATGCTGATGCTGTGCTGTGGACTCCTCACCTTCTGATTCCTAATGTTTTTGCTACTACTCATTCAAGTCATCAATTT
The DNA here is from genome assembly GCF_036785885.1 of Coffea arabica. Taxonomy (NCBI): domain Eukaryota; kingdom Viridiplantae; phylum Streptophyta; class Magnoliopsida; order Gentianales; family Rubiaceae; genus Coffea; species Coffea arabica. The sequence continues at coordinate 92,492 of NC_092313.1, read as the reverse complement.
GCTGATTTGTTTGAGGTACAGTTGAACCAGCAGTTGCAAAGATGTCCTCATCTTCTGCAAATTCTAAGTCCTTTCTTAACCAATCCGGATCAGCTTCTTCGTTTCCATCACTATGGTGCTGTTCTCTATTGACTTGATTTGGTTCTCTGTAAGAATTATCTTGTTGCTCTTCTCTATTGACAGTGTCTGCTTCTCTATCAAAGTTATCGTACTTTTCATATTCTACTGCACTTTGGTTCACTGAAGAAGCCTCTTGCTGGTTGTCGACAGCATCTATTCTGGTATTCTGTTAAAATAATTTCCTTACAGATTTTCTAGCTGTTCTCTTCACAGGTTGCACCACAGTTTGTTTATTCTTCACGAGAGTTTTACCACCCTTTCTGCTATTTTTCTTAGTTGTTTCGAAGGGATTTTGTGTGTCATCATTAGCTTCTACATCAGTTGTGCCATCTAAGTCATTTTCTTGCCCTCTTGTATCACCAACATATAGTTCAAAACCAGTCAAATCAACAGAATTTTGTGAAACTCCCGCACGATTTCTAGTCAGATCTGAATTGATTTCTGAAGAACTTTCATTATACAGTAAAGCAAGTGGACCATCTGATACGAAAGTCGCCAACCTTGTGAAGAAATTCGTAAGAGATTAGATTCAGAATTGACAAAAAGGTACCAAACTTGGAGCAGAAGACCTCAACCTGTTAATCACGTGGTTAATGAACCTTGGTATAAAGGTAATAGACGCCACAACCTAATGCGATTTTAGATTGATAAGTCATGAACACTTAAAAAAAACTCTAAGTTGTTCAAGAAGTCTTGGACAAAACCAAGAAAACTCTTGAATCTGATTGTATTATTGAATGAATAAAACATGACCATAGGTAGGCTATTTATAGCCTTACAAGTAAGAAACCTAATGTGAAACGGAAAAGGCTAAAACATGACAAACCTCCCTACATTTTAGGAGAACCAGAATCGGCTCTCAAGGCATGCAAGCTGGCCGAATTATTCCTCAATTTGAAATGACTAAACATAACTCCAAAGCAACTAAATAACCACTAAACATTACTATTGTTATTCTTGGTTTTGATGATCACAAAAGTTCGTTTATACTGACCAAGATTGATCAGGCCTGATGGAACAAGGAAAGCATATGTTTGATTGACTCCAGTCTACGATGCTTTGGATGTGGCAAACAAGATTGAAATAATATAAATGAATTTAGTCATTATTTTGTTCCGATCAAAGATACTGTCCTTTAAGTATGTCTAGTTGGTCATTCTTGGTACTTTGAAATGTTTATCTAACCTCTTTCAAATACAAGTGTTTCTGTCTATCCAAGAATCAGGTTCAAATATGTCATGAAATGCAAGACAACCAAAATGAGAAGCAAAAACAGGACAATCAGGTCGGACGGCCGAAAGGAAACTGTCGGACGTCCGGAAGGATCGGACGCATACCTCGGACGCATATCAACCAGATCGGACATCCGAAAAATTCCAAGATAACTTGCTAGCTCTCGGCCTACGATCGGACGCTGTGCTGTCGGACGATAAAAATCTCATCGGACGTCCGAACTTCAACTTGGCTATTTTCGGACGATTGGTTCGGACGATGATTTGATCGTCGGACGTCCGAAAGCCCCAACGGCTAGCTGACCCTTCATCTGCCTTCTATCCGTTGGAAGCTTTAATGAAGCTCATTTCTGTTCCCCTTTAAAAACAAACTGTTCTGAACGAAGGGAGGACTTTTGCACACTTTGTTTACAAGATCTCAAGAGATATTTTAGCTAGAAAATAGTCTCCAAAGCTAGATTTGTTTTAAAGTGGTGTGAATTTCTGGTGAGCATTTCTTTTGTGATTGAAAGGATCTTTAGTGTAGCTTTGTTGAGGGTTTTCTGAGTGATTGTAAAACTTCTTAGCTTGACTAAGTGAGGCTTAGGGCAAGGAGGAAGTGCTCCCTCCATTGTACATCTAGTTGATCGTCTTCCATCAAAGAGAAGTTGCTCTTCCTAGTGTGTGGTCTTCAAGTTTGAGGATAGCTTGGTAGACACTTGGTTTGATTCCCCAATTTACTTTTCTGTTTAATAAAATTCTCATTGCTTGTTTATACTTGTGTTTCTGATCAATATTGCTCTTGTCTTCTAATCCACTTGGTTGATCATTACTAGAAAAGAAGGAAATTTTAATTTAGCAAAAATTGCCTAAATCTGATTAAGATTTTGAATAACCCAATTCACCCCCCCTCTTGGTTGTCTTTGGGACTTACAACTATGGATTCGAGAGTAAGTGCTCGGCTAGGTTTTAGGTGTCACTCGTGATTCTCCTTCACTTGAACAACATGAACAACCTTCAAACCTTCATGCTCAAATCTCTCAATAACTTTGGGGACAATTTCTTGACTTTGTACATCTCGGACAAGCCCTTAAAGCTCCTCTTGCAGCCTCTTAGCTCGAGCTAGCTTAACCGGTCCTATAGGAACTCGAATATTGTCCGATGGCATATCTTGATTTGTATCACCATCATTTGTCACTTTTTCGAATAAGAGCTTGCCATCCGGTGAGACAATTTTGATAGGGGTCTGACCTGCCTCTACATAAATATGCATATAGGGAAGCCCTTCATAACAGGTAGTCAACAATTCTATGTCCACGTCATCATTTATTGGGATAACACCTATATCCACATCATGGTCTGGAATGGAATACCAAAATTTTGCACATGCCGCTTGTTTTTCAATTTTGGAGTACAGGTTCAACAATGAATATGCTGATAATTCATCAGGGTCGAATTTGTGAAACATTCTCACTAAATCACTTGTATACCTAATCTTGGGATGATGTATAAACCGTTCACCATAGTGCATGTGGATATCCATTGTCCTAAAATGATCTGACATGGTCCACAACCTAAATTATTTAATCAACACTTCAGAATTCAAATATAGATTAATAAATTATATTAAACTACATCACACTTTCAGATTATAACAACAATTAGTTAGACCTGACACATATTATTTAATCAACACTTTTAGATTATATAGTGAAATCTAATTTAGTACTCAAATCCAGACCCGACACATATTATTTCCTCCTGACATCAACCACAGACTCCAAAAAAGACCTATATTCTCCAAAAAAGCTAAAAAAGTTAAGAACTTTACATTTTTAAACCCTATTTTTCTCTGATAAATCACCTACATATGGACCACCAATTATAAAAATGACAGAAACCGTATATTTAAGCCCCAATATATAGCGGAAAAGGAATAAATAAATTGAAAAAAGAATACAAATCCTAAACATCAAATGAACTGAATATTGAACAATAAGTTCTGATTCTTACCTAGAAATGTCGAACAAGCTTCACGATCAAATACAACCACCAATCTGACATTCCGTTCTTCGCGACCGGATGCAGCCACGCCGTTTTCAACTCAGATCCACAATATTTCAGCAACAATTTATTAGTCAAATCTTTTGTTTTAGGATTTTTCTTCTTACACAGGATGAACGAGAGAGAGTCAGTTCTTGATTCTCTTTCATTCTCTATTATAAATGAAGGTATTTTGGGTATTCGACCTGCTGCCGGTAAATCAGTCGGTTCAGAAGATAATTTTCACTTTAATTATGAAGTTTATGATATTTATGTGGAGGTTTCTAAATGATAGGGGTTAAGGTGTTTTTTTCACGAAATCATAAGAGGGTTCCTTGTATTTTACCCTTTTGAGAATAATTTGCTTCATTTTTAGAATGTGAGGAATTAACTTACTTCGTTTTAAAAGTAATTGATAGAAAAAGTTTTTTTTGTTTCCAAATGTTAAGGACAAAACCGGTTATTTTTTCCAAAAAATTATGGCAGTGAATTTAAAATAAATAAAAAATAAAGTTAATAAACTAAAAAAAACCATGTGTAATTTAATTTTAGGGTAAGTTATATTTCTCTCCTATAGTTTTTGCTAAGTTAAGGACCTCCCCACTTGATTTCAAAATTACATAGACCTCCCTTATCAATGTTTTATATCCACCAACATTTATAGAAGTTTTTATTTTACATTTTTACTCATTACGTTTCTTGTTCATGTCATTTATATTAGACAAGTCAAAACAAAATTAGTTTCCTTCGAAAAGGAAGAAGTAGTAGAACAAGAGAGTTTATTCATGAAAGTTGGAGACCATGCATATTAGTAACTTTATTTTAAAGTTTTTACTCTTACTTATCAAAATAACCAAATATGAACACTTGTTTACTTATAAAATAAATTGGATGTGTACATTCTAAAATAAATTGGATTAAATAAAATGAGGTGTAGTGACAATACATTTATCAAAGCAACTCTTTTATTTTCCGTTGTTTTTCTTTTATAATTTTTTTTCAGTAGGGAGATGTAAGACTTAAAAAATGGGGCAACTCTTTTTTTTTTTTTTTTTAACAATATGAAAGGGGTAGGACTTAATAAGCGAAGAGGTGGAAAGTGAATTTGATCCGACGACTTCTAATTTCTGGAGTCTAATATTCCCTCAGCCAAAGCAACTCATATGTCCCATATAATGGAATCAAGATATCAATATTTAGTAGTAAAGTTTAACCAAAAAAAAAAAAGTTTTGTGGACCTGCATATGAAAATTCATACATTTAATTAAAAATAAAAGATAAAATTGATGAAAGCCCTACTTTTATGGCTATACGTATAATTAGGTGCTATTAACTTTTTACAATTATAACGTTTGAAGAAAAGAAAGAACTAGCACCAAAAACCTCATCTTTTTTTTTTGGAAAATAAGCACTTATACCATTGCAAGGGTAGTTTGGGAACATTGAATAGAGTTTAAAATAAGAATAGTTAATTTATCTGAATGATAGGCGAAGTTTTTTTTGCTATCTAACAAACAAGAGTGGAGGTCCCTATTATTCTGAAATCAAAGACGAGTCAGTCTCTAGCTTTTACAACTAGAAAGGAGGTTAATATAATTTACCCTCAATTTCATATCATAAAGATATACTTAATTTATAACATAGGCGTTCTCACCAGGAGTACAACCTACAATATAATGCAGGACTTTGAATAGAGAGTTGGACATTTACGCAAGTATTTGGAGCATTATTTGAAATAATTATTATAACACGTGATATAAAAAGATGATTAGCAAGATAAACAGGTAATTGAAAAAGCATGTTAGCATTACAATTACAAATACTTTTCCAAAATAATCACAGATCCAAACATACCTAAATCAATGAAGAGGAGCTCTGATTTGGTTATAGTGAAACATTCGGCAGATTAGTAACCCACCGTTTGCAGAACACAAAAACATAAGCCCTCTTAGATCAAATCCAGAAGAAGCATTCTTATTAAACATAAGCCCTTTATATGACAAGCAAGCAAGCGAAGGCAAAAGGATCCTCACTTAGAATTGCTTAATACAGTTAAGAAAAACATATCGGCCACTTCAGACGTCTGACAACAACCATGCAGCGGATTCTAGCAACGTACAAAATTTACACAAGACACATTACTTCTTGGCCCATACTCGGCGATCCTAAAAGTACCAAGGTCATGCCTAACCTATGATACGAATCAAGACTGTAGCGGTTCCATGTGATTCAAGTGGAAATAACCTTCACTGTTCCTGTTAACCTCAACCTTGAATTTCTCCTCACTCCCTCCCCTTCTGACCTTAAGATGCAGATCAAACCTAGCAGATTCTTCAGCAACCTGTTGAGGGAAACGGCTTGCATTAAAAACTTAACTAATCAGAAATGAAACACAATCAGGAATGAACCTTAAGGAGTAAGGAGGCTAAACGGCCAGCAAATGAACCTGCATTAGCAAGAGCATAGTTGACAAACTTGATTAAAAGACAGTAAGATCAACACCTTCATGAAGAAATGCAGATGAGATCTTTTTTGAACCACAATTTGAAATTGTAAATTACTAAGGCTGAGGCACCAGGACCTTGAGGTCTTGGGTTCAAATTCCCCCTTCCTCTTCCCCACTTCTCAAGTCTCACCCACCCAACCCCCCCCCCCCCCTCCCTCTTCCTATGAAAAAAATTTTAAAAAAAAGGAAAAAAAAACTGAATCGAGACATATTTTCAATCTCACTATCCATGCATTTACGAGACACTAGTCATTTTAACATTACCTTACCAGAAGTGCTTTAAAAAGTACTGTTCCTAAAAAAAAAAAAAAGCAATTTTTCTTGACTTTTTATTACAATTAAAAAGGCTAACTTAGAGAGACATGATTACCAATCAAATGCCATGAGTGACAGACTAATGATAATTAGTCACCACATGTTACAGAAAAGATTGACCGCACAACTGCTAGGGTTCATTACTGAAACATCTTTAAGGGGGGCAAAGATGTTTTTGCAGCCAAAAATATCCAAAACAAAATATAGGAAAACAAATAATCAGATGAATATCCATCATTTTCCTCTCTTACAGCAAAGCAAAGACAACAAACAGAAAGGAAGAAACTGCAACATGAACAGAAATGCCAATTTAGGGGACCCATTGTAAATTCGTTATCAATCACCAGCAGCTAGCACAGCTTAGATACCACAACTTGCTCCATCAAGATAACCAACATGCAAAGCCCCCACCCTATAAAGACAATCCATTTAATGCATCCCGCCCTACACAATTTATAGGACCTCCTAACAAGAATGCCAACAACAATTTTTATCTTCAGGATAACTCAAACCATAGCCAGCCAGACATGCAATCTGACTGATGAAGGCTGTGATACTGGTCATACCAGTACTTAACAGTCTGCTTCCAATAGTAAAGTTAACCCCCTGCTACAGGGTAAGGAGGTAAAAAAATCAGCAAGATATATTACATTAATTGGTTGTCCCAAAGAAGAGCAGGGTGAAGAATTAACATCTAAACAAAGGAAATGTAATTCACTAGAAAATTCAATAGCAGATATCTGCAGACAATACCTGAGAAAAGGGAAAAAGAGATAAATAAAGAACACTTTCCAAAACCAGGCATTCCTAAATGCTACAGCACACTCAAAGAAAAGAATGCCAAAGAGTGCTCTCTTCAATACTCATAAGAGGAAAGATGCTGCAGAGTCCAAGCAACTCGCAGTATCAAGTCATCCTGATATCCCATGTATAAATCACTAAATACAAGAAAAAGGGTTCTATAAAATATCACAATTCCATATCAAAAGACTTCCAGAAATAACCTACTAGCAAAAGCAATGTCGGACATGATGTTGCACAAATCCTATTAGAGAGGTATTTAAATATCTGCAAGCACCTTTGAATAAACCAGATTCATATTAATCATCTCACTTCTTTGGGAGGAGATTGGACAGCATACAACAAATTCAGCAAACCAATGTTCGAAAGAAAAAGACTCACTGTGATCAAAAAATTAAAAATAATCATCCACCAGATGTCAGGAAGATACCTCAGCATTTGCATGAAGTATCTCAAGAAGCTCATAAGCAAAAAGCGAGTTAGATCTCTGCTGGATGGTTGCGAGCGCATGGTTTGCAGCATCTTGGACAATTGGATCATGTGCTGGCACTGATTGCCATCCCAAGCCATGGCCATCTGAGTTAAAGACCAAGTCATATAAAGTCAGATAACAAGCACTTCCATATAGGTTTAAAACCTAAAATATGAACGTCTCCCATGAACATAAATACATCTTCAATCTACACCTTTTTAAGCAATGGGGCAAAATTGCCAAAGCCAAACATCAGAACAGGAGAAAACCCTAATGTAATACGAGGCCAACAATCAAAAGGAAGGAAGCTTAATACACTTCCATTACCATAATTCATCCAGAATATGCACCAAAAACAAAGAATCAATTACTGGCATGGCGCTAGAAGGACACCTAGATCTTTAATTTCTTACTCCTATTCACTGTAATCATCACTCCGTACCTGACTTCTCCCAAATTAGTTATGGCAGCCTAGTGTGAAAGGCATGAACTCATCCAGCCAAAATGCTTTGCCATGTCAAGTAAGCAAATAATACGAAAGTGATTGCAGTGCTGTGCTTAACAGCAACAAGTTGAAATAGGTTTTCTCAACTTGCTGGTTAACTTGACTACAAACCAAAAACGCAGGTCTACTTCCGTTAGGTCCATGGAATCTAGCTTAGTAAGGTTGTTTCTAGGAAAATTGAGTTTTCAACAGGGCTAAAAATGCTAATAACTGATTATGCCTCGCAAAATAGACTTTTTACACTGCTCCTTCAAACTTGAGTTGCCAGGAGATTTCAAGTTTCTTTTCACACCACTTCCTCACTGTTTCACATGATGGATCATCCTCCTCCTTTTTTTTCCCATTTGTTTTTTTGTTTTTTATTTGCATAACTTTCTCCCAAAAATGGCCACACTCCACGCAATGTAAGTAGTTCCTCCTGAGTTCATTACATTCCTCAAGTTTATCTCAGCCCACTGATACGATGTAATTCAAACAAAAAGAGGATTTAAAAGCTTTAGGATTGCACATTAAAATAGTTTGAGGTAGTGTTTTAGCACTGAAAGAAATGAACTAAAACCTTTCTCTCTTCCCTATCCCTTCCTAACTCCCCAAAAAATACTTCATTGGCAACATGTGCATGTGTCTCAAATCTGTAATTTGTTATTGTTTCTATTATTCTTCTGTTTCCGCATTTCCCTAATCTGTAACCAGAGCATTTGTATCTCATCCATCTTCTTTTGTTGGTTTTCCTTTTTATACCATATCAGAGGAGCTTACTACTTTTGAAGCCCATTTACAAGTCCAACCCTCAACAGGCTACAGTTATTTCCACATAACTGTCTATTTGACGAGCCAACAAACAAACACCCCAAAACACAGCACTGAGTAAAGGAACAGCTCGAGTAAAAGTGTGTTAAAGTCTAAATGACAAACATACCCCAGGCCATGAACACTCTTAATCAACTTACCTCTAGAAAAGTTTTAAGATCATAAAGAAGTGAACAAACAACGAAAAAAGAACTCAAACCTTTCTTGATGCCAAGATCAGAGGGAGTAAAAGAGGGAATGTCCTCAACATGCTTGAATTCTTGCAGTTCTTTAAAGTTTAACCAAGGTTTCACCCACACCTTAGCTTCATACAGCTTTTTCTTTCCAGCATCAATGACCTCAAGAGTAAGATGGTGCAGTGTCCCAGCAACAACTTGTTCTCGTGCTTCAACCACCCTCACCAACTCAAACAATGCATTCTGTCAAACAATTTAAAGGAGTCATAGGCATGTGCAAAGATTCTATGCATGAGCAATAAAAACCTGGTTATTAATCTGCCTTCACAGCGAAGAACACCCATGCTAAAAATAACATAAAGATTTTGAAAATATCACAGAAAAACTGAAAAAAGAAAGTCAGCATTCACTTTTAACTACAAATATTGCTAAACCCATCTTATATGCTAGACCTCTTAAAGTATGACTTGCACCTAGAATAATGGTACAAAAAAAAATAATCAACCTGCTACTACTAAAACAATCTTAGCAAGTAGCATACACAACCAAAAGTAGTGTACCCGTGTCCTTGAATAATAAAATTTCGCACATCTTGGCAGATCTTACATATGAAGCTTTTCTTCACCAGCCATTTAGCTAAGTAAAAAGTAAATAGAGAACTGACAAGTTGGACATGAAATTGGATTTAACATCCAAACCTAAAAGTCACAACAGGACACATAAAGAATGTCCCAATAATATTTAAAAAATGCAAAACAAAAGAGTGGATAAAAAATCATGCAGCAACCCAAAAAGAAAGGTTAAAGAATACTATGTTGCAAGCCATTTTTTGTCTTCCTGTTGAGGTAAAGGAGGGCTCGGCACCATTAAATTCCCAGCAAGAATGAAAAGACAGTTCACTTGTATAGACTGTGTGGTGTTACTGATTACTGATTGACAACCCCAGCTAGAACTCCTGACATGAAATTTTGACTAGTTTTTCATCTTCTTCAAGTGAACCCAAAACAGCTCATGCAGAGATGTTGTGGCTAAATTAGAAGACAATTGGTATGCCACTCACAGCACCGAGTCATTAAGAAGTTCCCCCTCCAACAACCACACGAGTTATGGTTACCCATTGAACAGTTTAAGCAAGATATGGGCAATAAGATGCATATGCAGAAAGGCAATTGGGTATTGGACGGGCTGCAAGTAACTTACAACAATACAACAATGACGAAACAGCGAAAATGAGCAGCCAATTAAAGGAATAGAGCTCTCAGGGCTCAATGTTAAAACTATAGCAAATACAATTAGGAAACAGGGTAGAAATAAACGGAATTGCCTAAAGACTAAGTATGTATGGAGATGTTTTCTGCCTTATTTGAATGGAATATCAGAGAGTTAGGCTTTGATTTCCATCCCAAATGCAAGGAGCTACATTTGTCCCACCTTGTGTTTGCTGATGATTTGTTCCTTATCCCTGCTGCTACACCTAAATCTTTTCAGGTAACGAAGAGGACTGTGCAGGAGTTTGGAGTTATGTCTGGTCTTTTACCTAACATGCAGAAATGTCAGATCTTTATAGGTGGTTTAGATGTGCTGGCAGCTAATTCTGTGTGTAATGTGATGCAAATGCCAGGGGGTGTGCTGCCTGTAGTCGGCCTTAGTGACCCAACAGTGCCGAGTGGAAGGGCCATTGCTCAACGGATAAAAGATACCTTTAATTAGTTCCAGATTATCTTATAAAAACTGCCAAGCAATCTTTATAAAATTGGAGCAAAAAATTAAGAGCTGGGCAAACAAAATATTGATCTATGGTGATTGTTTACAATTGATCCAATCTGTTCTGTCTGGAATATATCTGCACTGGTGTAGCGTGTTTTATCTTGCCAAAATTAGTGATCCGTAAAATTAACAGTATTTTGGCTTCTTTTTTATGGGCTGGTGAAGTGAAACAAATGTATGGGGCTCGAGTTTGCTGAAATGAAGTTTGTACTCCAAAGAAAGGAGGAGGTTTGGGTTTATACAATATCGAACTGTGGAGCAAAAGCCTGATAATGAAGCTGATCTGGAATATTAGCAACAAGAAGGATGCATTATGGGTTAGATGAGCGCAAAGAATTCTTTTGAAGAACCAATCCTTGGGTAGTAAATATTCTGAATGATGCATCATAGGTTTAGAGGAAAATTTTTAAGATCTGGAATCTAGCTCAACGTTTTATTCCTCATATTGTTGGCAATGGTACCAGGACTAGTTTCTGGTATGATGCTTTGGAACCCTCTTGGGCTTTCGTACAAATGTTTCACTGAAAATCTCTCACACAGCTTCTGTTGTAGACCCTCTACTTTGGTGTCTGAGATCATAGTAGCCTATAGGTATAAAGGAAACAGCAGAGGTAAGGAAATTAAAGGATGCTAGTCCTCAAGGTTTGGTCCCCTTAACTGAGTTTGAAGATCAGGTTGTGTGGGGCTTTCAATGTCAAGTCTGCCACGAAAACCCTATGTGAATCAAGGGACAACGTGGTGTGAACAAACTTGGGATGGGGAAAAGGGTATGTTCCAAGATATGCATTTATCCTGTGGCTTCTTTGCAAGAGGAAACCATCTACTATGGACAGGCTTCGAAATTGGGGTATAGTTATGCCATCTAGCCTATGTGTGTTCAGTGGAGGAGAGGAGGAAGATATGGAGCACTTGTTTTTTAACTGTTGCAGACTTGCAGGATTAGACGAGTGTGGACTAAGGTCGAATATGTGTGACTTTTAGAGGATCATACTAGGGGGATGAGGATCATACTCGGGGTCGAATATGTGTGGGTCATTGGTGTTCAAACGCTTTTTCATCTTTTGCAAAGCAGTTGAAGAGATTGTGTTTAGCTGCTACGGTGTATCACATATATACGGAGATTAAGAAATGCCGTCATCTTTCAGTCAAGATGTGTTTCGATTTCTGGTCTCATGGAGCCAATTTTTGGTCAGGCTTTCCGAACTGGGCTCTGGTTCTTGAGTCGGGGTTAGATTGGGAATGTCTTGGCTAATAGAATAGGAGAATAGTGGTGTGTTGTGTGGGTGCTGCCCTTGTGTACAATCCCAATTGCTCTGAAAACTCACTACGTATGTACCTATGTAAAGACAGTAAAGTTTACCTCTTTCTTGTTGTGTTCCTGGATAGCAAATCGAGCAAGGGCGTCAATCTCAGAGTTATTCTGCTGCGATGATGGAGAAGTAGAATCGTGTAATCCTCCGACAGTTGCCATCCGAATCAGTTGATCTGCGATTTCTTCCTCTTCTTCACCGCAAAACCCTAAGTTGTGCTGTTGTTCTTGTTGACGACAATGAACCTCGGATAAGGAAAGCAGACGCTCAACCAAAGCAAGCAGAGTGCTGCAGAGGACAATTATGGCAATGCTGGCGAGTTGTCTCCTCTTCATTAAAATTAAAAATTTGAAATTTCACACCACCGCAATAAATTTCATCTGTCCTCCTGTTTTTTTCTCTTACGTCCCAGTAGCGATACCCATGCCACATCCGCCGCACCGCCCCAAATTTTGCCATTACAACAAGGATAATTTCAGAAACCTCCTTGAGGTTTTCAACAATTTCACTGACCTCCCTTGAGTCTGTAAAATTATACTAAACTCTCCCAAGGTTAAGTTTTCGGTAACAAAATCGGTCCAAATCATAAAATGTACCATTAAGAAGGTACTTTTAGAGAGAGATAAACTTTTTATTTCAAAAATGCCCTCTATGCTTGTGTACAAGTTGTATTGTAAGGAAATGAAAAACGTATTAATAAAAGTGAGGAAGGTAAACGTGTATAAAGGCAACAAGAAGCATTATAATGGATCTCATTTTTACTTAAATAAGCAAATTTTGAGGGGATGGGGGATGGAATATTGATTTTGTGTAGATTTCGTAAGTTGAAGGTGAAGTATAGGTGTAGAAACTATGGTCTTGTCGAGCTATAAGGAAAAATCATAAAATTCATCCACATCCTTTAGCACCAAGAGCAAATATTGCAAGTGCAATCGCAAGGTAATTGTGAAAAAAAATCCAGACAAATTATTGTTTGGCGTATTAATTTCTGAGGGTGAATAAATATTTGGTACATCAATTGGTACCATTTTGTAATTGCAGGTCACTGTTCACATTAAAAAAATTCCAACAGATATTTTGGTTAATTAATTATTAAGCGATAATTAGTGCTCTAATTATTAATTGTCGGATATTAAATTTCAATAAGACACAATATCTTAGGGTATATGAGTAATTTTTCCCTATGCGATGTAACCAATTGGACTCACAATGCTGCCAAGGGATGTTAGTGTTATTTTATAAACCTCAACGTTAATTTTTTTTAAAAATTTTTTTATCAATGATTCAACCCATTATCAATTTGATGAAATTGGTACAGACTATGGAGATTATTAAAATAAAAAAAAACCTGAAAGGTATCTGATGTGACTGTCAAAAACGCGATCCGAGCTGAGCTGCGACGGGCTGAGCGAGCTGATAGGCCGAACTGACAGGGAGAGAACGAACGACCTGTCCTGCAGAGAAAAAAATAAACGGAGGGGGCTAGCTCCCCGGAGTAGCTTGTCAGGAACACTAGGTAATGCGACATAGCTTTGGGGAATGCGGCGGCGTTTTGAAGGCAGCTCAGACTTCTGGCACATACGGTGTCGTTGCACTTAAGAAGTTAGTTAGGAATTCTGTTGCAGTTTGTTTCAGTTAGTTGCATGGTTAGTTGTCAGCTTCAGTCACGTTGCATGGAGGTGTAGGAAATTTCTATAAATAGCCAAGTATAGGAAAGGCTTGCCAGACAAGATTCATTACAGAAATATTCTCAATAAGATTTCCCTTATTTCCCTCATTCTCCCTCAATTCATGTTTCTCCCTTCCTATTTCCCTCTTATTATTTCTTCTTCTGAGAAATCATCAGGTTAATTCCTGACAAGTGGTAATCAGAGCCTTCAATCCTCGGTGCAACTTAACTGCAAATTCAAATGGCAGACGGTACCAGACTCAAGAATCTAGATGAACAGCTCCGGAAACTTGAGACTAGGGTTCAGATTCAAGTAGACTCCCTGCAAACGGAGTTACAGGACGCTCGAACGCACGTAGATACCAAAATGGACGAGCTCGACAAGAAGATTGACGCGTTAATGGCAGGAATGGAGACGAAGTTGACTTCATTTCTGCAGGCTCTCAACAGAGACAGAGCAACAGCAACTGGTGATTCGCCTCCCCCAGAGAAGACTCCTCTACTGACCAATCCACATGCCAGATGCAGAGAGTGGGGAGATCAGTCAGCAGCAGGCAAGGAGCATAAGGTTACGATCCCAAGCTTACCTAAAGTAGAACTTCCTTTTTTTGAAGGGGACAGACCTCAGGAATGGATCAGAAAATGTGAGAAGTATTTTCTGGTTCATCAACTTCCTGAGGATCAGAAATTGGAAGTAGTGGAGATGTATTTGGTAGGGAAAGCCGAAATATGGTTTCAAGGAATTAAAAGGAGCAAGGGACGAACCTCTTGGGAAGGATTCTGTCAACTAGTCAATAGGAGATTTGGAGACAGAGAGAGGAGAGACGAAGTGGAGGAATTCAACAAGCTTCACCAAACCACTAGTGTCAAGGACTACCAAGAGAAATTTGAGGAATTGAGTTCCTTGATGTTAATCAGAGATCCTCACCTATCTGAATCCTATTTTGTTTCCAGCTTCATCAGCGGTATTAAGGAAGAGATCAAGCCTATGGTTAAAATGTTGAAACCTGCTACCTTACTTGAGGCCTTCGAGATTGCAGAATGGCAGGAACAGTTATTGGCATTCAATGGGAGGAATACCAGAAACTTTAGGACTTGGGAGCCTGGGGAAAGCTCCAAGTCCCTCAGTGCTACTGTTGTAACCAAACCAAGGGAAAAAATTTCAGAACAAATTGGCCAAAGGAAGTGGACTCCAGAGAATACAAACCAGGAACATAGGAAGATCTCTCCTCAGGAGATCTTACGCAGGAAAAACAATCACCTGTGCTTCAAGTGTGGGGAGAGGTTCAGCCCAGGTCACCAGTGCAAATACAGACACTTAAATCTCATTCTAGAAGAGGATGAGGAAACTGAATTTCTGGATGCCATTAGGGAGCAGGATGAGCAGACTGGCCATCCAGGGCAATCCGTGGATATATCTCTACATGCATTAACAGCCTCTATCAAGAGAAAAACCCTTAAATTACAAGGGGTGTTGAAGGGACAAACGGTATCTATTCTGGTGGATACTGGTAGCACTAACAGTTTTCTGAATGCAGCTTTACTGGAGACCATGGAGCTAAGGACAGCTAGTATGACACCCTTAAAGGCAACCATCGCTGATGTAACCACTATTTCCAGTGAATTGTTCTGTCCACATGTAACATGGAGCATCCAGGGGTACAACTTTAATTTTCCTTTGATAGTCATGGGACTGGGAACGTGGGATCTCATACTTGGAGTGGATTGGATGGTGCAGTACAGCCCTATCACTTTTGATTTCCAACAGCTGATGATCAAGCTATCAGAAGAAGGGGGCGAGATGGTATTGGAAGGGGTAGCTGAGCAACCTTCAATGAAGCTTATCAGAGGTAAAGCAGTAAGAAAATTCATGCAACAGAAGCACAGAACCAGGCCAACCGTCTGCTCTGTGTCTGACGGAGGTAACTTGAATGGCGTAAGTCCACTTCCCAGTGAGATTTTTGAATTATTGCATGAGTTCTCAGATGTGTTTGCTGAGCCTACACAGTTACCACCAGAACGAGCACATGACCACACCATCCCACTGAAACCAGATGCCCAGCCTTTTAAACTCAGACCCTATAGGTACCCACATTCCCAGAAAACAGAGATTGAAAACCAAGTCTCAAACATGCTTCAAACTGGCATCATTAAGCCTAGTACCAGTCCATTCTCTTCCCCTGTCTTACTGGTCAAGAAGAAGGAAGGCACCTGGCGTTTCTGTGTAGACTATAGGTACCTAAATGACCTTACCATTAAAGACAGGTATCCCATTCCAAACATTGAGGAGCTCTTAGATGAATTGTTTGGCTCCAAGTTTTTCAGCAAAATCGACCTCAGGTCAGGATATCACCAAATCAGAGTCAAAGCCTGTGACATTCATAAAACAGCTTTCCAAACACACCAAGGCCACTATGAATTCCTAGTGATGCCCTTTGGCCTGACTAATGCGCCTACATCTTTCCAAGCTCTCATGAATGAAATTTTCCAGCCATATCTTAGAAAATTTATCCTTGTCTTCTTTGATGATATACTAGTCTATAGCCCGGATTTACAATCCCATGCTAATCATCTGAGAACCGTGTTAAGAATTTTGAAATCTCACCAGTTGTATGCCAAGATGTCTAAGTGTATGTTTGCTCAGCTGAGAGTGGAATATTTGGGCCATGTCATATCCTACAATGGGGTTGAGATGGATGTTGCGAAGGTGGAGTGCATTAGAGCATGGCCAGTACCTGAATCTGTGAAAGCCTTGAGAGGTTTTTTAGGCCTTACAGGTTATTACAGGAGGTTTGTACAAGGCTATGGGTAAATCTGCAAGCCTTTGACTGAGTTGTTGAGGAAGGACTCTTTTTGTTGGACTGAATTAGCTGCTGAAGCTTTCCAGAACCTTAAGGATATCATGAGCACTACTCCTGTGCTCAGGATACCTGATTTTACTAAACCGTTTGTAGTAGAGACTGATGCCTGTAGTCGAGGCATTGGTGCCGTGTTAATGCAGGAGGGACAGCCTATAGCATATCTCAGTAAGGCTTTAAGTCCTAAGAATTTAGGACTGTCCATATACGAAAAGGAGCTGCTAGCAGTTGTGATGGCAGTGACGAAATGGAAACATTACTTGCTGGGGTACCACTTTGTTATTAAGACTGACCATCAGAGTCTGAGGTTTCTGCTAGAGCAAAGGCTGAACACTCCACTACAACACAAGTGTTTGACAAAACTCCTAGGCTTGGATTACGAAATTCAATACAAAAAGGGGGCTGAAAACAAAGCTGCTGATGCATTGTCTAGGAAGGGGTTTCCAGAGGAAGACTCTTCAGGTGAAACTTGCGCCATCACTTGTGTCAAACCCCAATGGCTGACAGATGTATCTGAAAGTTATGAAGGTGACTCAGCATGTCAGGACAGAATTGCCCAATTACTGGTCGACCCCACTTCGGTTACTGATTATGAGTACGCAGATGGAGTTCTGAGGTTCAGGAAAAAGATTTATGTGGGGAGTCATGGTGATCTGAGGCATCAAGTCATTCAACAGCTACACTGTTCTGCAGTAGGGGGTCATTCTGGACAGTTGGGATGTTTAAAAAGGCTAGGTGCAGTTTTCTATTGGCCTCGGATGCGGAAGGATGTAGCTGACTTTGTCAAACAGTGCGATGTTTGCCAAAGGAACAAACATGAGAATGTTCCCTATCCTGGGCTGTTGCAGCCCCTACCAGTGCCTAACCAAGCGTGGTCTCAGATTAGTATGGATTTCATAGAGAGTTTACCTCTCTCTGAAGGTGCCGACACTATACTGGTGGTGGTAGACAGGTTGACAAAATTGTCCCATTTCATTCCTCTTAAACACCCTTTCTCAGCAGTGGAGGTTGCCAAACTGTTCCTCACACACGTCTTCAGATTGCATGGGCTACCAGAGGTTATAGTTTCAGACCGAGACAAGCTTTTCACCAGCCTTTTCTGGCAGGAATTATTTCGACTAGTTGGTACTCGATTGAACTTCAGCTCAGCTTACCATCGACAAACAGATGGTCAGAGTGAGCGTGTCAACCAGTGTTTGGAAACATACTTGAGATGTATGACTAGTGACAGACCTCAGAAGTGGAAATCTTGGCTACCCTTGGCTGAGTGGTGGTACAACACAAATTACCACACTAGCCTGCAAACGACCCCCTTTGAGGCCCTTTATGGTTATAAGCCTAATCATCTACCCTTAGGCTTCATTTCTGATACCATTGTCCCTGCAGCTGGTGACCTTGTCAGGGATAGGCAGGCTGTCTTACAGATTCTTCGCCAGAATTTGACGCAGGCGCAGCAACGCATGAAGTATTTTACGGATAGAAAGAGGAGTGAACGAGCTCTGGAGGTTGGTGATATGGTCTACCTGAAGCTTCAACCTTATCGACAGCGGTCAGTAGAAGTGAGGCGTTCCTTGAAACTTGCCTCCAAGTACTATGGTCCCTTCCCTGTCATTGCTCGAATTGGGGAAGTAGCTTACAGACTGGAATTGCCACAGGGATCCCGAATTCATCCAGTGTTCCACATTTCGATGCTTAAAAAGAAGGTAGGAGGTTCTCAGGAGGTCATGCCTACACTACCACTGGTTGGTCCTGATGATCAAATTCAGGTTGCTCCGGAAATGGTTCTCAAACGAAGGGCTATTCTGCGAAATCAATTGCCTGTGTCACAGGTTCTGATCAAGTGGATTAACCTGGGATTCGAGGAAGCCACCTGGGAGGATCTTGACTTCATCAAGAACCAATTTCCAGGATTCCATCCTTGAGGACAAGAATGCGCTAAAGGGAAGGGTATTGTCAGGAACACTAGGTAATGCGACGTAGCTTTGGGGAATGCGGCGGCGTTTTGAAGGCAGCTCAGACTTCTGGCACATACGGTGTCGTTGCACTTAAGAAGTTAGTTAGGAATTCTGTTGCAGTTTGTTTCAGTTAGTTGCATGGTTAGTTGTCAGCTTCAGTCACGTTGCATGGAGGTGTAGGAAATTTCTATAAATAGCCAAGTATAGGAAAGGCTTGCCAGACAAGATTCATTACAGAAATATTCTCAATAAGATTTCCCTTATTTCCCTCATTCTCCCTCAATTCATGTTTCTCCCTTCCTATTTCCCTCTTATTATTTCTTCTTCTGAGAAATCATCAGGTTAATTCCTGACATAGCTCTGACGACGGGCTGAGCGAGCTAGCGAGCTGACCAGGTGAACGAACCGACCTGCAAATGGACAGACCGCGGGGCTAGTTCCTCGGAGCAACTCCGACGGTCAAGTCAGTAGAGCTTACGAGTAGGGTAACAGTATAGAGTACTGTAGATAGTGTACCTTGTGTCGTCTTGTGGCGCTGTATTTATAGGTTGGAGGGAGAGAGTTTCCTTATAGGATTTTGAATCCTAGTCAAGGGGGAGTCTTGCTAGGGTTTCACCCGTGGATCCCGAAAGGCTTGGGAGGCGCGGCCCATTAAGCCCACGCGGCTTGCGGGGCGGCCGAACTGATGTTCTCTATGTCCGAGCTGCTCTGCCCGAGCCGCCATACCACAGCCTTCGAGCTGACACGTGGCATCCGTAGATTGGTTGGCCGAGCTGACAGGTCATCATGTCCAAACTGACACGTGGCTACTAGGAAATTTGCCCCACTACAGTATCCAATATGGTCCGTGAAAGCATAAATTTCCCTCCTCTATTCTCAACAGCTATGGAAGAAAATTACATTTTTTTTTATTTGCAAGCTTGTCACTAATGATTGGGCAACCAAAACACTTGAAAAGTTACAAAATTAGTGATTTGGCAAATTATTTGTCCCAATCTACATCAAGGGGCAAAATAGTGAAACAAAAACTTTGACTCATTCAAAATATTGTATATTGTTAAGCCTTTTATTGAACAAACTGTACATTAGTAAATTTAGCGAGGATATAGCTAAATTTGCATGTTGTTTGAGTTTAAGTCAAAGGGTTAAGGAAGTAGGTTTTCCATCAAGAAGCTAGAAAACAAACATCTTATAAATGAAGGAAATAGATGTGGAAAAAGAAAAGAATAAATTACCTTTTACCCCCTATAATTTAACATTTTACCACATAATCCCTATGGTTTTAAAAACCTACATGTAATCTACTCATAATTTGGATTAAAGTGGCACCATTTATTTATTCGTTAAAACTAACGGTCAATTGTAAAAAGTCAAAGTCAACCTAATAATTTGTCAAATTCACCATACCGCTACTTTTTCTTTTCTTTCTCTCTATTTTTTTTGGAAGAGAAGAGAAAATTTTTAAAACCTATACTTTGACCTACAAAATTTTAATTTTTTTTCAAATACAAAAGAGTCAGAAGGGAAATAAAAAAATAAATAAGAAACAAAAAAAATATCATTATAGGTTTTTAAATCAAAATTTTTAATGATCTTTTCTAGTTCTTATTTATCTATTTTTGTTTCAATTTCTTCTCTTTTATGTTTGGAGGAAAAATAAGAACTAATGAAACAGTAAATTTGTTAATTTATTATTTTGATTTTTTCCAATTCACCATTAGTTTTAATAAAAAAAATTAACGATGATACATTAACTCAAATTATAAAGGGGTTATATATAAATTTTTAAACCATAAGAGGGTTATGTGGTAAAGTACCAAAAATGTAAGGAGATAAAAAGTAATTTATCCAAAAAAGAGAGAGCAACTTCAGATAACATTTGATTGGTGAATTCAGCATCCACTACCCGTAAAGCTTTTGGATTGCCATTTTTCTAAAAAAAATGAAAATAAAAAAGTTTTTTGTGAACAGATTTTTATTTTACATTTATCAAATCGTTACATAATATTTTTCTTAAAAAACTTTAGAAAAATGACAATTCAAACAGATAATTATCATAGATTCTTTATTCAAATCTCTTCTATGTTATCCAAGAGCATTGCTTCGGGATTGAAGTCAAGATGTTCTTGGTTTTTTGGTTCGAAAGAATTAAGTCAAGAAATGGAGTTTTATCTTTGATCTCCACCCTCCACGATCTGTCCATGGTACACATGCATCTGTCAAGAGGTGTCAAGGCCAACCCCTTTATCTCCATCAATCCCACTCCCACCATTTAATCCCGTTTTCGCCACCTCTATCCCCTTTACCCTATTCCTAATCTTTCTTCTCCCTTTTAACTTGACCACCCACACGCATCCCACTAACCCTTCCCAGCCAACCGTTAGCTCTCCATATTCCCTCCTTCGCTTTCTCTTATCGCTGATCAGTGATCTCCACTCTCTACAATAGCAGATGTAGATCTACCACATTTTTTTACTGTTAGCTCCCTCCTTCCATCCCTCTTATCGCTGATCCCACCCTTCACCATAGCAAATTTAGATCTACCACACTTTTTTTTTAACCTTGAAACCTACTTTAGGTACACTAGTCATTACCTTTGTACAAAATCTGTACTAATACCGTTCCAAGGAGGATCAAGAACGTCTAGAACTACCGTTGACAATTGCTATCACTTGATGCCGTCCTAAGGGGGAAGGGGCTCTAAAATTGCAGTGCAAGCACTTCAAGAGCGAATGATTACGCTAGCACAATTTTCGAGCACAAATTTCAATAAGTGAAAAATTTATTGCATTAATATCCACATTTATTATTTTTAGTGTTTTTAATCTGTTTTTGTTAGCGTCAATACTGCACTACGCAATTATCAGTGATATTTGTATAAATAATTGATCCGTTCTAAAGCAATGATTACAAGCTGTGACTCTGCCCCTTGACATCACTAATTCCATATCCTACTTATCTTGCAAACCAGCGCTTTCTACAAGCAGAGAGAGTCGCGGCCATGCTGATCACATCACAGTTCCTTTCAACTTAAAATGAAAAAGGAAAAAACAATCAAAGCGATGCAATATTAAACTACCATTTAATACAACTTTTCTATCGTCCTACAGCACTCCATCGGAATCAAATACCTAAAACCGGTTCAATATATTCCGAGCAATGGTCATGAGCAAGCGCTTCTCTAGATGCAATGACCCTTTTACCAGCATAACTCCTCTTCATTAAGGACCGGGTGCCCAGTTCATCTCGTATTTAAATCTAACTCTCCCCCACCATGCCACTCACTCTGCATGGCTGCATCTCCGTTCTCTGTTTCCTCGTCATTCAGGAAGTCATCCGATGGCTCCTTTTCATCTTTCTGTCCATTGTTACCCCATCCATTAATCAACTCCTCCGTATTAGCAGCCTGGTCCTGCTCGGTCATACTGGTACTTTGAGTTACAAGAGCACTCGCCCGTATAGGAGCTCGAACCATCATGTCAGCATGAGCCTGTGATTCTGCCCGAGCTTGCTCAGCTTGCACCATGGCTGCTATTCGCAAGTTCGACTCGTGTGTTTCTCGACCTGCCTTTTGCCTCAAGTCCATTTCTGCTCTTAGTTCGAGGAAAGCCCGTCTCTCTTCCTGTAGGAGTAATTGCTCAATCATCAGCTTCTCCTCCGTCCGGAATTCCCCTAGATCTCGCTTGCGAGAAATTATGTTGAAAGCCAGGACTTGCTTCTCGAATGTGGCAGTGAACTCTGCAACTTTGGCAGCGATGTTGTGATCCCATTGCTGTGACCGAGACAGCATCTGGCCACTAGGATCAGAATCAAGAATCTTGTCATCCTCCTCCGCTTCATAGTCTGCCACTACATGGTAAGGCAGTAGCCTACAAAATTTTTAGAAATTGAAAATTGTAAGGTTCAAATATGAACTGTCGAAAAACTAGACTCCTTGGGAAAATTAGTTCCGAAAAATAAATAAATATTTTTCGTAGATGATAGCATTAAATATTTTCCGAAAAACACAATTTGATTAAATACTATCATCGTAGCAGCCGCCTCCCATTAATATTTTACAACTACATGGTAAGGCAGTAGCCTAGAATACTTATACAGAATGAAGCACAGTATGGTATCAATATCAATGAAAAAACACCAAAAACGAATAACATGGTACAAAAACTGTACTTGGAGGTGGTAAAACATATCTGTACTTGAGATGAGTTACAGATCAGTAGAGGAAATAAACAAGGTGCAACTGGCAAGGCCTAATAAACAGCAAATCGATCAAGCATGTTTAAGTATGGTAACAAGAGTCTCTAGAAAGAATGACAATCATTCCAGCAATCAGTAACGAAGTCCATTTCATACAACGGCTAAAAAGATGCTTAAAACATTGATAGAGTAGGCATTTTATGAGAACTAATCAGATTAAAAACAAAGTCATAATCGAGGGAAAAAAGATTGAAACATGATATTCTTGCACCAAATGTGCATCCAAACATACACCTTTAGGTGTTGCTAATCAGATAATATAATCATCCAGGTTTGCTGGAATGGAACCAATTGCAGAATGTAAACAAAGTGGTCGAATAAAATCTCCTGGATATAAGTTGTTGATAGATGCAGGGATACAATCTCCTCCTCCATCTTGAACCCATCTCATATTGCAAGCAATAATAAGACTTATAATTAGAGAACGATGACCAGAAAAAAAAAAGACTAATAAAAGATTTAATGCTTTATAATGCATAGATGGCGAAAAAGAGTGAAAGAATTCAATCGAACCCAATCCTGATATGGCTCTAATCACATGTTTGCCAGCAATTCTTTGTGAGGCAAAGTGCAGTTGTTAACTGTTAAGAATGGTTTCTTTGCAAGCGGTGCTGGAACATTCAAGGTTACTGTTCCAGGTGAGCGAAGGGGTTTGTGACAGGAATAGTGGGGTTCGGCTCACAGATTCATGGTCTAGTCAGCTCCATATCAAGCCACTTGAAAATTTCGAAAAAGGAAGAACAGAGAAAGTAGCCAATACACAATCATAGCGAAGAGATGATAATCAAGATTCATGTGAGAGCGTGAAGTAAAACACTAGGAAAGAAGAGAAACTATGCTTGTTGCAAGGTAATGATGACTTGGAAGAAATAGAAGACACTACTGAACTCAATAGATCCTCCCAGCCTCCCAACCACTCCAGGCTTCTGTCTCATCAGTCATTGGTTGAATGGGATAGATAAAACTAATAGAAAAGACATTTTATTATGAAGCGAATGAACTAAGATATCATCAACAAAGTATCTAGCACCTTGTCACACAATCCACAGCCCACCAAGGTGGAAGGGAAAGACCAAGAGATTAAGGCGACTAATGTACACATACACAAAACGATTGTGATGAAACTATAGGTTTTTCCATTTTCTAGAAAGGCCTCCCTTTTTTTATAACAATAAAGGCAACACAGAATTCCAAACTAGAAGGTTAACATGATTAATGAATCTTCAGATCCACCAAGACACGGGGAAAGCCGTACTGTTGCCTAAAAGAAAACCACTTGATAGAATATATGGAAGTATTCATGGAACTATGTGCTGTTAAAAAAAGCATCACAACAAGGCCAGAAGACTTGAAACTGTTAATCTTGAACGCCTATGGTCAGGCAATAGTCTCCTCCAAATTTTTTTTTTATTTCAGAAAATTTCCGCTAGATCTGTATTGAAAGCAAAAATAAAAAAGTGCATGAAAAAAAACCAAGAAATTAGCAATTTCACGTCTAAATTATACAGTACACTTACGCCGGGAGATAAAAAGGAAGAAAAAGGGGAAGGACCGAGAGTGGAGAACAAGAGCTAAGAGACAGGAGTAATACGATACCTCTCGCAAGCATCTTCGAGGGAAGAGAAAGGACGCTTGAAGTCAGGATGGCAAACCCGCCAAGCGTCCTGGTAGGCCATCTGCAGTTCTGCGGGATTAGCTCGACTGACCTTGTGCTGCTGCTGCTGCTGTGGGTTTGAGGAGGAACTATTATTATTATTACTCATACTATTATTGCTATTACTGTTGTTATGGTTAGCAACAGCAGCAGTAGGGGCAGGAGCAGAAGTGGCTATAGCGGTGGTGGTAGGAACGGCGGAGTTCAGTGTTGGGTGATTTGAGGTGGCGGATATCTGATGGTTCGGATTGGGGTTAGGGTTAGGGTTAGGGTTAGAGTTAGCGGTCTGAGAACGATGAAGAAGGTGCTGCTGGGGACGTAAATGAGCGTCAATGTTGGAAGGAAAACGAGACATGATGGCATCCTGCTGCTTCTGCCGCTGAAGTTGTTGCAAGAGAAGGATCTGTTGTTGCTGCTGCTGGTTCATCATCTGTTGCTGAGCCGCCGCCGCCGCCTTCGCCTCTTCCATTTGGTCGCTCTTCCTCCTTCCCTCCCCCGTCCTCTCCTCTCTCGAACGTACAGTACAATTAATTAGTCAGTGGGGGAGTTTCTTTTTTCGATTGATTGAATTGATCGACCGATTGGTTATTGTCCAGTGAATTCCTCCTACCTCCTCCACTGCTCAAGTTTGATTCATCCCATCCATTCATTGTGCTTGTGCGATCAAATCCGCTCCTACTCCTATTCGCGTTAGCCCTAAAACTATACGATGCAGTTCTCTAAGGAGCATGTTCGATAATGGATAAATATATTATGGGCAAAATGGTTGCTTAAATATATTATGGGCAAAATGGTCCCTAAACTATTACAAATTTTAATTTTTAGCCCTTTAACTATTAAATAGAAATTTTTAGCCCCCAACTAATAAAAACATGTAAATGTAGCCCTTCCGTCTATTTTAGTCATTAAATCAAGCAAAAACAGCAGCATGTGCGTCTACTTAGGGAAAAAAATTGGTGGAAAAACAATGAAATTGCTTATTATTAATAAAAAAAAAAACTCAAAAGTTAACCAAACAAATTGTAGAATATGCACGCATGAGGTGTTTACTTGGCATCATATGAGAGTATTCAACTCAAAAATTGCTATAAGTATAACTGAATAGCGTTTTACTATATACTACTTTTATGTCCGTGCAATCACAAATTCTTAAGATCAATTTAAAACTTGGGATAAATTTTTAAAATTACTAATATAGAAAGTCATCTAAATCCTTACAACTAAATATAATTTCACTGAAATCTATACTTTAGTACAAATGTGTAAATATTAATTTTTTATTCGCATTGTGAACCATGTAAGGATTTTGTCTCACAAATTACGCAGATTCTATTGAACTTTGTGGGGTTGGAACGATAAATGTGGACAAAAATAATTTGTTATACGATTGTTTGTAGATAATAATCTTGTGCTATGCTAAAATTCTTTAAAGAGAAAGATACATACAACACATTGAGCCGGGGAGGCCTTAATCTACTTGCTGGTTTACCTGCCTATTGTTTTGCCATCGTCACAATACAAAAATGTTCATCTTTCATTTAATATGGAAATTAGAAGAAGTACAGCACCAATAATTCGTAACCTATGACTGGCTCGGATTTACAGAGTGGCACTACACATCTTCATCTACATTGGCAAATGTCCTCAGGGAAGTATGATGGCATGGATGATCAGTTACACATTCTAACATACATGATACAGTTACTCGGAAAAGGTTGAGCCATACTCAGTTCTATGAGTTAAAATATGGGTGACGGAATTTGTACAACATGCTCATCTTCAAATAAATAAGCAACTTTTCCTTCTTTCTGTCTCCGTATATACACCTGAACTGTTCTGGAACCAAAAAAAGGAGAGGAGGTCTAATCTCTCGCCATCATCGCCTCTAGTCTTCTCTTCCTGGCAGCATATTTCAGTTTCTCGAGAGCAACGAGTCCAACCTGCCTTACTCTCTCTCTTGACAAACCTATCCTGAAAACTCAAAAAAGGGTGACCATCGTTTCATACAACAGATTTACAGATTGGATTGTATCATTTGTGATGCATCTAATTTCTCACAATACCTAACAGTCAATCCTAACAGAATAAATACAGTAAGATGAACGCTTCTAAGAACAATCAATCCTATGCAGCAGAATTATCTGGAACTTATCAGTACAAAGTAAGCTAACCAAAACCCATCGACAAGCATCTATGAGTAGACATAAAAATTAGTCCATCGACAAGCAAATTATGCAGCAGAATGGCAGTCCTCACCGTTTACTAATATCCTCCCATGTGAGACATTCATTTTCTAATCCATAGTAGAGACGGATAATATCTCTTTCTCGTTCCCTTAAAGTTGAAGTAATGAGCTTATTCACTTCATCCTGCAGCAGCAATTTTGAACTGAAGTCAGCAGTTCTTCAAAATGACATGAAGGTTTGTCAAAGTAAACAAGAAACTGAAGTTTATATCTATAATCAGAGCTTTCAGAAATGGTTATGAAACAGGGAAGTCCGAAAAGATTTGTTCACAAAGAAGTATTGAAGACGCTGGTGGTTTAATGTCTTATGAATTGGTCCCACAAAACTTAAATCACCAACCTTGGCTGTTATATTAAGAGAGTTTGTGAAGCAAGCTTTAAGTCTACGTAACACTAATATCTGTTATGCACAATATGTTCATGTGCCCCAGCCCAATTCATCCATCAAAATTTGACTAATCTGTTCCACGACGATCATGGGATCTTTGAAAGAGAACCTAATGAACGCGGCGATTACTTTATAGGACTACTTCCAATTTTCCTCTCAACTTTTACACTGATTGACACTTTGCCCTTCCATCTACTGTCTGTATGCTGTATGATTTTGCCAATTGATGCCATGTCAACACGATTTGCATATCATCCATGTTTTAGAATTATATGTTTAGATAAGAGTAAAATTTTGAGCAGCAGGCTAAATAAACTGACAAAATGGTCAAAACTTAAACAAGAAATTTGTTTTCTTTTCAGCAGTAGGTCCTTGCATCCAAAGCATAAACAGAAGGTGCCAAGGCAGCCAAATCCTTTTCTTAAATGCGTGAAGTTCAAAGTTTTCAGTGAACTTATCTATCTGGGGAAAGATTTCACAAGAAAACTAACATTAAATACGACAAGGACAAGATTTTGTGAGCTCTTCAGTTAAAAATTTTAAGTCACAAAATTTGAGGGATTTTTTAAAACCAAAACACTAAAACAATACCTTGAGGGCCCATTGATCAACTCCATGCCACGGATTATTCTCTAGCCGATTATCTGCAATGTACTGAACAGAAAATATAAATAAGTGAAAAAAGTGCAGTAAAATCAGATGGAAAGATCAATTGATTAGAAATCAGGAAGAATCTCAATATATAAATCTGACGGTAGTAGGTTTTATTCATATCTTACACTGTGTAGAGTCTCTCCTGGAAGACCATTCAATGAGGGAAATGCTTCCCTATCAAGTGAGATCACCTTGCAGACAGCCTATAAGAAGCACTGCTTGATTAGCATCAAAACAATTCATGAATAATGTACTGGACCAAATGAAAGTCTCTCAAAATATTAAGTACCTCAGTGGCGTTTCTGACTTTCTTCTGGGACATGTTCAGAGATTCAGCAATTTTCTGACACAAAGCCAAACATAAATCAGCAAGGAGAAAGAGGTTCTAAAAGCAAAACAACTTTACCAACCAACAGTTCGTAAAAGATAATTAATTTAAAAATAGCTTTTTCAGTTGAACCACAGAGTAGTTGATTGTCCATCCAAAACAGTTGGACAGTATAAGCTGCTTGAGGTACATTACAACCAAAACAATCAGACTTACATCAACAGATGGAGTTATTCCTTTCTCTTCCAGCCTGATCTTAGCATTACGGATCAAACTTAGTCTTTCATGGAGGTGGGTAGGCAATCTCAATGTCCTCGAGTTCTCAACTAAAGCTCTTGAGACACCCTGATCATGGAGTAGAGGCAGACTAAAATGAATTTTCATATTAGAAGAGCACTTAATCACCACAAAAAGGAGCAAACCAG
Source organism: Coffea arabica (assembly GCF_036785885.1). Lineage (NCBI taxonomy): Eukaryota > Viridiplantae > Streptophyta > Magnoliopsida > Gentianales > Rubiaceae > Coffea > Coffea arabica. The sequence continues at coordinate 64,023 of NC_092313.1, read as the reverse complement.
TCATAAAAGGCCTTCCAGCGTGCAACCTAGGAAAGGGATAGATGAACACTGAACAAAAGGCATTAAAAGGAAAAAAAAAAAAACTGGAAATGTCCATGTCTCTACTTAAGATGAGGAGGAAACATTTGCTATATATACTTTCAGCAAAACTTTGATATAGAGTTGTGCTTCAGCTTTGGAATATCATACTACAGGTATTGTCAAAGAAAGCAAGATACAGCATAGTCTGCACAGATGCACAATATGGGTTTAGTTTTGCCTTTTACTTTTGCATCTCTTTATTCAAATGGTTTGGGTTTATCTTGCATTTCCAGTTTTAGTCAAATACTCTTAGTTCCACTAGTCTCCAGGTAACGCTAGAAAACGTTTTTATAAGTAGACTATCTGAGCAAATAACCGAGCATTGTCCCCATACATGGCGTCATTAACCGAACACAGGTGAGTTAGTTCAATTTGAAGTGGAAAATTGGGCACTTTATGCTGAAGAAGATGAGCTTCAACAGAATCATCCGAAAGCTTTATGCCAATATGCAATAATAGCAGCAATAAAGGTGATAATAAGAATGGTAGATGCAGTGATTAAGGAAGAAATCACTAAAACAACAAAACATACATTTTTGAAAGTCAAGAATCCAATATCCACTTCCTATTTAAGATCTCAACTTTTTTATATGAGTGCATCTAAATTTTCAGCAAACACATCGGAAAAGAACCCTGCCTACATAGATGAATTAGTCACTAAGTTTTGAGACGTCTTCTGATATCACAGTAAATTAAAATTGCAAAATTATAACCTCCAGTAGAGATGAAACATATCATATACAGAGCCTTCAATATATGATATATAATCTTGCTAAATGTTCAAACAATCTACATGTAAAATCAACCTCACCTGGCGAATCCACCAGTAAACATAAGTAGAAATTTTGAACCCCTTTGATGAGTCATACTTTTCAATTCCTCGAAGTAATCCAATAAGGCCACCCTAGGGGAGCATCAAACAAATTTCAAGCAAATGAAAATTAAATCTTTCACGGGTACTTAGCCCAAAAAGAAGAAGAGAAGAAGAAGAAGATTGCAGCAGCCTTTCAACTTAAATATGGTGTAAATGCAGATCAAGTCACCTGAATAAGGTCGGCCAATTCAGCACCCATGTTATCATATCTCTGTGCAATGGACATGACAAGCCGGACATTGCTCATTGCCAGCCTTTCCCTTGCCAAAGAGCACTCAATGAGCTTTGACTGCAGATCCGCTCGAGTAATCTTTAAAGAAGTCGCAAGTTGCTCCTCTGAGGGCTCACAACCCAGTCTTTTCCTCAGTCTGCAATTTTCATGTTGATACTTGGTAAAGATGTACAATCTAAAGCTAATAGGAGCACTCTAAAATAAGATGACTTGAGTAATTATATCCAAAATGAGAAATCAAACTACTAGCTCCAGTATGGAATTTGTGACTAAGTGCATGTCTAGCAATGTTGAATTACGAAGTAATCCAAAATTCTAAGCTGGTAGAGAGGAAAGCAATCAATTTTGTCAAGCACTTTAGCAAGCACCCAAACATGCAAGCAGGATAACGCACCAAACAAGCATGGCACAGAGGAAATAGAATGTAACAGAATTGGCTGCTCGAATACCAACGCCGAATTCCTATCTGAGCAAACAATCCTGGAAGTTATTTGTGAGAGAAATGATCAATTTAAGCACTTGAATAAGTAGTTAGCTAGCAAGGAGTTTCTTTTCTTTATTGAAAAGAGGATGCACTATGTCCGCATTTCATTATCTGCATTAGAGGCAAATTACTCCATCTTTGAGGGGACAAATAGTAATTGTCATGATATATTATCCCCTGGCGATGGTGGGTTTCAGCCCCGGTGAGCTTGGTTAGAACTGTAGAATACACTATGAGGTGTCAATGAACTAGAGATGAAAGTGTTGAATGAACAGGTACCTTGCCTTCTGTTCTTCGAAGCAGAGACCCTGTTTTATTTTTTCTGAAAGCTGTACCACTTCGGTATGCGTGAGTAACTCTTCACTTACTACGCCTTTTACATAGCCGTTTAAACGATTCTGAAGGAGCTCAGGACTGATAATGGATCTCAGATGCCTGCTCAGACGAAGCTGCCTAACAGAACTCTTTCTGCTGCTAAGAGGATGTCTCCGACTGTCTATTCTACGGCGTCGAGCAGACGAACCAGAAGAAGTAACCTGCACACAAGTTTTTCCTGTTGGAGGTGTCCCGGTGACTAAATAATCGTTTTCAGCTGAAAGATTCCACTGTTTTTCAAGCATAGACTTCTGCAGCAGGAGGAGAGCTTGCATGGAAAATTCAGGATCAAGGAATTCCTCGTCCGCATTGACATGGAGCCAGGGCTGGATGCTAGAGAGGTCAGGGGCAGTTTCAGCATGTTCCTTGAGAGCATAAGTTGGTTGGGTTTTGTGTCGGGAGAGAATTTTGGGGCTAAAATTGGAAGACCTCCTAGCAGCTAATACGCTGTTGGAGGAGACAGGAAGAAAGTGATCGCAGGTGCAAGATAGCTTATCGGAGAAGAGATCAGAATAATAGGAGGCGGAGCTGAGGAGCCTTTTTCCGGGACTAAGTCCAATAACTGCAGCAGTGGCCATGACTGGGCTTCTTCCTCTTTGCTCTCAAGTAAAATACCATCAGACGTTCTCGGTGAACCCAAACATGCCACAGGACAGCAAATGTAGCGTCCTTAATAAACTATGTCTTCGAGTCCTCGATATTGACGATCAATCCGTCAATCGGAGAAGTAGTAGAGTAAGAAAAGGATACCTGATGGAGAGTTAAAAAGAAGAAGAATAGCTAAGTAAGTAGCAATCATTTTGCAGCCACTGGAACCCAAAAGGAAAGGTGAAGGTGTCAAAGAGTGCTGTTTCTTCCACTACCACATGACATGATGATAACCGAGTCCTGGTATCAATTACTCCTACTTTACCAGTGAACTATTTGAGCAGATGAAGCCTCCAGCAAAATCATGAAAGAAACTTTACTAGTGCGTAGTGATCCTCCCCAATCAACAATCAGACTCCGGAGTCGAGTTTATTATAGATTTGATTAACAATCCTGAGTTGAGTGAGTTTGTTTTGGATTTGTGTTTATGCAGATTGGATTCAGATTCCACACCACACCACACCATACGACACGCCAACAGAAAGAACATTAAACATACTAACAACATGTAGTTATATATATATATATATAAAAGAGAAGCGAAAGTGGAAATGTAGCAGCAACTAGTACAAATAATAACGGCCTATTACTGAGCGGGAGGGGAGGAGAAGGAAATCATCGAGTTGGCGGGATGTAAAACAGACGAAGAAGCGGAGCAGACTAACTTAATCTATGCACCTGGCTGGCAGGTATATTTTTAAGCCGATCGAGGAAGATAGACGCAAGTCCCACGCAAAGAAGAAGGAGAAAAAGGAGCCGACGGTGGATGACCTGCAGCTCGAAACCAGTGGATGATGATTCAGATTCAGATTTAGATTCAGGTCCGGAAGGCGGTTGTGGTAACTGGTACTCCAGGGGCCACCACCACCACTTGTTCTTGTAGTTATGACCAGCTGATAATACTACAAAGCCACTAGAACAGGTGGTTAAGGTCGGTTGCAACTGAATGAATCTCCTCCTTTTTTTTTTTTTTTGGTCTTTTTCTGATTCTTGTTTTCTTTTAAGTATTATTTATAATTTTATTCCACATCGATCCTTCCTTTCTTCTTTTTGTTTTTTCTTTTACCCCTGTTTCGTCTTCTTAACTCTCTTCCATTTATTTAAATTAAATTAATTTGGATATATCGATGAGATAGAGGCGTCGTCCCAGTCCCGAATAGCTATTGGCTGGCGCAGATATTGGGCTCGCCTTCGAGTGGTTCAGAGACCCTCTCCGAGTTCTGCTGTTTTTTGGACTCACCTGGTATGATCAAAATACCCCCGGGGCTAGATCACGCGGTCTGTGGCTGCTTCCGGCACTCGCAGGTCGTGGGATCGAACCTCACTTAATGCCTGGGTGCGGTTGGGGTGGTGCTGTACTCCAGGCGCAGGGGATTAGTCGGGCCGCTTTCGGGTCTTGACCCGGACACCCCTGTGTTGACAAAAAAAAAAAAAAAAAAGGTATGATCAAAATATTATAGTCAATATCATTAATGTAGTATTAATGTATCTTTTCTTAAAAAGCTAACCATTCTTTTAGATTCGCCAAAATATCAAAATAACATTTAATAAAAACAAAAAAAAAGCATAATATTGACGCGTTGCCCTGATAATTCATTAAATTTTTTTTTGATAAAACATAAGTCAATATCATTAATCATCTAATTAGAAATCGTCCAGCACGATTTGTTTGACAAAAATAGTTTGCACTCTGCTACATTGAACATGTCAAAAATATATTTGATCGAAAAAATCATAAAATTTAACAGAATTACAAAATATAAAAATTTACACTGTGTGTGAGAACCCGTTTTTTTTTCTATTTTCTAGGTTTTATTATTTTTCATGGCTTGTTTTCTGCATTTTCGTGAGTAGGAAAAATTTCTAGATAATTTTAAGGAACAGATATAGGCTGCGTTTGGATTCCCTGTTTTTGGGGGTGTTTTTGAAAAACAATACTGTAGCAGTTTTTAAAAAACACGCATTGTCGTTTGGATTGTTGTTTTTGAAAAACTCTATTTTTTGAAAAACACATGCGTTTGGATTGAGCTGTTTTTGAAAAACAGCTTCGTTTGGATTAGCTGTTTCTGTGGGAAATTTTTAAAATAAAACTTTACTGTAGCAGAGTTTTTAGAGCATATTTTGGATTGGGTGTTGGAAAATATTTTGAAATATTTAAGAATAGAAAAGTTTTTAGAAAATATTTTGAGATACATGCTTGAAAATTTTTTTAAAAAAATAAAATTAATTTTTTGATTACCTTTTACAAGTTCAACTTTTTAAAAATTTTTATTGTATTTCAAAAACTAGTTTATGTGTAACACCCCCAAAACAGGGGATCTAAGGGTCCAAATGTGTAATTGGCCAATACGTTCGCTATCTTTGCAAAATAATGGCCATTAAATTATGTCCCCTCCTGCAATTTCCTAAAGTAGTTGGCAAAGTTTCAACCAAATTTTGCACTGTAAAAAATGTGCCTAGAACTTAACTCGGTCATGACTTATTCGTACGTCACCATTCACAAACTCCCCTGAACTAAACCGGCAAACTGAATACTTACTGAGGTTGTAGAGCAAAGTATGAGTCCGCAAATATAATACAAAGGTGCAAATCCCTGGACAAGCAATAACACAATTAACTGGAGCCAAATTAAAAGTAATCCCTCATTCACCAGGAACGTGAGTTAAACATTTAAGTACAAATCGGAAGCTGATTTAACACACTTTTGGTCCTAGGCCAAGCACTAGAGTCTAGTTATTAGCATTCACATACATGTGCGCCGCCATTGCCCGCCGATCTTCATTCCAGTTATCTATGCCCTGCTGCGACATATCGATAGGTTGACCCATCTGCACTTGTTCCCCTGCTATGTGTGCATCTGCAAAGGCACCATTTATCGCTTCTTCATTGAAGTACTCATCATTCGGCACATAATCGCGCATAAAATTGTGAAGAGCACAACATGCAAGCACAATATTATTTTGCGTTGCTATCAGGTAGTTCTGCATTGGACCTTTGAGTATTGGAAATCGCTTCTTAAGAACTCCAAATGTACGCTCAATAATATTCCTAACTGATGCATGTCGCCTATTGAACAGCGCTTTAGCTGCTCGCTCATGAGGTGTGCCCCGTGCACCCCTAAACGGAGCCATAAACCCCGGCATATTTCTGTAGGCAGCATCTACTGCATAATATTTTCCTGTTGATTTAATGACATAGGTTTCATGTTATAGCCCCTACTCATTTATTACGGAAACAAATGCTGTAAATAATCTGTCAAATACAAAAGAGACTGTTTCCTACTGCCTTGTATTATAAAAGTAATTCGTTACCAGATATATTCTAAAAAGGCATTTCAATTAAATTACCTTGCGGTGGCATTGGAAATCCTGAGCCCGGATCAAGCAAGGTCTCTTGGAGAATTCTGGCATCATGAGCACTACCCTCCCAGCCGACCCGAACAAAGACAAACCGCATATCATGATCGCAGGCAGCAAGTATATTCTGGGATAAGTCGCCATGCCGATTTCTGAACCTCTCTCTTACCTCTGCTCTGCACCAAGCGGATACATGGGTCCCATCTAAAGCTCCCACACAATCCTATATAAGTGAAATAAGTTTGGCTATAAGTTTCACATGCTCGCAGAAACCTACATGAAAGTGCATGTCCAACTAAAAATGAGATACATACTCGGAACCACGGCATGAGCAAACCATTGTTCAAGATCCGAGGATGCGTGTCATCGACGTTTCTTGGCCTAACGAGATCACGACCTAGCCGAACCAAAGCTCGTAATACACGACGAACGTGTCGATCAATCGTCTCCGTTGAGTGCTGGAACCGCTCGGCTAACACCCGGTGCCGCTCATCATGGCTCAGGCACATTAGGGTTAAAGCAACGGATTCATGTACCCCCACTCTTTGAGAAGGATATGCATGCCAGTAACCCCGATTAAGCAATAAATCGCACAACAAAAGGAATCGAGGAACATCCAAGCGCATATTCTGAATAATTCGGTCTTCATGTCCGTTAATAATCTCAAGCACATAATCTCTCCCTGACAGCGCGCTATCTCGTACTCTTCGTCTTCTTGGGACCTGCTGATGTGTATCCTGGAAAAAGAACATGAAACCCAATAATACGACGTACATAAGGATGTTGTCGAGCTCCTCATCATCTAGCTCGTCATCCAGTTGACCTCCTTGAATGTGCCCATCGTTGTCCATCTTCGCACAGCAACAACTTTGAACTCTGAAATTGGCCAAGTGATTGAAGAACATTAAACCCTATTCTAGTAGTACAAGTGAAATATTATCAATTATTTAATAACCTCAATTGATACAAATTCCATGAAATAATTATAAATAAACAAACATCCAAGCATTATATATGTGTAATAACACGAAAACATTAGGTTGATATCCAATTGTATAATGCAAAAACGGTGTAACTATGAATACTAAAAGAGGAAATAAGCACATAATTCCTCGTATGTTAACTCACAACCTCATTTAAAGGTTGATATCCATGTAAACCAATTCAGTCAATTGGTGAAATCCCCAACAAATTCTACTAAATAAGTTCAACCCATTATTATAAACACTCGCAAATAAATTAATAGCAATATCCTCAATATGAACAGCAAAATATTGAGGACCCTATGCCTAAAATAACCTGAAATATTCTTAATCATAGATTAAACAAGTGAAATAATTAAACAAGTTCAACCATTTATTACAAAGTGTCAAAAGTGCAATAACTAAATCTCGTAACAAGTTTATCCAAGTATATAAGTTCACTTAATAATTATAAACACTCACAGGCACATTTGGGGAATGCCAATAATATAATGGAAAAAAAAATGTCAACTATCCTTGTACACAGGTGAAATAATTAAACAAGTTCAACCATTTCATATAAAGACTCACGAGTTGAATAAGTAAATATTGTATAGTGTGTAGCAAACAAATTCAAATATTATAAGGAGTTTAAATTAGCAGACATTAACCTAGCTATCTGAGAAAATAACTGTGAGTAATTAATACTAGAAAACTCGAAAACCAAAAAATTTATATGGCAACTATGAGTACACAAAATATTAGCCATTGCACTTTTACGGGGCCACAATTGATATTTAGTGAACATCAGCCAATATTGCTATCCCCAGCACAAGTAAATTATGTAAACATTCCCTGAATGGCACAAGGATAAAATGATAACAGGCCCCGGTGTGAATGTGAGTACACAAAAATCCAAAGAATACATATTAAATGATGCCAATAAAATTAATTTAGGAACATGGCTCCCCAATATATACGGCATTGCACTATTTCCTAACAACCAATACTGAGAAGCACTACTGCAACCAATATTGAGAAGCACACTCAAATTATTTAACACACGATGGTCCCTGAACATGCAGATGGTATTCAGAAATAACCTGAACCAGCTCCAAATGTTAAAAAATATACAAACAAAGATGACCATCGGCATAATGGAAAAAATGTAGCGGCAACTCCTGTCACACAAAATGAAAATCCTTGCACCATTCCCAACAAATAATATATAGTAAACAATTCAACCAACATTTATAAACGCAACCAAATAAATTATCCGAAATTTTTGTAACCTCAACTTCATCTCACAAGAAAAAAAAAAAACTAAATTGGGTCCACGGTACAGTAAAGAAATGAATAACACAGGCCAATGTCAACTCCAAGTACATAAATCCAAACGAATAGATCAAATCCATTTAAGCCATGGGAAAAACTAAGACGAAGGCTGCTGCAATAGTTTTGGGCTGGATTGAACGAGATGCTAAGGGGGGGGAGGAAGCCTCGATGTCTGACAAAGGCAAGGCGGTCCTCGTCGTCCGCGCATAAGAACCAAATGAGACGCTCATGCCGATTCCTTAGCAGATCAGCCATCTGGAAGCGCACACTTCGGTCCAAATTCAGACTGCTCAAAGTGGCCAAAGCAGCCACCAGCTCCTCGTCTTCATCAACTGGAGCCTTTTGGCTCTTAGCAGGAGAAGAGACCGAACCGGAGATCCCAGAGCTCCCTTTACCGCTCAATCGTGTCTCGATGCTGTCTAAAACCCGAACGTATTTCTGGAATTGGGGGGAGGACGGTTGGAAGAATGACTCAGTTGACATGTCCCCCGATTTGCGCTTTCCTTTGCCCTTCTTAACCTTCTCTTTCCCTTTCCGAGTCACAGGAACGGCATCTCCTCCATCTGATGAATCGACATCCACAACCCCCTTGCCCTTACCTCTGTTCGCAGCGTGTTCCATTTCCAATTCATCGGCCGAATTCAGGGGCGATACTCCAAAGCCGGCGCTAAAATCCCCAGTAGCCCCCTGATTCATGAAGACTTCTTCAAGCAAATGGAAGACCAGACAACACCGGTTCCTAAATCTATTGTATCCCTGGTTGACCTACAAAAGAAGAAAACAGGTTTTAAAAATAAGCAAAAGCCCAATTAACAATTTAACACAACAGCTGTTAGGAACAAACAACTTTTACAAATAAACAATACAAATTCCACAGCTGAACAATACATACAACTAATAATGGTCAAAAAACCTACCAAAATTCTATAAACCAAGCTTATAAAACAAAATATATAACGATAACAGCGTATAAGCTAAAGGATAGGACTAAGTATTATACCTGAAGTAGATGACTCCATCGCTCATCATCCATCATGAAGGTGAAGTTGGTTGAGTCCCAGCCCATACCAGTGCCACGCTTCTTGAACGAAATGTAAAGCCTAGTTAAGTTCTGAAGCGCATAGTACTTCGACCGAATAGTATCGCGGGGGAATGAAACCCCGAAAGTCTCAGCGAGCATCCTAGTAATCTGAGGGACAACGTGGCTCCCGATGGTCTGTGATGATATTTCCCCATTCCTATGCATGTTCAGAAGCTGTTCAGCAATGGCAGTTTCCATCTTCGGCGTGAAATTGATACGTTCCTTAGGAGCTTTTGGTTTGGGCATCTTTGTTTTCTTTAGGAAAGTCAAAACCAGAAAACAGGCTTAGGGTCGCCGTAAACGGGAAATTAGATACAATCTAAGCCAATATTGGGACAGCATCTACAGAAATTTTTCACCTAGTCAGTTATAACTCACCTTGAAGTAGTTTGTTATACAAAGACGCAAATCGTTTTCTCTCGTACCCGAATATAAAGAACAACGGTTAGCACCCCTAGTCGTTTGCAAAGCTGTAAATAAGGATGTTAAAAGCCGAGCACTACAGCTGTTTCTGATCAGAATTTTTAATAATTAATTGTCACAATAGTTGGGCCTTACCCTTCGAAGCACTCCGAGTCACAGGGGGCATCACAATCCTAAAAATATGTACAAGGTACCACTAAAATGCTATTAGCAGGCCAAACGCATAAACTGTATATGAACTATCATCCAATTTTATGTGTGAAGCCAAAATAACAGTTCAACCCATTTAGCGAAGTTCATATCAGATTATAATATGCAACGAATCATATACATAGGACCAAAACAGCATCACACTTAAAGCAGAAAAATATACCCCTCTCTACAGGTTGTCATTCATTGAAAAACGCAACAGCAGCTTCAATGCATAAATTATAAACAATCACGGTAGGACAAATTAAAATATACCACGTGCCAACTAATAAAATTGCAGGTACCAGAATGGCATTGCCTCAAGTCCGATCACAAGAACATCCAATAAGATCAAACCCAACAGCAACGACCAAATAAATGCATGCCAGTCACATGACGCTAGGGACGAATATTTCAGTAATCGAATTGCAATATTTCAAGGGAAAATAGCACTGGTGCTTAATAAGTACAACCAATTAATCAAATTCCTTATCCGAAATGTAAATGTAGATACAACACCCCACCTACAGATTCATGTGGCAGAAAAACTGATCAATTTCAGCCGACAACAACAGCAATCGATCAAACATCTAATCCACTTCATAGTATCAATATTCTTCCCATTAACAGGGTACACGTATACCATGAGCTTATTAAAAAAACTCTCCTATGCATGCCGAACAATTTAAAGCAGCCAAGCACGTTTATCAGCTAATATGGTGCCACTGTGTACCATTTCCCTCTTGCTAACAATTAATTTAGCATACTCTGGACACATGCGGGAATTATCACGAAGGCAAGATAACGGTGAAGCTCCAATTGTGAGTTGCTAAGATGAGATGGCGAACCAAAACAAGCCAATAATGAAAAATGGAATGCCGCACAATATAAAGAAGTTAAGTGAAGAAGCATGAATGTCAGTCCAAACAAGGCAAATCCACATTTTCTTAATTGATCCTCTGTCTCTACCATATACTATCGCCCGCTGATTTTTCAGAGAATAGGATTAAACAGCAACCACATTCATTAATTACTGTAGCCCTAATTCGTACGAATTAAGGCCCCAATTAGCTCAACAGTACAAACTCACCTCGACGAAGCAACAGATGAGCAACGGCGGTGAGACTCCTTGGCCGCGACTTGGAAATAAGGGAAGAAAGCTCTTCAGCAAGCAGCTTCGAATGATTTTCTGGGCAATTCCACTACCTCCCATGTCCGAGGTGCAGCGGAGGTTCAGCTTCCTTCTCCCGATGTTATGCTGCAGATAAGTTGCAAATTGTGGAGGGACCAGCTAACTGTTCACTTGCGGCGACGATGACAGCAGCATTACAAGCAGATCAGCTGGGGTAGAACCGGTGATTTGAACATTCAAGTGTCTGCTCTACTGTTGATGCTGCTTAGAAGAGGAAAGTGAAGAGGAGCCTCGTAGTTGCTCGATACAGTTTAACTCAGAAAATAACGAGGAGGAACGGAAGGACAATACACCTCAAAACTTGTTTTGTCATTTTGGCTCCTAAACGGCGCCGTGTACCAGGACCGGGACTGTAGCATTTAAAAAAAAGTTGGTTGACTGAAATTGTATTTTGACTACAGCCACAGTTTTTGCCAAAAACAATCGAACCAAACACAGCCATAGTTTTTAGATGATTTTTCTAGTATCAAATAGTTTTTTTAGAAATTAAGAGCGTATACCGGACGTGGGACCCACTAGTGCGAGAAGTTCGAAAAAATTCGGCCAACTCGGTTAAGTTTTGAAAACTGGAATTAATTTACCGGGTGTTAAGAGATAAGTAGAGGGTGCTAAGTGGATTGGTATAAGAGAGACAAGTTAGGTAAGTATTTAATAAAAGGTGACAAGTGTCACCATTTAAGTGGGTTTACCTTTAAGACCACTATTCATGGTCTTACCAATTGACTAAATAAATCAAAAAATAACCAAAATTTCCCCATTTTGCTCTTCATTGTGGCCGGCTCTTTCTCTCAAAAAGAAAGGAAGAAACTCTTCAAGTTTTGCTTCCATTTAGCTCAAATCCATCCAACTAACCATTGAAACTTGCAATTTCTCCATAAAACCTCTTCAATTAGTGTTAGTGAGTTGATTTGTGGAGCTATTTGGAAAGCTAAGAGGACCTATTGCTCTCTCTCTCTTGTTTCTAAGGTGAGTGGTGAAGAACTACTCTCCTCCCTTAATTGATGCTTAAATCATGCTTAGTGGTAGTATGAGATGCAAGTTTATGGATTATTTCTTGATTTGTGGTTGTAGTGATGAAATTTTATTATTTTTGGGGATTTTTCTATTTTAATATGAGCATGATTGTGTGGCTATCTATGATGATTGGAAATGGTATATAATGACTCTAAGAGGTCGGAAAAGTGGTTAATTGCAAACAATTGCTGAATTGGAAGAAATTTTGGAAAGTTAGGTTTTGGTTAGGGAACATTCTGCCCGAATTTGTAGCTCCTAGTTAGAGACCGAATTGGCCTTGGCTTAAAACATGAAAGTTGTAGGAAATGACATTTTAGAGGTGCCTACAAAATTTCAGGTCAATCAGAGTAGCGTAGAATGAGAAAAGTCGAAATTACCCTTGCTGTCCTGGTTTTACCCGAATGTAGGAATTGCGCCTGTAATTGGTTGTTTTGGCTGGAATTGCTTCAGAATTGGTTGTTGAGGTCTTCTGATGAAATGTAGCCCTGTTTCTTAGCTTTCAGTTGGTTTTGGAATTTCTGGATTTGGACTTGGATAGCCTGATTTATGATATTTCTGCTAGAATGCGTTCTGTGAATCTGTTTTTGTGATTCTGGTGTAGTATTTTACATTTTTGACCTGGTTACACTCGAAACTGGGTTGAATGACCTTCTGCAATATTTTATCCCTATCTCTTAGCTTCGAAACGGTGGGTCTTGCACCTTCATCCGGTAACCGTAGTGCCTTGGGTACCATTACCGCAAAAAGAGGTCAAAAACTATTTTTTTCAAGGCAAAGCTAATTCTATTTTCGGATTTTCTGGTTTCCTCTATTGCTTGTGTATGTTTAGGGAACCCTGTTTTGGTGGTATGTAGAATTGGTTTATGACTTGTAATCGAGTCTTATTGTGTTTATTTGAATAGTTTAGGGCTTGACTTTCATATCCGGTCATTTCCTAGCTAAATTTTGTACTTGAATGCCATTAAGCCTAGTGAACGGCTTTTGGGAATGAGATTATTTTTGTACGAACTGTTGAGACTGATTTGAGGAAATAATGAATCCATGATGGCTGAAAAATAGGTAAACACAAGGGATATGCTGCCGAAATTTTTCTTGAAGACTAGTTGGATTTACTTGTGATTTGAATGAAGGGCTTTTGGGTTGTTTGAGCGTAGGTCTTCATGTTACCTTTTCATTACCAAAAATCATGTTTTGCACCCTTGCTTTAGTAATTATTTGGCGAGGCATACGACTGGTAGTCGAGCCTCACATGTGCATTCTGTATACTCGATTTTGAAAGTGGAACCTTCAATTGTTTTCCTTGGATTATTTTAGGGTTTCTTGATAATTAAAGCTCTCTTTTGGGAGGTATCTGCACTGACCCTGGTGAGTGTACTACTCACTTGTGTGTTACTATATGGTTTTGATACTTGAACTTGATAAGTTAAATGTTTATTGTCTCATTGATATTGATTGAAGTGAGGGTGTAGTTTATCACTCTCACCTATTTCTCATGTTATTGGAATGTTACAAGAAATGTTACATGAAATGAAAAGTACTTGACTTGGTGGCGTTTGGACGAGTATCCAACGACCATACTTGTTACCATTGAGTTCAACCCCATTGGTAATTGATTGAATCGAGCCGGCAAGGGTTTGGTCGTGACAATTAATGAGTCTTGGATAAAGTTATAAGGAATCTTGTAGTATGAGAGACTCTCGATTCCGGTATACTCGAGTAATACCACAGTGCAAGTGTTTGGAGTTCGGGCCCGGTAGGGGGATGTTAGGTGGAAGGAGTGGGAGTTAAGTGAAGTCTACGGTTGGTTACTTTTAAACATTGACGGAGAGTCAATGAGAAGATGATCTGATCAAGAATGCAAACGAGAAAAAAAGGGCTCTTGAGAGCCGTCCATATCCTTTTATCATCATTATTGATGTGTGTTTTATTTACCTTTGATGACTTGGAATGAAAAGCTTGATGCCCATATGAACTTGGTTGCTTGAGTAGTATTATCTCATTGGGCAATTAGCTCACCCCGTTCCTTTTGTTTTCCTTACAGGAATCTGACTGCTTATGGAATGACTTTTGATAATTAGTTGTCGAATGAACTAAATGAATATCCCTTTTGTATAGTTTATGAGTTGAAACCCTACATGTGCCTTTGGGGCCGTTTTCACTTTTATTATGGCAACCGTACATGTATTAATTTTGAGTACCTTTCATATTCCATTTTGGCTTGTAAATGCTGAATTTGATGTTGTATATGTATCTTTGATGTATGGTTGGGTTCTGACGGGTCAGTTACTATTCATGGCCGACTCCGGATTTCATTTTTTTCTTTTGGGTTATTTTGCCATTGTGACTTGTTTACGCTCGTTATAAGTTCCGGAACGCGATAGACCGCTCTAAACTGCACCGTTAGTCCTGGCGAGAGTTGGACAGGCAGTCCGCTAACCCTTTGGTTCGCCTTAGGGGAAGGTGGGGCTGTCACACTGTGAATCACACATCATCAAATCTGACCAATTGAACGAACCGCTCCATAGATATCTATGCATGTCTATTCCCTCATATTTGCTATCTAACTGGTTTAAGTTCAAAACTGATGTTGAGATCTGACGAGAAAATCCAAGATATTTTAGATCTAATAAATAGATCTGAGAAAATAAATAGCCAAAAAATAAAAACTAAACAAAACTCTCACCAGGATAGTACGGGAGAGAAGAAAACTCTCACTATGATAGCTTGAGAGAAAAGAAAACTCTCATTAGAATACTCTATAAGAGACTTTATTAAATAAAAGTAAGAACAAAGAAATAGAAAGGGAGAACAAAGTAAGAGAAAGGGAGACCTTGATTAATAGCCAAGATCCCCCTCCTATGGAGGAAAAAGAGTAGAGAGAAGATTGGAGATAGAAAGAAGGGGGAGAGAGAGTTTAGGGGTGAGAGTGACGATACTTGGAAGTTAAATCTGATGATTCATTATATCATCATAAGTAGGATTAATTTTCTTTGCAACTATGATGAATTAAGATATGAAGTATTATTATTAACCAGTTGTGGTAGAAGTTTTTGGTAGTATGAAGTATTAGCTGGTCATAAACTACTGTTATCCTAAGTCTAATATAATAAAGGTAGATCGAAAAGCATAGGAGGTTATAAAATCTAATAATTATGAGTAAATCTTATATATACTGACAGTGTGTACACTATCACAATTGGATACACGATATATATGCAAAATTTGGATTTCAAATTCAAATTTGGATTAGGTATCATTCATATAATGGTGAAAATATATACACTGTCAGTGTATAGAGTATTAATTCAATAATTATATGGATTGATCTTAGAATAAATTTTATATACACTGTCAATGTATACACTATCACGGTTGGATGGATGATACATGAGCAAATTTTGGATTTCTAATACAAATTTTGCACATGTGTCATATATCTAATCTAATGGTGATAGTATATACATTATGAGTGTATATAAGATTACACTATCACCATTAAATATATATATAAGGAGTAATTATGGCGTCAAAGTTTCATCTCTCTATTTAAAATACTTTTTTAATACTACTTTTTCTAATTGGACTAATTTTGTTATAAAAACCTTAATCTCAAGGGAGGCTTGTGTACTTTTATAAACTTCAAGAGGGGCTAGTGAAATTGTTAGAAATCTCAAAGGAGGTTTCTGAAATTATCCCTTGTTTAAAGCCAATTACGAAGTAAAATGCTGAATTGATGGCTCCAAAATCATGACTGACGAGACAATTACTTTTTTTCTTTGTTTCTCTTCTTCTTGTCTTTCAAATGTTACGTTCAAATTGATGGCTCTAAACTCGTGATTTAGACAAATGTGTGAAGAGCTGGACGTTACCTTCGAACGCCAATTTCTGTTTTCTATTTTTTTTGGGTCGGTGATGCTTTTCTGAAAAAACTTACTCTCGACTAATTTTGTGCAATCTCTGAGGCAGTTTGCAAATTAAGGAGATTCATAGAAGTCATCTCATTTTATTTTATCCATTTGTATCCGCATTTCGTTATCAATGGTACTTCTATTTCCCCCAAGGGAAAGAGAGTTCAACCATTTCTTCGTTACCCCTATTTTGATATTTTCCTCAGGGCAAAAGAGTTCAACCATTGATCTCACGGTCAAAGTAGCCAATATTGCTATCAATTTTGCCAAGTCTTGCCACTAGGGCTGCAAACGAATCGAGTGGCTCGAGTCAAGTTCGACTCGAGCTCGAGTCGAGTTCGAACTAGCTCGAGTCGAAATCGAGCTCAACATATTAAGTTCGTTTTTTATTTTTTTATTTTAAGTATATATATATTTTATATTTTTTTAATTTTAATAGTAAAATTACATATATATTCTTATTATTTTATTATTTATTAAAAAATATTTATTTTATTTATTTTTTAAAAAATAAAATAATTTTTTTTTATTTTTTTCGAGCTCGAGCTCGGTTCGAATCAAGTCGAGTCGAGCTCGAGCTTGAAATTGTGAGCTCGTCGAGCTCGAACTCGAGTTCGAGTTCAATGAAATTATGTCGAGACTTGGCTCGATTAGGCCAAAACTCGACTCGACTCGGCTCGTTTGCAGCCCTACTTGCCACACTTCGTTACTAGTATTTTCTTGGGATAATTTTAGAAGCCTCCCCTGAGATTTCTGATAATTTTACTGAGCTCCCCTAAAATTTAAAAAATTATATATGTCTCCTTTATCATTTAAAATGATCATACTATCCTTCAATATTTTAATGAAATTCCCTTGTTTGGTATGCTTATATTTAGAATGGCTTTAAAATTATTTTTTCGTTCTTTTTCCTTCTTATTCCTTTTTATTTTAATTTTTTGCCAATAAAATTGTAAAATTATCACTATTTTTTTTAGTTTCTATTGTAACCAAATGTCGAACTAATGATTTTTTTGATGAGTTAATTTTATACGTAATTTGTTGTTTTTTGGTAATTTTTGTTTTCTATTTTTTAGTATTAAAATTAACAATAAATCAAAAAGAAATTGCCCAAAATCACTAATAAATTATGATAATCCCACTATTCAAAAAATTCATAAATTCTGAATCAATTATTTCAACATTTTTTTTCTATCTTATAAATCTAAATTCATAATAAAATACCATCAAAAGTATCCTATTATAGTGATAAACTTATTATTATAATTATTTATCAAATAGTAAGTATGGACATAAAAAATTCGACACCTTTTCCTTACAATTACATTAGATAATTTTATAATTTTATAAGAAAGTAAATTAAAACTTATTACACATAGATATTTTTGGGCATTCATTTAAAAATTTGATCAAGTGAATATTATTTTAAAGTTTTATTACTAAAACTATTAAATTAAGAAAGGTATGTGTATTTTCTAAATATGAGGGAAGCTCAATGAAATTGTCAGGAACCTCAAAGGTTCCTGAAATTATCCCTCTTTTCTTTTTCCTCAGGGTAAAGCGTTCAACCATTGATCTCACGGTCAAGCGGCCACCATTCCTATCAATTCAGCCAAGCCTTGGTGCATATTATCAGTGTTCATGTGATCATTTCCCAATCTCCCAGCAAATAGCCAGTGGCCCAAAGAAAGGAAAGATTTGGTTATATTTTCCCTAGTACAAACTTTTGACATCTAGAGAAGAACCCTTTTTTTTTTCTCAAAAATGCATAGGGAGAACGTAGTGAACTTTTGGGTTTCAATACACACACACACACACACTTCATCAAAATAGAAGGCTTTAAAACGATCTCCAGGCAAATCACTTGCAAAGCCAGCAGAAATTGGAATTATAAGATTAAATCATATTTCTGTGCAGTGAAATAAATGGAAATTGTCCACGGATGAGATTACAGCAACATAAGCCTGCAACTCACAAGGAAGGTGCAGGCACTTAGATGCACCCACCCATTGCAGTTGGGCACAAGCAACTGTTAAGCGATTCTTCCATAGTCTTTTCTTCCACGGTAAGCAGGGGGGATACTGTTGATCGGATGGCTGCTCCTCCGGCCTACAACAGAAAAGAAGATCCAAATTTAGGGGCAAAAGATTTATCTACCCCTCTCTTGAATTGATTCAATCCATTTGAAAGGATAACAGACAGCCTATTTGGTTCTATTATCGATGAGTAGGAAAATAACGACCAGGACTCTTTTTAAGTCTGAGAAGGAGAAACAGAATAAAAATGATTAATATGATTTTTAAGGTGGACTTAGTGATTACCCCAGTGCATGCCAATGCTTCCAGGAGAACGAGGGCCACCAGAAGAAAAGCTCGACAAAGGGGGTTGGACCTTTGCATGATTCCACTCCATGCCATGATTCCCATGGTTAATTCGTTGAATTGGCTGTTGCCCCAAACGGCTTGGGGAACTTGGGGAAAAGTGAGGCATTAAATACGATGTCTTGGTTACTGGGTGGATATACCCACCGCGTGCATCATGAGCTGAAGTAGGGCTACCCACTTCTCCAAGTGTGACTCCGCCTTGATGACTGTAAAGATAAATAAAGCATGGTTAAAAAGAATGACAAAATAATTGAGAACAAAAACTGAAAGATAAGTGACTTTGGCAAAAAACCCACACGGTTGGTATTGAAATCAACTCATCCACATGGTACAAATACTGCATTAGACTAAGGAATAACTTGGTTTTGTTGAAGTGCTAACCACTTTCAAAATGAAGATTTTCCAGAAAAAGTATTTAAAGTTGTCCAATAAAACCAGGTCCCAAGGATGTGTTCTTATCACAAGGCAAAATGTGGAAAACAGATACTTAAGAATTTCAAATTTGACTTATTCTGTCTCCAAACAAGATTCTATCAAAACACTCCAGAATTTTTGCAAGACGAGCAGGACTTCATCGAATTCAGAAAGGACTCTACAATGTAAGCTTTGACGATCAATATTTCTAGTTGCACTAAGACAGGCACGATACAAATGACACCCTCAAATGAAAGGATTTGAGAATTCATAAAAGTTTCAAATCACTACATATTGCAGAAAGAACATCTGGAGTTCAAGGACCATAGAACTCTACAGCGCACACAATTCTGTCCTAAGGGAAACGATATACTTTATTAAGAGGAAATGAAAAGCACCATATATTGTCAACCTCATCATATTTATATCACACATTTCTTCCTCTAACTTCACCTTTTGTTCATGCACTTAGTCCACATTCAAATTCAAACTCACATCAGATAAAATTCAATTAACCGTAAAGCAAATTCAGTTGTGGAGATATATCTGAAGATCACTAGAAAGAAGATATCCATTTTCATAACAACTACATCATCCAACTTAGAAGAAGAATTTAATTAGATTAGATTTTGCATAATCCAAATCGATATGAAATGTACATTCAAAGTTAAATACAAATTTCACTGACAAATCCTAATGGTCAACAGATTTGCATGTTAAGGATGGAAAAATGACTCATTTTCACTTCTATACTGTCATTAACTTTTCCTTCTTGAGGAATATATTTTTTCAACATAACTTGTTGCAAATTTGAAAATCATCAAAATATGCACTTACAAATGCAAAATTGCAACTTATATTCAGTCCAAGTTCACATAACTGTAAAACCACAAAAAGTCTAAACATATCCTAGTCTCATTGCAAAGCAACACTTTCATGATAGTTGTCTATAGGATTATTGCTCCTCCTAAGAGAGCAAGAACCTTAAATGCAATGAGCAACACGTGGACTCGTGTAACTGATAAAATGAAGGGAACGACACTTTTTGGAAAGAAAATCTAAAGAAGCACAAAGCACCTTTGCGCTGACACGTTTGCACTTGAATTTGTCACACGATTGAATCTGCTAGCCCCAACCACTGGATCTGTAGAAGCCACACTATTCCCAAGATGCAATCCCTTGGTGAATTCAGCTGTCATGACACCAGCATCTGAGCTATCCTCTTGTAGAAGTAACTCCTCGCTGAAGCAATGCCACAGGAGATCAAACAAGTAGGATTATTATTTGTAAAATGAAAACCAACCAAATGCATCACCACCAAAGTATCAAATATTATTTAAGGAAATAGAATTTGTAAAATGAAAAACTTCCAGCATAGAACACCATTAGTCAAGATGGCTATTGACGAGCTGAATGTGTTACATTTGTAGTTTAAGACCCTATAAAAGCTTCTGAGAGGATCACTGCAATACTAAAACAATGCGAAGTTCTTGCTGAAAATGCAAGTTCCCCTCTTTAAAATCCATTATGAGTTCTCACTAAAAATGCACTCTTTAGAAATTTGATGCTGAATCCATTATAAACACCTTTCAAGTCCTCAATAATATTCAAAAATTCCTGCAACTGGCCCTACCATTCCCAGGCCCCAAAGAAGCAAAAATATTTAAAGTGAAGAAAAACTGGATAAGTGCAATAAAATCAAACTGTCTCTCCACTAAGAATTTTCTTTTCCCCAGAAGGGAAGATGTTGGAATTGTTAAAAAGTTGCACAATAATAGTCAGTCAAATAAAAAGAAGTTCACTAAAACCCGGTCACTTTTTCCAGGCTAGGAGGGTATATGGAGGTAGGGGACATAGTTGACTACCTATGCTAAACATATTACCATGCAGTATAAAAAAGCAGTCAAAAGATGACCACCTAAATAGACTTCTACTCGCCACATGTTGCACCTTTCTCAGCCACAAACCCACCAAAAAAATAAAGGTAAAAGACCCCTACATAAACAGAGACCACTATCATAATTAAAATTAACCATTGCTCAAAGCAGTACATAATGATAACAAGAAAACAACTTTGAAATCACCTCAATGCTCATAAATCAAACTACGAGCCTACATGTACTACCTATAGTTGGGATCCCAATCTCCTGGATCAGGCAATGAGGTACTAGCCTCAGGATTGTCATGCCCAACAATTTTAGGATGAGGACCAAGTGTTGCAGCTGAACTTGCCATGTTATGGGAAGTGGACTGACAAGCATGTGCATTGCTGCCCCCTTGTTGGTGCCTCCAATTTGTGACACTTGAGGTAGGATGCAGATGCAACAGTGAACCACCAAACACGCTAGAGTTTCCTTCAGCTTGGATGATACCATCTGTTACTTGGCCTAGCCACTGAGCGGATGATGCCAATTCTTGAGATTGTAAACTTCCAGAATAACCCCAGCTTTTTCTTCTGTGGTACTGGCCAACAGCTGCAACTTTTCCCAAAGGTGACCCATGACAATTGCCTCTTGCCGGAGAAGAAGGACCATAAAGCCCAGGAGAACCAGATAAAATCTGACCATACGAGCCAGGAGGAGTAAATTGTGAAGGACTACTGCCAAGGGACATTGGTGCAAAATTACCTGGACTAAAACCAAGTCCATTCCCGTGTGGTAGAGGCATAACACGCCTTGCATCTGGACTGTTACCAATAATGGAGGACCCACTATGAGGGTAAATATTCATTGCCGATGGACCAACAGGAGAGTAAAATGCAAGCCGACTGTTGGCATCACCATAGCTTCCATGGCTGCTTCCAAGTACAAGACCATCACTATAGCTGCCAAGGCTTCCCAAACTACCATAACTGCCGGCATGTGCAAATGGTAGAACCTGGAAATGTGAGCTGTTCTGAAGTGCAACTCGATTTCTGCCCGGGATCTACACAATCCAGCAATGAAATAAAGGTAACGTTTCAGCACAAGGTCCACCACATGCTACATTGCATCATGTTTAAAAACCTGGATATAAATACAGCCAACTAGCTCACATTAGGAGAGAGACCCGCAGCAAACCAATGACCTCCAGCTGGATGATGGTCCACCTTCACATTCTGATGCGATACAGGCTGCAAAAGAATTGGATAAAGTTCTAACAAGATCAGCATGAAAAATAGTGCTCTTTTTTTTTGTGGGGGGGGGGGGGGGGGGGGGGGGAGGAGGTAGTTTTGAGGCAAGGAAAGGAAAATGACAATCAAATTATAATTCCACTAAAAACAATTTCAAAAGTTAGTCCTTTTGAAAACAGTCTAGCGCTAAAGCATCCATCTTTTACGCATGTCTAATGCCTAGGAGTGAAGAATGCACAGGCAATTCTTGGTTATCAGGAAAGGCAATGTATCAGATGCCACTAGCAACTTTGACATACATACATAACTAACCAGTGGCCTTAAACAAGATTGTCTTCTTGTTTTAAAGCATATTGATGTGGAAGCAAAGAATGGAAGAGAGATCTAACAAAGCTAATCATGTAATCGCAATTAACTCATGTACTAGAAGATCTTACCATGCGAGGTGTCTCTGGGGCCGGTTTATAGGGACACATGAAAGGCTCCCCTGTGACAAAAGGATGCTTTGAAGCCTGCACACCATGTTTCAAACTTTATGAAATCTTAGCAAGTGTTGTATCATCATTCTAAATAAGCTTCACAGTGATGCTAAGGAGGGGGTTCTGCCAAAGTACATTACATTCTCTTCAAAATAAGGTTTTCTTATTTGGAGATTCCAAAGAATGACATATTCAAGGTTCAGTGTACAAAAGTCTAGAATGCCTTCTGTAGGGAAAAACTTCTTATAAAAGGTCTTTCACACGGAAAGCTAGCCATAATAATAATAATGGTCATAAGTTATCAGTTTCATGTTTGACAACTACTGCCACTACAACAGCCATAGATACTGCCACTATAATTTAACCATCTTCAGTAACATGTCACCTTACTGTCTTTTAACCATCTACACAAAAAAGGGCCGTAGATGCCTTATGCATTCATTTTTCAAGGACCGCAAAAGAGGTACGTCTTCTCCTTGTTACTATGAAAGTCACACAACAATCTAGTTTTAAAAATTTCAGTAGAAGAGACTAACAATTATATCTTTACTAATAAGTGGAGTATCCAATTACCTGTGAAGGTGACCATCTCTTTGCCGGATCAAACTCAACAAGTCCTCTCAAGAAATCAATCAGTGCCAATCGTATTTTACTTTCTGCCATATTTTCACCATTAAATAGGATCTTATCAGCGTTTCTTGAACATTAGACGATAAATTTCAGAAGCTAGAGTTTCACCTTTATAAGAACACTGTGAAAGCTAACCTTTAGCAATATCTTCCTCTGGCAAATTCTTCCGGTAAGGGTATTTAGCAACTATAGCTTCAAGGTTCATATGGTTGAAGTACTCCTTCCCAACGACTGGTTTTTTTGATTCTCTCTGAAAAATGCAATAAAAGAACTTACACAAGTACAAACAAGATGCAGAAAAGTAAAAGTTGATACAATAACAATCTGCCACAAATAGCAGTCATCATTGCCTTTATTCCAAAATATGTCAAGTGCAAATGTAAAATGTTGCACAAAGACATCCACTACAAAAATAAATGGCAAGTTCAGATGCTCCCTCTATTTCACACCATAAATACTTCCACACATGTAATTATGTTTCTTCACAACATGTGCACTCTGACTTGCTGCTTTCCCAATATAAGGAGCAGAGAAAAGGTTACATACATAGAACAAAATGTCGAATAAAAACCTACAACAATGTGCACAAAACAAGCCCCCATCAATGTATATTGACACTTGAGCATTGAGAAAATTACCTCGTGTTAGTATTATAAAGGTCTCTCCAATATCATGTCCTTTTAAGTAGCCTGAGGGACTTTTCTACCCAAGCATTTCTTTCCAATGAATCACAGGACATTTCTCAAAGGCATGAGTCTCAATGCCACCAAAACGAATAAAATCTAACTCAAACTTCGACTGATGTTTTCTTCGATTCAAACTGTTTGTTGAAAAGTTATTGATTTAACTTGATGGACGCCTCATTTTCAACCATTATAACTCTAATAATGAAATTTGACATTCTAAAACCCCTACGTTCAAATTGCATACACTGTTATCGTTTGGAAAAAAAAAAAATTGCATACACATTCCTATCCACTGTAATGCTCAGGCCAGGAAAAAGTAAACTTCAGCAATGCAAGAATCTTGACAACACTATAAAAGCAACACAAGAAAAGGCAACAAATATGTTATCCTTTGAGCATGGATGGGATTCAAAAACTGTCAGCTTTAATACCAAAACTCACAATATATTCTGAAGATTTAAGAAGAACACTTACAGTTTCATATTCTTCTTCTGTTAATGCCTGATATGCACTACATCTACTAGTTGCATCTAGACCACTTGCTGCTTGGTTGATGCTTCCTACAAATTTGAAGAACTTGCTGGTGTTTTTGGCTTCATTTAGTATATAATCTGGAGGTTGTCCCCTACAAAGATTTTGAAGTTTATGCCAAAAATGACCATGTTGCAGCTCAACAAAATAGTCTAAATCAACTTACAGTGCTGATCAAAAATGGGAAGGAAAAAAAATTGGAGACAAAAAGACAAGTCTTCCAATAATAAGATACTGATAAAGGAACAAGTGCTTATTCCCAACTCCATGAGCTTAAAGAGGAGAGGGGATTAGCAAATGCAGATCCAACCTCAATCAGCTTAGAGGTAAAAATAGAGCACAAAAGAAGAATTCAACTTCCAAGGTGCAAACCAAAATAAAGTCAAAAGGCTCAGTACTGCAAAGGACATGCATGTTGATTCACCTTCCTCACGAGTAACTGTAAAAAGAGCAGTCTCTCTAAGAACACGTGTAGCAGAGAAATTTTCTCTAAAAAGAGAAAGTTGCATATGGAAAATCTAGCATGAGGCTCTAGAATTGCTAAGTGGTGGGAAGATTATCTGACATAAATTCCGTGATCAAATATATCAAATTAGTCTCTTCTCAGTGATGCACCACAGGTCATGCATTTGATGTATCAAGGTCACAAACATGAAATGGTAATACCTCGGAATATTATCATTGTGGTGTAACTCATAAGATCATTAAACACACCATACCATGTCTTTTATAACAACCATCATCAAAGCAGGCAACTGGAAAGCCGAATGCACAATGGTCATACTTTTAGATGAATATAACTGAATTTCTTTATCTACAGAAAGAGAGAGAGATTGACAAAAAGCTTCACTCATAAGCTAACAGCAATGAAGGTCCGGCTTTGTTGTACAGAATTATTCGAAATGGCAAATGGTTCAATTAGATGCTATTCCAGCTCAACACCATATATCATCTCCAGCATAAGTTGAGTTACAAGCCAAGTAAAGCATCACACATTGATCCAAAGGCACAGGAATTCTTTTCCACTTCAAAAACATCATACATGCATGAATCTGATGTTCAAACCACCTCTCATTGAGCCAAAATTCCACCTAGCATGCCCCTGTACATTTCCTCCTGTTGACAAGTCTGACCAACCTCCCTCCTCCTCAAATGTCATCATCAGCTACCACAGTCCAGTGGGGGTGGTGAGGACCGGGTGAGTGGTATCATGAATCAATGTTCACTTGGTAGACAATTGTTTAATATAATCTAGGGCTCAAAATAACAGCTTTCAACTATCTTAGTTGTATTTATTGGCCTAAAATTAAGATCCTTTAAGTTTAGCTTTGTATTGGACTATTTCCAAAGCCTGGAAATATCAGAGAATGTTAAAGGCCAAATGTGATGAGCTAAACACGTAAAATGAACTAAGTGGACATGCAAGAATTTTGGGAAGGTTGAAACCAGTTAGCTACCTGAAATTAATAACCAGCCATAATCAACCCTAGAGAACTATCATTAGAAGGAAGCATTATAACACAGCTGCAATTTATAATCATGTCCAACCTAGCGAACCCTCTAAGGTTGTTATATCAGGCTGTAGATAATATGGCTCTTAGATGCTAAACACTTTACATGCTTTCTTCAAACCTTATGCGTTTATAATCAAAATACAAATGATTTTGCTGTTGAAGAGGCAAGACTACTGTATATTTTACCAGATGAAAAGGCAATCAATTATTTATCATGAGATTTAGCAAAACAATAAATTATCATTTTAATCAGTAAAAGTTCATAATGTTGCAATCTCAACCACAAACAAAAGAAAGTAGCCAACATTGAAGTTCCTCTGTCCATCTTTTTGCATCATCAAGTTTCTCATTTATATGTTTGCCACAAGGGGAATGGCAGTTTTAAATTTCCAGAAACTGCAGAATTGCCTAGCAAACAGGAATGGGCCTAGCTTGGCTGCTATTTTCTAGGTAAGCTCAAACTGAGTCTACTTTGCTATACTCGACTCTGAATAAACTCAGCACAAATAACCAGACATACCAACTCCAAAAAAAAGCTTGAGAGTCAATTGGATTGAAAAACCTAACACAGCATGGCAGAACAAAACCGACAAATTTTCATCAAGCTCTTAACTAGCCATCCTCTAGCTTTTAGTACAGGAACATAAGTGCAGTATAGTAATAAAAATCTATACAAATTATGATCTGATTTCTATTCTTGATCAGTGCATAGGTACCTAGAGAAAACAATGACAAAGAATTGAATATGTAACAAATAAAGGCAGAAAAAATGCAGCTAGTATGTTGTAATGCATCAAAATTTCCTATGGCTATAAAAGTACTCAAGTCTTCACTATGGCTTGTAATGATTTATAGGGGGTAGTAGTTTTGCTGGTAGAGTGGTCAGGCAGTGTCTCTAAACCGTTAACTGGAAAGAAGAAAGTAAGTATCAAGCTTTGAGAATGCAAAAATTACTCAATAAAAGCTTGGGAATGCAATACAGAACAACAGAAAGAGGTTGATCATGCAATGAAGACAGATGGAAAGATAAATGAGTCCAATTTATCTAGCTTTGAACTCGAAGAAAACCTTCGCATACAAAAAGAAGTTGCTCCAGCAGCATCATTATGTTTTGGAAATACAACAGTACAAAGACAAACCTAAATACCTGTGAAACAACTTCAAATGTTCTTGATACATTAAGAAAAATGGGAAAGAAAAACCGTCAGATCTATTTTTCAGAAAATAGACCAACATAAGCAATTGCCGTCAAAAGCCACTAAAGAATGACCAACAACAGCATAGCACAAGAAAAACAAGAACGACATTATCACACCTAAAAAAGAAGATGACTCTGGATACAGCAGGAAAGACAGAGGAAAAAAAGGCCTTGTCATCGTCCGGAATTCTTCAAAGTTACAATCTTTTGCTTGGTTCTGTATATTCTGAGAGTTAAGCATAATTTTCAATTCTTTATTTATTTGAGGTGACGATCTTATTTCTCTGTTAACAGAAGTCCTCCATTCCTACCAAGACCCAGAGAAAAAAAATTACAAGGATGCAATGCCAATATTAACATGGTACACCAAAAAGAACCACACATATTTCTGAAACAAAAATGAAATGGTCAAAATCCAACCAGTTCAAAATAAATAAGATAGCAAGTTCAAAATAAATAAGATAGCAAAATTCCTTATCTCCACTACCACGCACATTTATTTATTACAAACACGAGGATGTTCCTCTTTATCTTACTGCCACACACACTCACACATACAGAAATAATTCTCTGACAGAACCCCAAAAAGAATGCACTGAATTTTAAGGACATGGTAAAACAACAGAACCAAGTTTGGGAGTAGTGCAACAACATACCCAAGTATCTTGATCATCCTCTTCAAGAGATCAAACTCTGAAGCTCCTGGAAATAATGGAAGACCCAGAAACAACTCAGCAACTATGCATCCAAATGACCACATGTCAATAGCAGTCGTGTACCTGGGCATAGTTAAGGTGTAAACTAGAGAAAATCCTTAACTACTCACCCAGAGGCCTCAAGTGCATAACAGAGATTAGCCTAGCAGCTAATAGTTGCAAAGGAGTCCTTAGCTAGATAGCTAATCCGGGTTTGAATGTGGAATTGGATTTTTTCAGGAGTTATACTTGCCTATTTATGCAGAGTTATACAAGCATGTTGATTCCATTTCATAACACCCAAAACTTTAACAGTAATGTGACTATCTGCGGGTGCCCACTAATGGAAGACAAATTGCACCGGAGCTCATACATAAATTACCTTTGGTAAGGCTGCACAGAGGAATCATTTCAGACTCAAAGAAGAACCTAATAGTACTCAGGGAAAACATTTAAAAACAGCACTACTTAATGGGCCCCCCAAAGCTAGTGTTGGTTAAGCAAATACAGCTGCACAGATGTTATATAACCAAAACCTTTATGTTGGACAATGCAGATTAATATATATGTAAACCATAACTACGACATATGAAAGATCAAGTATCACTTCCAAAAATACTAAAAAACAATTCCAAGGCTCCAGAATCTTTCGAATATGACACTGATGGTGTAAAAAGAAACCTTTTTTTAACCTGTGTCCAAGTTCATCAAGCAGCAGCACCTTCGTGTAAGAAAACTTTTAAAAAAAGAAACTCCCAGACAACCAAATTCAGCATTTCTACGGACCAAAAAAAACATAATGCAGAAGATCTAGAACAACTCAATAAAAAAGACATAATGCAGAAGATCTAGAATGACTCACCAAATTGCAGCAGTCAAGGTAAAACCAGTACTCTTTCAGAGAAAAACAGAAGAAAAAAAAAACTTATGTTTATACATAGAAGGATACTGATATCCAAGAAGAACTTCAGGGGACCTATAGTATCGGCTCTGTCAAAGAAACAAAAGATTTGTACACATCAGAACCAGAAAAATTCATTTTGAAGAAGTGCCAAGGTAGAAAAAGAAACCTGAATGTAAGAGTAAACAGTACGGTCCTCCATGCATGCTGATCCAAAGTCTATAATTTTGATTTCTGCTGGCTTTACACTGCCAATTAAATGTGGGACAGTATAACGAAAAGTAGCATGCAGCACAATAGGAAGAATAATCATAACTGCAGTAGCTCACCTCGTGCACAAAAGAATGTTTTCCGGCTTGAGATCACAATGAATGACACCAGCATCATTCATTAAAGCCAACCCACGCAGTATCTTAGAAGTGAAGGAGACATCATTAGGGCATGACTATAGGGAAAACATTAGCGCCCCAACCATAAACAATTTAGTTTAACAAAAATATGAGCACTACCTGCTTCGAGAACAACTGAACAATGCTCAACGACAATCCCCTAAAATGATTCAACTTTATGAGTTCATACCTAAGACAATAGTCAAACCCACGCAATGTCGTGTTAGCAACAATGCATCTATAATACATGAAGGAAAGTTCTAGAATTATGTTAGGCAAATAGAGCAATATTTTCTGGAACATACAGGTTGGTGTCGAGTAATTCAAAAGCGATGCAGAGATGCCGCTGATACACAAAGTAATCATAGATGCGGACAATATGGTGCTTATCCTCAGGATCAAACTTCTTATTTAACTAGGAAGAGAGAATAATTAACAATAAATAGCAGAAATGCAGATGAATCACTGGAAACCACAAAAATAAGCCAGTCAATAAAGACCAGAAGCACTTTACTGTTGTCAATATAGAAACTTCAACCAACGCCTGTTGATAGTAAGCAGGTTGATTCTTTATGATCTTTAAAGCAATGAAACTCTTTGTTTCCGCAGCCCAGCACTTAGCAACCTGCCCAAAAGTCCCATGTCCAAGAATATCTTTGACAATGTACCTGCAGATAACCATATAATACAATATAATATAGCGTCTGCAAAGGAAAGAAAAGATATCTTCAAAAGTCAACATAAAAAAGCATTATAGTTCCCCAATTTCATCCCAAGAACTTCCATGATTTCCAGGGATAGTTAGAAGTATTCTCTACTAAATATCAGCACCATATCATTTAGATCCTCCATACATCATCTGATTCTTAGGCAGCCCAAACCATTGCCATTGATGACAATTCATCATCTTCAGCCTTTTGACCACAGTTTTTAACCAGTCATTATAATTGATGATTTCAAGAAGCTCCTACAAAACCACTACATTGGATGGTGGGGGGCCTGAGTCGAGTAGGGCAGAATTACTAGAAAAGGCCAAAACCAAGACCCTACCAAACCAGGTTTAGTTCCCATAATAAGTACCCATATCCGACCCCATCCAACAACCTGCTAGACCAACCAAACGGGACCTGTAAAAGTTGGGCAGACAACCAGGTAGTACTGCAGAACCAGTCAATTTGTTATTTCTTTTCCCCAGAGTAAGGTCGCATGGTAAACTTTTTACCACACCTTTGCAGAATCCAGTAAAGTTTAAACCCAATCTCACAACCTGCTAAGTTATTCTTTTCAATCTTCACTATAGACAAACTATGATCCAAAAGCACCTTAAAAGACAGACAATTATAATCCAAAATCACCTGAAAAGACAGACAATTAGTATAAAATTCTACTTGTACGAAAAGGAAATCTTGAAGTACACAAAGTTCAGATACAAATTCAAAATGGTTTTAACCGTAATCAGACTAATTAGAAGCACAAACCCTAAATGCATCATGAGGTGCAGACAAATACAAAGATTAAATTAAATGGGCATAAGTTGACTAGAAAGACTATTAACTATTCCTAACTTCTCGAAGGTTTCACCACTAGACATATGCACCATAGTTTACATTAGTGCTTATGACATAGATAACAAACTGCAGAGAAGGAATTTAAAAAAAAATACACACAGAACATATGCCTGCGTGCATGCACAGACACAGACAAGCTTCATAAGTAAAGCTTAGAGCACACATTACTTAGAGAAGTACACTCCTATAGTGTTGTGTAGTAAAATCAAGTTAATGATAAGTCGTGAGTCTTTCAGGATATCGTTAACAGATAAGGTTGTTGTCCTTTAATTACATCAGTGAACTTAGATCACTCTGTCACACTTCGCCACTAACTTCTTTCCTCAAGGATTTAGGTTAGGGAGTATGAGAAGAGGTTTGAACTTTTTTAAGTTTCAATCAGGTTAAAGTGTAGGTCGCAGCACTGGTCCAACCACGTCCTATCTGACCCATTTGTCAAGTCAACAGAATGAACACTGTACCCTATAGCCGGGAATATAAACCATAATCTAACAGTAACAGGTTCCAAAATTCACTCATATTGTCTCTAGTCAAGATCTTTAAGCCTGTACCTAGCCTGTCACTGTTCAAAGCACAGTCCCTGTTCACCCTATCTTTTTGCTAACCTACAATTGCTATAACATCTTAATCTGGAGGAAATCTCTCGTACACCATTGGCAATTATGTTAGAACTAAAAGGAAAACATGAAAGAAAACTTGTAATGTACACTCAACAAAAGCAAGCTTTCCAAAGCATATTTTCCTTCAAGCGTGACATATTTCACACTGTTCAATCCTGCAAAACTCTTAATTGATCCTTTTCTACCAGTCAATCATGCACTGAAGGAAGCTTCACAAGAAGACCAAAATATGAAGTTCCCGAGTTTCCCATGGGAGTAACCAAGCAACTCAACCTGCATAATAATCTCAGCATACGATCCTTTTTAGAATTGGCTCATACACACACACACAAACAAAAAAAGCTTCAAAAGGAAACCAGAATATAAAGTTGCCAATCTCCCTGTGGGAGTGACCAAGCAACTGAACCTGCAAGACAATCTCAGCATTTTGAGCCAATGATTAAATACTCGAGGAGATGCCAATGGTAAATATGCCTCACAAGCTTAACTTGTATTCAAGATCCATAAGCACTCTACACATGCCTCTATATTATGCATCTATCTCTCTCATATAATTAATACAAAAACAAAAGAAAGAAACCCATCAACCACCACATACCATGGTAAAGAAAAACTTAGAAGAGATAAAGAAAAATATGGGAATAAACTAAGGAAAACATAATAAAGTTGCTTAAAGTATTTTAACTCTTCTTTTCATATAATATAAAGAATGACATAGAATGCCCCTAAACATATACTAAAGAACTTAAACAAGATAGGCTAGTAGTTCACACAATTAGGAGTTTAATAGGCTATTTGAAACTCTTGACAACTGAGTGATCAATTTAAGATGGAAAAATAGTTTAGTGGCCTGCTAGGTTATTTGCGCTATTAGAATATCTGCCTATAATTACAAATGTTACAAATGCACAAAAGTTAATAACAAGACCAATGCAGAATGTAGAAATTCAATTTCCAATTTAGTATCTCCTCATCTGTGTCTCACCCCAATTTGTAAGACAGATACAGCAAGTTGCTCTACTTAAAAGAGTCAGAAAATCCCAAGAAAAATGTGAACATGTAATTCAAGAGAAGAAAGTTCGAAGTTCAAACCTTCGTTTGGTGTCCATATTGATCAGTGCATAATTAACAGACAGAATCAAGTCTGAATTTGCATTATCACAGCCATCATTCAAAACTCCAATAGATGGTGTTGTCAGGAACCTCTTTGGGTTCAACGTTTCTGAATATTGGAAATGAGGGTTGCATAGTTGATATGTTTCAACGATGTCCTTAGTTAACCTTACCACCAACTGCAATGTGAAGGAATGTGTTATCCATGCTCAAGGTCACAATGAATTTAATTCCTCAATAGTATTTGAAATTCACGTAAAAGGTGCAACAAGCCAACATGCACAATAACTAGGCATCTTCCAATATACAAGCAGGCATTCAAAAGAGGCCAAATCGGCAAGGGCCAAAAAGAGGGGGGGGGGGGGGAAAAGAAGCATCGCATGTAGGCATGCTACAGCACGAAAGCAGATTAACAGTACACAAGTAACCAAGCTGAAGAATGCCATTATGAAATAACTGGTGTTTTCTTTTCTTCGCATTGCACTCTCTATTTTGTGATGTTGGGAGGCAGTATGGGAACATCTCCAATCACCTACCTATTTAGTCAAAATGATTCTACACATAAAATCTCTTGCAATCAGATTATTTTGACATTAACTAAATTTGCACCTTAAATGCAAACACATCGAGATCAAAACTTATTCATTGCATTAAAATGCTTGATGACAGCATCCAACCGAAAAATGGCTATCTAATCACTGTGAAAAACATGAGCAATAATCACCATAAAAGAAGTAGAAACAGATACGGCTATACACAAAAACATCTCTAGCCACTTAGTGTCATGGACTGTAACAGTGGCACCCAGCACCACTGCAAGGAAGAATTCTACTGTAAAATTTTCCAACTTGGCAAGGTGATGAAGTAATTAAGCATGCTTGCTGCTCACCATACAAAGTGTCTAGAAACAAACTAAAAGTTCCCAAACTAAAGACCGACATCATACTCTGTATTGATCTTAGTGATCCATATAATATTGAAAGACATCTAAGGCCAAAATCAAGGAATTATAGTGATTGCGAGTGGTTAAACAAGGAGCTTCAAGCAAATCCTCCAAAAAAAGATATGCATTTGAGGGCTAAAATGCAATTTGGTAAGAGGATTTCCTCTTTTCTGTTCTCTCAAGCGGAATGCACGACATCCAGACAGGTCTTGATGCGGGAGAAAAAACAGAAAAGGACAACCCTCTAGCTCAATAGGTTAACAAGCACAAATTTAAAACAATCATCACAAGTTTAGAACCGAAGAAAATAACACTTACGGGTCTTCTAACGACAACGCGCAAAGTTTGGGGCTTTGCACCAGCAGCAACAACGGGTGTATAAGGACGGAAGACCAGCTGGCTTGGATGCCATCGCACCGCAACAGACAAAAAAGATGGCGATTGCGATGGCGATGATGAGCCGTCGGGTTGTCCTGCCACTTGAGGGGACCTTTCAGATTCCCCGTCCTTGTAACTATGAGTGACCTCATCCATTTAATCCTCTTCCCCAATAACTCCCGCGGGATTTATTTTTGGTTCGAGGCTATGTTAAGCCGTGAGTGAGGGATTCAACAATTCACGTATCAATCTTCCAGCAAATTCAACCAACTTACCAGAAGATTGTAAGCCCATCCTCATTCGCCAATTACCCAGCAGTCACGACAATGCGATTTTCAGTAATAGATCCATCCCAAACAAGATTCAAAGCAATCCTCCACCGCGGATCGTTCTTATGTTGACGGCAACGGGGGAGAGCTGTACTGTGTGATTCACCCCCTACCCTCCCCAAATGAAACTAAACACAAACAAGGTGGAAAGGAGAAAGACGGATAGACGACGACAGATAATATTCAAATATCCACGATTGGCAACAAATACACAGGAATAAAAAGCGATCAAAATCAGGAATTGCTCAATAAATACTAGTTACTACAACAGAATCAAAATGGAGTAGTTGTTTCTGTGAGCCAGAGAGAAAGAGAGAGAGCCATCGTCGTCGCTTCCTCCAGATGAGATTTTTAGTATTTTAGGCATTTCTTTCCTGGGTTAATTCCAAAAAAAAACCCTCTAAACATGCTCTTTTCTCGCCTTGCCCTTCTATAGGTTGAATTGTACCAATCCACCCCAGTAATATTACAAAATTTCCAATTAGGTGCAATCCTAGTAAATAAAATATTTTTCTTAATAAATAATAAAATATTATGAATATATATGTAATTTTATTATTAAACTAATATATATATATATATATATATATATATATATACTCGAACTCGCGAGCTAACGAGCTTAATATTTTTCATCTCGAGTTTGAGTTCGAGTTCGATTTTGTCAATTCGAACTCGATCAATATCGAGTTTGAGCCAAACTTTGACTCAGACCGCTCAATTCGATTGCAACTTAAGTCACAACCATATCTAGTCATACGAGTTTGACTGTTTGTGGATATTTTTAAATGGTATGTAAAATTCACACACACAAATATGACTGATCGTGGATATTTTTAAAAGGTTTGTAAAATTCACGCATCCAAATATACATGTATATGTATATGTGTGTTAATATATATATATATATGTGTATGTATGCAATGTTCGTAGTTTCAATCAACTTTTCATATTATGGTCTATTTGGATATGTGTTTTATAAAACTCGAACACAGATGAGTGTTAATGTATTATCAAAACATTTGCTCCGGTATTTTAAAAGTATTTTTAATGTATTTTTTGAATATTTGTAAATATATTAGTGAAATTCCTTCCTCCTGCTCTACCTCCCCCCTCCCCTTCATCCCTAACAAGCCACTTTTCCTTCTTATTCTTTTTTCTATTATTCATCTTTTCCTTCCTTCTTTCTTTTTCTCCCATTAACTCTTATTCTCTATATATATAGCTCTTGTATTCCTTGCATATGTAATCTATATGTGTATTGGGAGTGCAACAAGGATGCTGAATGTAATTTATGGGTTTGAAGTTTTAGTAGTCGTTTGGATTTAAATTCATATTATTTTAGTAAATAGAGATGGAAGATAATTGAAACTCACGAACTTAGCTCAATAAAAGCTTGTTTTAACTTGATTTGTCAACTAATCAAGCTAAAAACTAATGATATCAATGTTTATTGAAGTGTCAATTCATTGAGGATTTAGCTTGGTTGGAAATGTTTAAATAAGAATATTTGGATCTCATATCTTAAATATATAAAAGGGGGAAGGGGAATAGCTACAGTTCAGCCATGGGCCGGTTTCGATGGTAATTCTGATGATTTCGTGGGGTGTCTTGGTCTTTCCATCAACAAAATCCTCCAAATCACACAACAAAATCCATCACCCCCAACACAGGCTACCCTGCGCTTGGCGCAGGGCCCAAAAACTAGTAGACTTGTAAAGTCACAAAGATATGTAAATATAATTTTATTAAAAGGAAAAGCATAATAGAATGTCCTTATTTTCATTGTTAAATTTAAATTAGATAAGTAGTTCTTCTATTTCAAATGCTGTTCGAATATAAAGCAAAATTACTTGAACTACATATAAGTAATTGTAAAATGTACAATAATTGTAATCACTAAAGTAAAATAATTTTGAATAGTCTATATGATAGGGGTGAAGTGCAAATAAATTAAATTAACAGCAAAATAATTTAGTAGTTTTGGTAAAAAAATGGCACCATTGTGAAGGGTGAAATTCACAAATTAAATCCAAAATAACATTTTTTAAGGTATTTGAATTTTAAAAGAGAATCTTGAGAATTTTTAAAATACGACGGGAAATTTTGTACTATTTTGTGGGTTGTCACCATTAATTAACTCTATCATGGTTTGAGTTAAAGTGTCACCATTAGTTTTTTTCTATTAATTATTTTTTCCATTCAAACATAAAAAGGAGAAATTGAAATAAGAAATAGATAAATAAGAACTATAAAATAATACTAAAGATTTGGTTTAAAAACTTATAATGATATTTGTAGTCAACCAAAAAAGACTTGGTAACTTTTGTTTCTTCTTTATTTGTTTTATATTTTCCTTTTATCTTTTTGGTTTCTTACTTATTTTATATTTTCCTTCTATCTCTTTTGTATTTGGAGAGAATTAAGATTTTGTAGGCCAAAGCATATATTTTCAAAATCATCTCTTCTCTTTAAAAAAGAAAAAAGACAGAAAGAAAAGGAAAAAGAAAACAAGTAATGAAAGGATTAAATTATCAATTTTTTAATTTGACTTTGATTTTTTTGCTATTCATTGTTAGTTTTAATAAAAAAACTAACGGTGATACTTTAATTTAAATTATGAGAGATTATATATAGATTTTTAAACTATAGGGGAATTATGTGGCAAAATATCAAATTACAGAATGTAAAAGGTAATTTACAATTTTACCCTTTTAATAAAGAAAACGATCGTAGATGAACATCCGAAAATACTTGTGAACGGACCCAAGTGGAGAATTTATCCAAGGAGAAGGCACCGGAGAAGAATTCACGAATACTAGGGAAACACCCGCAGCATCTGACGAACGAAAGGGGAGCCTGTTATACTCACTTTCTTCTATGGCCATGGCGCTGTTGACGCGGCCGAACGCGGCGGCTCTGTGGGTGGGCAGGTGTCGTCTCTTTTGCTGTCGTACTCTCGTTTCTCTGCCAGCAAGACGGGAAGGACATCATTTCAGTGCTCTTATATTCTCGAATGTGAAGCTTTCCTCTCGCATCGGATTGACGGCTGTTCCTGCTGTATCTCGTCGGGAATTCTGCGTCCGTGCGGCAACTGGGGTCAATGATTCCGGCTCAGTGGACTCTACTTTGATCCAGTCCATGGGGAGGAAGGTTCGATCCACTGAACGCATCTCTTTTTTGCCCTTCTTGTATGATACATTCTGTCAAAACGAGCTCCTCTTATCATTTTCTTCACTTAGTCGGAGCAATCTTTGGCTCAAGAGAGTTGCTTTATTTGCGTAAAAATGGTTGATCCTTTGTACCTGCGGCAAAAGAGACCAGAAATCTTTAAAGTAGGAAAATTTCTTCGGCGAATTATGAATGTTATATGGCGGGACTAGGATGAAGCCTTTGGGAAAATCCACAGTTGACAAATTTCAGTTACGCCGGCCAACTTGATTATCTCGGGGTAAAATATCAGTATACAATTAACTAGACCTTGAAATGGAATGAAATTTATTTAGTATTTTACTGCTAACGACTTTGACACCATTAAATGGTTAAAGAAAAAAATAAAAGGGACGTGGAGATTGGGGCTGGTTCCTTGGTGTAAAAAAGGAGAGTTCCTCTAAAGTAATACTGCATCAAATTCTGGATGCAGATGAAATTAGAAATGTTTTAACTTTGCAACTCATTCTCATTCATGATGAATTTCTCTTTTGATCATGATGAATTTCTCTCCTTCTCATTCTCATTCTCATTCACGAAAGTATTCTCTTTTGATCATATTGATGGCTTTTGCTCTTAAGATTGGTCTCCATGTCGGTGGTTAGTATTATTGATGAGGTTAGAATGGAGATTGGTTTCAAGGATTTTAAGGTGATGCCAGCCTCTTGATCATTCACTCATCCCTTAGGATTCAATTGGTGCTTTTGTTAGCTAAATGCTTAATCTGAAGTTCATTGATGGTTGTTGATGTTCTATAATTGCAAAAAATTGGTCATCTACGACTTCATAGTTGGTTGTTTGAAATTTTGGTATGCACAATTGAATCGTAGTCCTCTCAGCACTCATGTACAGACCACCAGCGATCAGTGATCCGATTGCTGATGAAGAAAGAGAATTCTTCGTTCAGTTCTTCACCTTATCGACTACTTGTGTAATTTCCATTACTGGTTGACAAATCTTTTATATCCTCCAATCGTATTCCCTTTTGGTATAACTAGTCTTTTTAGTGAATTTTTTAAGTCAAAATTGTGACATGGGGCATCCTTTATTTATTAGATAGCTCAGGAATATATGGTTTGACAAATGTTGGATCATCATGTGTTATACTTTTGTAGGGGACTTAGTTCTCTATTCATATATATATATATATATATATATATATATATATATATATATATGTCGGTGTTAACTTTCAGATTCTCAATGCTTCTGCTATTCTGTGTTTCAACAGATCAAGGAACAGCTTAATGCGGAATCCGTCATAGTGAAGGATTCTTATGGTGATGGTCGCCATGTAAGGTGAATTTGCCGTTGTCGTTTATTTAATACATTTAAGGACATCTGATGCCTTCTGTTAATCTGGCTATGAATATTCTCATTGGCTGTAATGTGAACATTAATTGCAGTGAAGGATCTTATATGAAGCAATCATCCTTAACACAGTGCTATGAATATTCTCATTGGCTGTATTGTGTTTTGCAGCATTGATGTAATCTCTACAGCTTTTGAGGGTCAATCTGCTGTGGGTAGGCAGAGGATGGTATACAAAGCTATATGGGAAGAACTTCAAAACACAGTGCATGCAGTTGATCAGATGACCACAAGGACTCCTGCAGAAGCAGCAGCAGAGGGATAAATTACTGCACACATTGGCATATCGTGTTCCCGTATTGTCTACAATCCAACTTTACCGGACTAATATCCTCATCACAGGAAATAAGTTGGTTAAAGAAAGTTGTTTAGTCTCTAGACGCACATTTGAACAATGGTATCTGCTTCATGTTTTTACTCTATTCATTGATTTAGCCTTCATGTTAGTCCTGCTGTTCTTCCCTTTCCTACGTCTACCTGGATTGGTGGGAGCATCAAGGATGCCTGAGGGGCTGCGGCACTAATGTTAAGTTCGGTTTGAAAAGTATGGCTTAGATATTGGTAAATGCTTTAAATCAGATTTTTTGAAGGCTGCTGTTAGACTGCTTAGGAAACTAAGCCATGTCCTACCAAAGCTTGCGATTCGTTTTATACATTTGACGTTTTAACACGCGGGGAATGCAAATCCACCAGGTTTGATAGCACTAGCTGGGAAATCTTAATACTTCAATTTTTCTCTTACCATCCTCAGTAGTTGTTAATTACGCAGACACTGAGCTATTATATCCATAGCCTTGAAGTCTGTTCAAATGTAGAATGATCCAATTTTGGATAGATGCATGTGTAAACAGCTTTAAATTACAAAGCGAAGAAGTACGTGTCGTCAACAATAAATCATCTACGAAAATCTACTTGGTTATCATATATACAAGCATCAACAATTGGCGCACCTTCATATACAAGAATAAGCAACTTTGCTGCAAAGGGATTGTAATCTTTTGTCAAATAGGTAGAATGTTTTGCATACGCTGATCAGCCCCGAACATTCAACCAAATGAAGGTAATATGGGATTCATGGCAATGCCAGATCCCCCAAAACTCCCAGGCTCGGTGTGCTTCACTCTACCAAAATATCTGATATGCCGTAGCAATCTGGCCAAGAAAGGGTTATGACATATTGTTGAGCTATCACAAATGACGGCAACATGTTTGCGCGCTCTTGTTATAGCAACATTCATTCGCCGGCTATCCCCTAAAAAGCCAACAGCGCCCAAGTTGTTTGAGCGCACCTAAAGCATGTAAAGTATAACAACATTTCAATAGTCTGGACCATTTAAAACTCAACAAAAGGTCAATAAAGAAATATTTAAATGACTTTTTAAGTGGATACCATGGATATTATGACGGCATCTGATTCCCGGCCTTGGAAGCTATCAATGGTTGCAACATCAACACCCGCTGCCTCAGGAACCTCATCAAGCCTGTCCCTTAGTAGCTGCACTTGGGCAACATATGGGGACTGCACAGCAATGGCTGTTGGACTAACACCTGCATAACAACATTGAAAATGAGATGTGCTCGAAATTTGGTATACAGTAGATTTTTTTCACCAGTAAATAAGAGATGAAACTGATGTTTACAGATTCTTACGACAGTTCTTAGTTTTCCAATAGATGAGTCTTGTCTTTATTCTTCCAAGATCTAATATAAAGGAGTAGAATTTTAAATAACGTGTAACTTTTCTTATCCTGACACTGTAAGAATTAATTTACATGCGTGACAGATAGGCTCTGTTCAACATGAAATCCGCTTTTCGTGTGTGTCACACATCTAGCGAGATCTGAAAGGACAATTTTTAGGGAGTTCATAAAATATTCTCTGCTAAAAAAAAGCACTTATTAAATCAGGTATTTTTTCTTTGGGCTACTATACAGATGTTCAATCATGAATTAGCTGGCTTCATTTGCTATACAGAGGGTCCTTTTTTTTTTTTTCCCTTTTTTGTTGGTGGAAGGAGCTCTCTATCTTCTAAATTCTTTGTTATTCTGAGGAAAAAGGATTCTATGCAAGTCTGTCTAGCTATTGAATTAGTAACCCAAATAAAGTCACAAACAGGAAAGATCACACAAGTGAGGAAGCTGAGAACCACGTCATATAATTCAAGACCAAAAATCTGAAAGAGCAGAACGTTGGGCTTTTCTGGATGAAAAAACTAGCTACGTGAACTCGATTAGAACTAGCATTGTACAGATTTTCAAGCACCATATATTGTTTCAAGTGAAGAAAACTGCAGATTCACAGCAATATCTTCCATCATAGTTAATTAATTGAAGGGCTTTTTTGGTTTTGGAATCATCTAAACTACTTCCAAATGTTGTGTATCGCTAATGTAACCCAAAACAGGAAGGATGTCTAAAATGTTTAACCCCAAACCTTGATCAAGCCTCGATATTGTTTGTCTAATCAACCACTTTAAGCGCATCTAACTCCAAAAGGTAGGGATTCATTTGACCCATTCCTTGTACCATTTTCACCTAGTACGCATCAACCTAAACCAAAATGCATGATTTCTCTAATAATAGTTCAAAACTTCTGCAGCCAGATTGCTGTACAATGTTATCACCATGGAGGCAAGAGATGAAAACACAATAAGGTTTTAGTTGTCCAAATTTGTCAATGCTACTTTCCTCCTCTTCTTGCTAGTTTCCGGTTTCTTCTATTGTCTGACTTCTTCTTCTTCTTCTTCTTTTTTGCCTAAGTTTTTTAATCTCAAGAAAACCACTCCAATTTGGGAAATATTAACAAGAATTAGTAGTCCAATCACAGTTACTATGTTGTGATCCTGAACAATTTGAGAACAACCATGTTCTAGTCATGTAGTTACTACTCCTTACTTGTTTCTGCCATTTCTTATTCAGATTACACACAATATGAACAGAGATTTAAACTTTGTCCGGTGCTGCCCTTATGTGCTACTGCTACTCCAAGAAAAAATACTCAACATATCAGACTTGAATAATGATAAAATTTATTAGGGTTGACTCCATCTAGACTCTCTAAAAATTTCTCTATATTATAGAAAAGGCCCCTCAGGGTGACATGACTTTTAACAATATATGTGAATCATTTAATCAATTCATCAAAATACTCGAGTGACAAACCCACCATCATAATGCTTGAAATGATAAGACGGCAACTGATACAATTCTTTAGGTTGCCAAGCAATTTAATGGCGGGTTAGTCTCTCGCTAACAAAAAGCGACAAATTGGTCACTTCATTTATATAATTTTCTGACCATGTCAGCTACTGATAATTGTGGGAATGGTTCAGCCACTTGACAGCATCCTGTGAAGTACACATGACCCAATCAGCCATTAAGTGGACTGTCCAACAGGATTGCACATAATTGGAAATATTGTAATATTATACCGGTGGACTGATGCAATTCAACCTTCAGGAGATCAATGTGAGAAAATGGTAATTTTAAAGGGGGTTTATTGGAATTAACCCTAAAGTTTATGTAGGTTAAGCATCTTTGATTAGATTAAACAGTGATAGTGTGTCTCCAACAAAGACCAGCCACAACTTAAAGAGCAACCGAGACACTATAGTGAGTGTGTACAGGTCAAAATTGAGACCTCCAGTTACAGCATGGCATGGTCAATGAAAGGCTAGGCGTAGGCATCATTATCTAAAAAATGCAAAGTTTTATCTGCATGCAGCCAACATTTATGATCACTGTTAACTGATTGTCCATAAAGTGTCAGCCCTAGCATTGATATCTTTAGAGAAGGAAAGTGCTCCAAAGCTTTTGGTATAAATGGGCACCCAGCCAAGTAGGGGCGAGCATATTCAGTGCACACCAGATTACCGACCAATTTGAAATGAATTTGGTAATTCGATAATTAGGTTGGTGAATAATTCCCACCGCACACCACATTTGTTGAATTTGAAGTAGGTACAGAATTGGTAAGGGATTTTCCCAATCTGGTGCGCCTAATTTCGAACTCAAACATGGTATATCAAAGTAGGGTAACGCATTACTGTTACCAATTCAGCTACCTTCATGCTACATATGCATTTCTAAATGTCTAAGTTAGACTAGTTAGTCACGTATTATTTGTTATGTATCCTGATATCCATCACCATATACTATAATTGTGTTTTTGTCTATTATATCCAGTTATCCATCATAATATGATTGTATGTCTATGAATTACAAATCATGTTATCTATAAAGTTTTCATGCATAATCTGACTAAAGTAGTAGTGCTATATTGTATAAACATCATAGGCAGTATGATAGAGTATATCAACTATTAATCCCGTATTAATATATGACTAAAAAAGAACATATTTAATGTATCACATATTTTTTTAGCCTTATTTCAGTATAGAGAAACATATTTGCATACCATATCAACCTAGGCTAGTAACATTGAAATTTGATTGTATTTGTAAATTGCAATTACACATGGTATATGTGATTATATTCATATGTATGTTTTAGTGTCTTCTGTACATATGCATAGATTACAACCATAAAGCATAACAAATTATGAGTAAATGAAGTTATATTGTAGATTACAATCAAACTATTGAGAAATATAAGTGATACATATGAATGTAGGATAGGAGTTTTATTTACATGTATATTTTCTTGTGGTGAAAACAATTCGTGCTGCTTTCATATTGGTTTCGAATTGGATTGGAATCAAAATGAAACT
Organism: Coffea arabica; assembly: GCF_036785885.1. Lineage (NCBI taxonomy): Eukaryota > Viridiplantae > Streptophyta > Magnoliopsida > Gentianales > Rubiaceae > Coffea > Coffea arabica. The sequence continues at coordinate 20,676 of NC_092313.1, read as the reverse complement.
AGATTTGGCTGAATTAGGAAAGCAAATTACGTACAAGATTTTGGAGCTCAAACAACTGATAGCACCAGTTTAATTGTACTGATGCACACGCTTATGACCAAGCATTCAATTCAACATACAAACAACATGCTAGTAATACATCTACATCCAATATTCAAGCCAGTCAAATTCAGCATGGCAAGTAATCCAACAAGGTTTAGTTGTTTTCCTCTTTCACAATTCTTTTAAGCAAAATAAAAAGCCAGAATTGCCTAATTAGTTTATTTGAGGTAATAGACATAATTATAAAAAAATGCAGGTTGAACTTTGAAAGCAAGATGACAGTTTAAAGGCAGAATCCTTTTCTGTTTTTGGTTTAGGGTGATATACATGATATCTGCCATAGCCACTTATGCACTTGGGGTGTAGGGAGTCACTGGTTGGACTCTCACAGATTTGTCACTTTTTCAAACCAGGATCACACAAACTCCATTTTTTTTTAAAGATATTTCAGGAATATATTCCTGCAACTATTTCTCCAAGTTCCAAACAGCTAAAAACAGCTTACCATCTGCAAAATGTTTTTGCCAGGATACCAATAATATATAGGACCAAGAATCCAATACTTTTTGCTCACTCTGTCCTCGACAGATGGAAGTAAACATTCAGTGGCTTGACAAAAATCAGGTAGGAAGTTCGTTGTTTCGCTGGACTTGTACTGAATTCAAGTTTTTCCAAATTAATGAAAGTCATGTAACTGATGTAGGCAAGTTGAACATTTTGAGATAATCAGTTTCCTTCTGAAGTGGTTCCAAGAAAAATAACAAATATAAAAGAACTGCACAAGTAGATAGAGTAAAAAGACTGGAGGCAAGTACCAGCGTTAATCAAAGAATAGACATGTTGCACAACGATGTCTGCTTCCCCCTCATTAAAAAAAGAGCCTGTGCCAGCAGGATCCAAGTGCTCTTCACAACCAATTGATAAACTTCCATGAGGCATTCTTGTGTCAAGCAAAAGCAAAGGGCACTGTGTTATCCATGTGGGCTGCATTTCAGCATAAGGAATGTTAACATAATTTCTAGGCTTTGAGTGGAACAGCCAATAGGCATGAAACTGTGTAGGAACTATATTTGTTTAACTGTAAATTGATAATATCATTTGAACCCTTTAACAAGGAGAACCTATATTTTTGTAATTTATACTGCAGCACATTAGCTCTGGTCTTGGAAAGAAGACTGAAGAAAACGTCCAGGCATTTGGCAATTAGCATAGAAGAATAAATGGGTACTTTTTCGTTCAGATGAATATACCAAAATATTGTCATTATCACTGAACAAAATTGACTATTTCCAAGCTTTTGCAAGTACTACATAGAAACATACACATCTGTGAGCCTTGCATGTCCAAGTTTATGATACGTATGTGTACGCATCACATCATCTTATATGTAGCTCATTAGAGATTAGTAAGCCTGTGAAGCACCCATTTAAGCACTCCTTTTGCATTACCAGCGTGTTTGAACAGACGTGATATCTTTAAGGTGAAATTAGCATCTAGTTACTTTTACATCAGACGCATCTTAATGCAATGCAATGAAGTATTAAAATCAAATAAAAAGAAATGTGGTCAATGAATAAATTTTCACGTTCTGAGGTTCCATTGTTATTAAGTAAAGTTCCACACTTGCTCCATATCACACAAATCACCCTATACTTGGTTGCTTCTTTTGCTTCAAACTCTCAATTCAATCATAAAATTCATTAATCAGTTCATATTGTTGTGCCGAAAACCATTGTAAAGAAAAAATATTGCCAAAATCCAATATACCTTGACGAAGGGTGAATCTACAAGAAGATGACTGCTGACACTTGAAGAAGACTTCAAAAGTCCACCATACATCTCTTTTGAAGCCCAGCTGGCTATTGCATTATTCATTCTGTACTGTACAGTCAGCCTGGTTACCATAATCCCTTTGTGCAAACTTGCTGCTCGTTCTAGAAGAGATATTCCAAGACCCCCTTCAGCAGCTTTTCTAGACAAAATAACAGGAGCAAGCTGGCACTGATCCCCAGCAAGAATACATCGTTTTCCTAGCAAAATTGGTATCCAACAAGACGGTTCAATGGCTTGACCTGCTTCATCAATAACAACCAAATCAAAGGTGTCCAACCTTCTAATGAGCGGATCAGCTGCCCCAGTGTTTGTGGCAAGAACTACTTGAGCGCTAGACAAAATTTCTCTAACAGTTTCCTTTTCCTTCTTCTTCATTGTTTTTCCCAGTTGCTTCAGGAGCTGACGTATGCCAGCAGCCAAAGAATCATCCTTTAAACAATGTTTAAGGTCCTTTCTTAAATTGGACTTCTTTCTCTCAATCTCTGCTTGAAAATCTGCAAGTTTGGCGTTAACAATCTGAACCAAAGATCTCGAAGCTACTGCTTGAGATATTCGCACTGGGTTGCCGACCCGAACAATTTTGATCCCACTATCACACAATTTTTCAACCATGTTGTCAACAGCTGAATTTGTAGGTGCTGTTACAAGCACCCTTTCACCTTGTTTAACCGCAAGGGGAATAAGTTCTTTCAACAAACCTGTTTTTCCAGTCCCAGGAGGACCTTGAATTATCAGCGCAGGTCGCTTCCTGTTTAGACCCAATGCAATTGCTCTTCTCTGCGAGACGTCATATGATTTACTATCTAACAAGCCATTCAGTTCCACTTCAGTCCAGTCTACTAAATGATTCTCTTCCAGCAATCTAACAACTTCGCTGTCTCCAAATAGCGTAGTCACAACAGCTATTGATGGATTTCTTTTTTGCAAACCTTTCTTCTGGAGCATCATCAGAGCTTCACAATTACGCTGCGAAGAAGCTAATGACAAAATAAGGATCCACAATGTACATATCTCAATTCTGTTAGGTATAGCTAAATAAAATGCCCAAGACAGGTGCTACAGGCAAACTAACTGTAAAGTTGATTACTGCAAGCCAAGATGTGGCAACTTAATCCTAACCGACTTCTGTTTTCCCCATATCATCTAGTTCCCTGGAGTAATAATCAATGCAAAGAAAGAAAAGTGGAGAAAAATGAAGAACAAAAAGCAAATCAAAAAGTCAGCAGCAGTTCAAATTATGAAAGGTTGTATTCTCAGCAAACTCTAATTGCTTCTCCCTATTGCCACGAACTGATTGAACCAATCAATTTGGCAACCAGTCAGGTAGTCTCATATTTGTGTGAGCGGAATCCCTATCTCCTCGAAGACAAGTCCCCAGAAGGTCCCAGTGGATACTGGACACTCCTGACATTCCTCCCGAAGCAGATGGATAGAATTGAGAAATGGCACAACTAAGGTCACCCATTAATATATCCCCAAGTGCAAGCGTGAACTTTGACAGAACAAAAACACAAAAGACTTGAGCAATTATAAAGAATGCATCCTTGCTTTTTTGGGCACTCTCGGGAAAAATGGAAGAGAATGGAATAAATTTAGGATTTTGATATTAATCAAAAACAAACTGAATGAACAATCATGTGCATAGAGAATGAAGGTGAAGTGGCTGTAAAGGACGTGTTCAATGTGCCTTCTCATGGCAAATTTGAAGAGAAGACATAGCTGTGCACAGCAATGACGCACATTCTCAGCAAAGAAGAAGGAAGAAGGTAGTGGTGCGTTAAAATAAATTAAAAAAAGGGAAGGGAAGAGAGTTTTTGCATGCGGTTTAAAACATGGGCTAACAATTGGAAAATCAGATAACCTAAAAAGATGTATTGTAAATCCATATATGTCATGAGGGTCAGCCATGATTTTCACAATTAATCTCCCTAAGTATCATATTGTGTTGCTTATAATCCATAAAATTCAGAAAATTGAAGAAGATTGAAACTGACATATGGAAGATACTATGACTCTCATTGTTCCACTTGAGTTCCAGCAGTAGCACAAATCTCCTGGTTCAGAAAGAAACAAGAAGCTTTTATAGCAAGTACCTCATATGTGACAGCATCGGCCAGACCTTGGATACGATCAATGCGGATGCTCTTGCCAAAGAGCTTAGAAAATGTTGGATCACCATAACGGGATTCCAGGGCCACAGTGATGCTACATCCATCTTCCCCTAAATTATTCACAAAACCTTGCATGCAAGAAGTGGCACCAGCACCCCTACTGTCACACGTTCGCACGCAAACCATGTCTCCAGGAGATAGGGTTGTGGGAGGTAATCTATGATTTCCCTCTGCTCTGAATAGCACCAAATGCATTCCCCCTAATCCTGCATGCACAACTAGATAATGTTAGGAATCAAACAACCTAAAGCAGTAGTGCTGACTTGATACGAGCAAAACTTGGGCAACAACCTGTCGGAAAACAAATTGACTGTCACCTGTAGATGTGCTAACAGCATTCAGATTGCAGATAGTATCACAGAGTTCTTGCTCAGCCTGGGCATGGCTAACCAAAAATTCAATCGGCTTTGCAGCGTCAGAATTCTCATCCGGCATAGGAACAGCATTCAACTCCTCTTGTGTAAACTCCAATTCGGCATCCCTTTCGATCAAAAGTAGATCCGACATATGCTTGGTGAAATCATCTATCCTATTCTGAATGGCTTGAACCTTCTCGAGATCCAATCCTAAAACCCCTGGCACGGACTTTGGCTGGGGATTCTTCCTGGCAATGGCTCTATGCTGAGCTGCAAGTGGACAATGCTATGTGAAGATCAAAAGGAATGGAAGCAACCTGAATTGGACGTCTACACTGTGGTCGACCCCAGGAAAATAAAACCCTCCACAACCAAAAGAGCAACATTAATGATGATAAAAAACCAATGGAAGGTAGTAAGAGAAAACCAGAATTTGCTAATTCTTTTAGCAGCTTCCAAGACTCAGTTTGGCGCCAATCCTGAAGCACCGACTTCCGCTGGAGATCCTGAAGCACGTCTCTAAGCTCCCTCTGGAAATGATCGAACAGGGTGGGATAATGAGTGCAGACCTTGAGGCAGATGGCTTCGAGACCAAGGGGCATGGGGACGGCGTTGAGGTATGGCTGGGCCTGGATCACGAAGGCCAAACCTGGTCCCATACGTTGTCTGACCTCAGAGAATTCCCCCTGCATCTCAGCAGTGGTAAAATCGGAAGCCATGGCTTTCATGCCTTGGCATATCCATCTAACAACGCACTTACCCAAATCTCTCCGCCCGAGTGGATCACCGTTCTGATACAGAGAACGCACGTTAGCCGGTGAACATGTTTCCTGCCCATTCGGTCCCTGTGCTTCTCGCCTCCTTACCCTGTCTCCGTCACCTTCAGCAACAGTCGTAATGGTCGCAATCTCAATAGGCCCTACACCGGTTTTCAGCCCGGCAATGTCAGCATCAGCAACAGCTCTTCCTCCTCCCCTGTTCTTACGGTGGCTTCTTTTTCTCTTTGTATTGGTGGCGCAGAAAGTTGTGCTGCGCCGACAACCGGTCCGGGGGCAGCGTGAAAATGGGGAGGCAAATGAGAGGGGATGAGAAAAGACGAGATTATTGCCATCGAACAGATACGTGGAAGCCAAGGTACGATGAGCGGGGAAAAGGAAGTCATTGCAGCGGCGCCAGCAGAAACTGGGGCGTCTTTGAAGTGGCTTCAAGTCCAAGGTGGAGATGCTTCGGCAGGAAATGCAGGAGGCTTCCATCTATCCCAGCCCTAAACCCAATTCACATGTCTTAACTCCCAATAAATACTAATGAATTCGGAGCACAAGTACGGCAATGCAAACCCAGCGAATGGGCAGTCTCCACGGGGCGTGGAAAGGAGGCGCCTCGTACTTGTTTTTTTTTATTCTTCTTCGAATTCGAATAGCGGTCACAATATTTGTACGACTGCTCCAATATCATTAGAAATTTTTATCGTTGTCATCTCCGATTCAGAAACAGCACCGCCACAACCGAAAAAAGGCTGGCTGCGTGTGAGGTTGGCAGCCTAGTGGGAGGTCGCTATTGGCATGTAGAAGCAGGTCCCAGTTAAAACGTGAGATCCCGAGATCCTTTTGATTGGCTCCTGCGATTCTGCCCCTTTTGAGCGACGTGGTCGTGTGTTTTCCTTTGTTTTTCTTTTCTTTTTTGTTTTTTTTCGTGTCATTGTAGGTGAACTGCGCTGTGTGTCATTATGTTGAACGTATGCATTTTATATTTCCTAAGAATTTTAATCGTGACTTATCAAGGTTTTTTTATTTATTTATTATGAATTTATACAAATAATGAATAATTTAAATATAAAAATTAATAATAATTCTATATATTTATTCATATTAAATTTAAAAAATTAATATATTTTAAATGTTCAATTATTTACTAATTTTTAAAAATTTATTTACATACTTTCACTATAATATGCTAGTATACATCAAACAATATATCCCACATCCAAAATTTGATAGGTATTCTTTTTTATAAATATTCTTTTAGATAATTTAAACTTTTATAATGACCATAAATCTAGAATTATATATTCATACTTATTAAGTAGGAAAAGATCCATTAATCCATTTTTCTTCATCAATGAATATTCAACTTCTAATAATATTGGTAAATTTATTGGTGTAACAGTTAATTCTCTTGTTTACACTATGTTAATTCAAAATTAAGAAGAGATGATAATGAACCATTTGAATATTAATCAATGATATGGTGGTGAATGGAAGTAATTTATGAGATATGTAAGATTTCAATAATGTGATTTAAAAATGTTTTACTATACTTCTATGTAATAATTTAGTAGAAAACAAATATCATTAAATTAAGATTAGTTATTTTTTAAAACTATTTTAAAATTAAAGATAATTTTTAAACATATAATATAATCATTGTAATAATTTGATAGACAACAGATATCGTTAAGAAAAGATTAGTTGTTTTTCAAAATTATTTTAAATTAGAGATAATTTTTAAACACATAATATAATCGAAATAGGATTTAATATGCGTAAAATTCAAGTAACTTATTACTCGTCAATTCTTTTCAATTAGGCATGTCATATAGGAGTGAAAAATTAAAAATTTAGGTTGATCAATCCTTAATTTTGATGATGATGGAATAAAATGATGATTTGGACTAATATTTTTATATGATAAATGTTTAGGGACATGTGCCTTGCAAAATGAAAACAGAAGGATAACAAATCACGAAGAATTAAAGGGGAAATCTACCTATCAAACGCAAACAAAGTATCGGACATTCGACAATCAGTGAGTATACGTTGGACATTTCGATCGGACACTTATTCCTTTTATCGGTCGTTCAGTACAAAAATGGTTGAAACTTGAAATTTTCGTTTTCTATCAAACGCAAGGATCCAACGTAGAACAATTGGATCGGACGTTTTACATGATTGGTTCGGACGTCCGACAGGTCCAACAGCTAATTTTTTGATCGTTGCAGGAATTTTTGGGCCATATTTTCACCATCCATTAGGGATGGCAAACGGATCAGAAACGAATTAACGGGTCGGATTGAGATTCGGGTATAACAGATAACCTGTTGACTTGAATACAACTCGCCAACCTGAAACGGGTTAGAATATCTGTTTCGAATCTAAAAATTTCGAGTCAACCCGAATGATTTGAAATATAATTTCAATTCACTATTTTACCACTGTAGTTTCTAACGGAACTAATTTTGCACAAGACTAATTACATAATCAAATAATAAAAATTTAAATAAAATAATCCCAAATTAGATCTTAAATAAATTAAAATGCTATAAAAATATTTTATCCCAAATCAGATTTAAAATAAATTAAAATACTATAAAAATAGAAAATAATGTAATGTATCATTTGTCCAAACACAATAATTTTAACTTCACACAAATTAAATAAATTCATTTAGAATTAAGTGGTTAATGCATTTGAAAAAAAAAGAATAACTTAGTTTAGTTAGATAAAATATTTTATATTTATTAAATATTTTTTAATTTATAAACGGATAATCGGGTTAACTCGTGGGTGGCCTGAATTCGATCTTTTTTTTGGGGTTCATCGGGTTCAACCCGAACCTGTGAAATCTCAAGTTGAACCCATTAATTTTATGTTAGATTTGTGTCGTGTTTTTATGTCGTATCGAAAATTGTCACTCCTATCATCTATGAATACCTCAAAGCATGAGAAGAATACAAGTTTTTTAAAAGTGATTCTTGGATAGAAAAATATTTTTATT